>NW_020175528.1:4259709-4518599 GCF_003031525.2 Neophocaena asiaeorientalis asiaeorientalis
GGGATAGGGAGAGTGGGAGGGAGGGAGACGCAAGTGGGAAGAGATATGGGAACATATGTATATATATAACTGATTCATTTTGTTGTGAAGCTGAAAGTAACATACCATTGTAAAGCAATTATACTCCAATAAAGATAAAAAAAAAGTTAAAAAAAAATAAGTCACACAATTTAGGAGTTAGTCTATAAAATACTTGAGCATTCAAGGTCATTGCAACACTTCATGTGCAGAACTCATAATCCACCCAATGAAAAGATCAAGAAGGCCCCAGAAACTTAGACATTTTCTCCATCTCTTGCCTTAGTTTTTCAAAAGCAAACACTGGAGTTTGGCTGCTGATAAAAAAAATCAATAGCTGAATAACACAGTAACAAAATTTCTGATCAGGTGTTTATAGGCTATCCTGTTAGAGAACAATTTGCTATTAAAAAAACCAGAGATAATTATCAGCATCTTTGGGATGGGGGGTGGTGGTGGTCAACCTGTTTGGAGAAATAGTGCTGCTTAGAAATGCAGATAAAATAGGTAAGAGAATGAGGAGGGAAATAATTTATGTTCCGATACTAAGCAAAGTAAAACTGAAGACAGTGTTTAAATTATGCCGCTAACAAGGTCACTTTAAAAAAAAATTATTTCAAGATAGATAGTTTTCTATTATTCATGTAAATAGAAAGAATCTCATGGAAGAGATCATCCAAAATAGCAGATCTAGAAGTTGCTCCTATTTACTTCAGAAATACATGATTTAATTTGCTTTTTTGTGCTTCACTTCACTTTACTAAGTCTGATTTAGGCTAGTATTATAATCAGTTTGACTTTCCTGAGCCCTCACCACGTGCTAGGAGGAAGTTAATCTAGAATGTGCTAGTGGAAGATAATGTGAAAAAAAACCACTAGAAATTACTCATCTTGAATGAAGAAAAATCCAGATCATGTATCTCCCCTCCTGTCTCAAATCTCTTGAAATGGAAAAAAAATGTGTATTTTAAAAGAAAACTAAATTTATATGGGATAAAATTGATAAAGTGCACTTCCATAATAGCAAGGAAGTTCTCGGCTCTGACACAAAACGATCTAGAATAAATCTCATAAGATCCTGATTCTTAGCACGTACTTGTGTTGTTAAACACAAATTCACTTATTCCAAAGACTGATCCACACACAAGACACCACAGAAGGTAACCTCACCTGTTTTCTGACCCAGAGTCCTGAGAGTAGAAGAAAGTTTCCCTCCTAATAACTGAAGCAATTCACGCATTTGCAATAATAAAAACATTTTTAAAAGATGAGTAACTTCACAATTCTTTTCTCAATCTAAGATTCCCTAACTAAACTGATGGAGTCAAGATCTCTTGAGATTGACTGTGTGTCAGTGTATTTATAAACAGCCAAGTGGACAATGTTTTGTGTTGGCAGCTAAAAGTCAGCCATTCTAGATCAAGGCTTGCAAGTGAAAATTTTTTTATTCTCCTCCATTTTCCTTTTGATTTAAGGGATATTTAAACTGCATAGCCAGCTGGTAATACATACAACAACACTTAAAACACACATGTGGGACTTCCCTGGTAGTGCAGTGGTTAAGAATCCTCCTGCCAATGCAGGGGACACAGGTTCCATCCTTGGTCTGGGAAGATCCCACATGCCGTGGAGCAACTAAGCCCGTGAGCCACAAATACTGAGCTTGTGCTTGAGAGCCCGCGAGCTACAACGACTAAGCCCAACTACTGAGCCCAAGCACTGCAGCTACTAAGCCCGTGTGCCACAACTGTTGAAGCCTGCGTGCCTAGAGCCCATGCTTTGTAACAAGAGAAGCCACTGCAAGGAGAAGCCCGCGCACCACAACAAAGAGTAGCCCCTGCTCACCGCAACTAGAGGAAGTCCATGTGCAGCAACCAACGCAACCAAAAATTAAAAAAAAAAAAAAACGTGAAAACTTGAATCAAGTAACATGAAAGGCAGAGTCAGCTTAATTACTATTATCTTTTTACCTAATGTAACTGTGGCTTGCAAAACAGTTATAATAAAAAGCATTGTTTTTCCAACTTCTAGAAAAAAAATACAGACAACTGAGCTTAAAATCAGAGTATATCAAGACATTAACCACTTAGCTAAATCACCCCATTAGTGTGGTGTTGAAAAAGGGCATATGTATGTGTATGGATGCGTTACTTATGGTGGCTCATATATGACACAATTATTTATACTGGAAAACAAAAATATGTGACCAGAGAGGGAGGATCCTTACCTTTTCAAGTATAGCGTTGCCTTGATGAGGATTGATGTTCTGCCGGCTTATTTCTCTCTTGTATTTATATTCATAAACTTGGTCAGTGATATTAATCAGCAGAGTTGCAGGGCTGAAGACCAGTTTTCCACAATCATACACAGTTCCACTTTCAATATCAGTTGGTGCTGTAGCGTATCGTAAAATTAATCCCATTACAAGGCCTAAAATAAAGAATAAATAATTGCACTGGAGAAATGTAATCTAAAATGTTCATTACTAGATGCTTTCAAATATATGATTTGCAACTTGTATAGGTGGCAGGAGAAAGGGTCGTTGCCTGGTTTAGAAAATTGTTCACTCTTCCATAGATACCAGCTCAACAGACTGTATTGTTAAAATATTTGCGATGGACACTGTTAATACTTCTCCTTTTTTCCTTCCTAATGGACCCACAGATTTTGGAGAGAAGAGCTACCCACCTCTTCTATCCATCCAAGTGCTCAAGAAAACCTTGGCTCCATGAGAGATACTGTAATCTAATCAGTCAGGAGATGGAATTCCCCTGGAGAAAGTTTCTGGTCCACAGATCAGCACATATCTGAGACAGCCCCATCAGACTAAAAGTTTGCACTTATATACTGTGGTTAGGGGACAAGTGTTCTTATTCTCTCCCTCAGGATATGATCAAGACAATATGTTTCTCTACTTTTTGCTGGCAGGTATCTTGTGACCTTGAGGGGATATAGTCCAAGGACACAGTCAATACACTGAGGATGGTTGGACTGAGATATAGACAGAACCCAGGTCCTGGATGCCTTCACTGAGCCCTGGATCAACCTATCCTGGAGCTACCCTAATTCTAGACTTCCCGTTATGTGACATAATACATTTTCTAATTTTTCAAACAATGTAAAATCAAGTTTCTGCTTACCTGCAGCCAAACACATTCTAATGATACAATATTCCCCTAGCAAAGAGTTGAACTCAAGTGACAATCCTTGACTTTTGAGATTACAGACTCTGTTAGGATGCTCATGGTAATCTGATAAATGTGAACTCTCTTAATATTGTGGATTTATTAACAAAATCACAAAGAAACTTTAGAGGTCCACACATTCCTCAATTTAAAATTAGGATTGATGTATTTGTTTTAGGATAAATCCACAGTTCACTCATTAAAACATCAAAGTTTGGAGGTTTTACCACTCTTTTGTAAATCTAGTCATCTAATGGCCTTTCATTTATTCAATAAAACATTTGTTGGGTGCATATTTTGTTTCAGACATTTATAGACTTAAAATAAAAATACAGTCCCAGTCCTACAGGAGCTGAAGTTTGTAAAATGAAGATCCATAAGCAAACAATTATAATACAATGTGACGTGTGCTATGACAGCTGGTGAGTACCCCGTGTTATACGAGTATAAAGAGGAGACACTCCAAAGCTCTGTGAATGATGCAAAGCTTTAGATGAATCTTAAAAGGTCACATAAGATTTGTCCAGATGACCTGAATCAGGGAATGAGTTGGGATCCAGGCTGCACGTGTGGGTGGCAGCACGTGAGTAACGGCAGAGACAGATAAATGTTCCCTAGGATTTTTGTTTGCCAATGTGTAGAATAGTTGTCAGGAAGTGGCTGCTTGGCCAGAGATTGTGTTTCCAGCTCTCTGGCATTTGGTTGGGTTCTCACCGATGGAATATAAGCAAAAGTGATGTGTGCCACAGCACTGAAGAAGTAGGTGAGTTTTCTCCCTTCTCTTTCCCCATTTATCATATGGATGGGGCAGAAACAAAGGCCCTATAGGTATAGGTAGACAGAGTCACCACATTGAAGAAATCTGCGTCCCTGAGACACCAGGTGGGGGAAAGCCATCCGCCAACCAGGAAAACCTGCACTGGACTGTTACTTGAGTGAAAAGTTAACTTCACTTGTGTAGTCACTGAAATGTGAGTGGTTCTGTGTTAACAGTCACTAGGATAACCTAATAATATAATGTAGAAATACAGAGGAATTTAAGAAATCTGATGGATTTAGGGAATCAGCAGTGGAGTAAGAAGAGAATAGGTGGAGAGAGACAGAGACAGAGACAAAGAGAGAGAAAAACTGTAGACCACAGGGGCCAAGTCATAAAGAGACTCCTCTGTCATGCTAAGAAGTTTTTATTTTTAACCCAATGGTAATCTAGAACTATTGAAAGATTTTAGGCAGGACAGTAAAACAGTCAGATTTTCATATAAGATCTATCACTTTGGCAGTAATGTAGAGAACTAGAGCAATAGGTGAGAATGAAAGCAGATTTCTGTCAAAAATATTTTTACCTTACTTGTTCCTGCTTCAGTATTTGGCCCACTCCCCCATAATAGTGAGAAATATTTTATCTTAACATTTGCCAGCAAGCAAAAATAAGTGATGGGTATGTAACCACCATGAGCACTTGACCCATCATAGAACAGTGGGCAGCCTTCCGTGTGCATTGTCAAGTGACTACAATAAAGCAAGTCAGGAAGGAGAAGGGAAGACGCACCACATACACCGCACATGGTTTAGGGTGCCTGTGTAAGAGCATCGCTTTTCCAGCACTCTAGTGGAGTCCTAGGAAGGACTCGTTTTCTAAAAGTTACTTGGCAATTACCATGGATGATACTATGACCTCTGCTTTCTGCTAAGTGGGATATAAAGAAGGGAAACAAGGTACTACATGCATAGGGCCTGAATGGAGAGAACCTGTATTGGTAATATCTGAAATTCCCGAAGGGTGAGCCATGAGCCGCTTATTTTTGCAATATGCTTTCAGTGCGGTAGCAAGAAGTAAACATGTAGTGTCCACCATTTTTTCTCAAGCAGGGGAAACAAGTATTTGTCATAATAACAAGTGCTTAGTACCTGGGTTTCTGTGGTTAAATTCATACAATGCCTCAAAAGCTAAATGGCCGTGCCTGGCCCTCTGTACCATCTCTGGTTCTAGCCTTCAAGAAGCGTCACACTGGAGTAAGTGGAGTAAGCTCCTCGCTGCCAGAGATGACCAGATGTAATAGCCATGAAAATGCACCTTGCAGATAGATCTCCCACTATGAGGAGTGTGTAGTCTGACCAATGGTCTGGAATTCATGACTGCAGTCATGCTGAACCCAGCCAATGACTGATTGCAGCAGGGGCACTAAGACAGGGATATGGGACTCCTCTGAAGGGTCACCATGGCTCAAAGACTCCGCATCAGCTTTGCCCAACCTTTCTTAGAACTGCACCGCAGCCTATACCTTTTCCTACACAGCCTCCCCTCCTTCCCTCTCTCCACAGGGGTTGGTTGGGCTGCTCCAAGACCTGATAGCTGGCCCAGCATCCGCAGTCTCCCTCCCCGTTTTTCCTCAAAGGAATTTTCCCCCAATAAACATTTTGCACAGCTAATCTCTCTCCAGCATCTGCTTCTTGGAGGACCCAAATTAACACACTAGACAGAAGGCCCTGGCCCTCCTTCTCCCCAGTCCCAAGAGTTGAGAGGAATCAACATCTTAGCACAGTACAAGGGCCAGTGGGGAAGCTGCAGCCTCACCATGCACTCGGTTAACAAATGCACCCACCCATTTGAGTGCAGTAGCAGCAACGAGAAAATCCTTAATGTTGGAGGCCAGACACCTACTCATAGAGCCTCATAATGCTTTTGACAGCCACTCAGAGCTTTAGCTGTATGCTGACACAAACACAGAATGTTGAGTTAACACACTCCAGCCCAGTATTGCAGGACAGCAGGTGACAGATAAAGTAGGATTGCTAGTAGGAAGAAAATGCTAATGAAAAGGGGTTATTTTTATACTCCCACAAAGATACAGGGTAAACAGAGCATCAACCACTTGTACACAGGAGAAGAAAAGAAGGGACTGTCTACCATGACTTATGGACACAAACCAGTACTCTCTTTGGTAAGCCATGAACCAGAACCCTACCTGCCCGAGGGGAAAAGGAGGCAGCCTGTCCCAGCAAAGCAATACCACAAACACATGTGTGCATAGCCCTGACCCCAGGTTGTATCCTCACAAGCATGACACTTTGCTGAGCTCTGTCACTTGGCCGGCTGGTGGCATTACCTTCTCCAAGCAGAACCTCTAGTCCAGATGCATCCCCTGGGTCTACAAGATTGAGCATCTGGGCAACCAGGGTGACAGCAGTGGGAACTTGCTTTCTAGTGAACTCTGACCTTGCCCCAGAAGCACACAAACCCCCAAGACAGATCTTGGACAACAGACCTCATCCCTAAGGTCCTCACAATCCTACAAAGTCCATCTCAAGTCCCAGCTGGGGGACCTGTGCTCTGATGCAGCCTGTACTCACTAAGTTCCCTAACCTTTGAGTACTTATAGTTTGCACCACACCCTTTTGGGCCCCATTTTATATAAAGATATATATTGTTCAGCACTGCTCTGTAGAGTTTGGCTTTGTCACCCCCATTGGATAATGAGACTGTTGAGGGCAGAAGCTGTGCTATTCTTCATCTCTTTTTTCTCTAGAAAAGCCAAACACTGTAGGCAGTTATAACCCAACTTTCTCCAAGTCCACAAACTCCCTTGGATTCAAGAAGAAAAGGATCCTCTGAGTTTATGTAGTTAGTGACCGACATTTTAAAATGTCACATGTAAGGAGCATCACACCAAATGTTGTGATGTTCCTGTCCTTACAGAGCTTGCAATATAACTCTCATAGCGGATGCCTGACATACAGTTGACGTGGTGATGTCTGTGGGAGAGGAAAGGAGGGACGCAGGAAGGAAGGAGGAAAGAGCCTCACGAGCACTCAAATGCGAAACATTTAGAAATATGAGCCTCCTCTTTCTGGACTGGCTCTCCATTCTCCACTTTGAAAATATGAGAAAACCCCACTCCCCTCCTCCCTCCTTCTGCTTTCATGCTACAGACATGGAAGGCGTTGCTCTAGGACTTGTGGGAATTATAAAAATGAATAAAATATGGCCCTGATCATAAAATATTAAAATATTTTAATCCTACCAGGCCTCTTCCTTCTGCCCAAGCCTATGATCCTGATTTCCAGTGAGAATAAGGTACGAGGGTTTCCTAAGTGTCTTCTTATATTAAGCCTGCATTTCATAACCAGTTCCCCTGCATCTTATTTAGTCATTCTACATGATGCTGAAATGTTATCCTTAAGAGAATTTTCTCAGAGGAATATAGATGGGGATTTACTTTTATATATAATGATCATATTTATATATAATGAAATGGATAACAGGATGGCTTTTAAAACACAACATGTTGAAATCTCTTTGGCTATTTCAGACCAATGATTGTGTGCACACGCTATCACGCACACTGCCACACTGCATGGCACACTCCAGCGGGCTCCTTTCAGATTCTCTTCCTGTAGGAGTCACACAAAGCAACAAGCCCAACTATTCACATGCACCAGACTATCACACAGGTACATTCAAATGCCACGTGACATTGGAGAGAATTTAGGAGCCTCAAGAAAATGTAGTTAATACATGAAGATTGAAGAATTGAGTTTTGTAGTTCTTTCACTCTCTATGCACGGAATGGCTACCAAGAATGATCTAAATAACTGAGGTATTGTCCCTTACTGGAAAAACAAGATAAATCCTTAAACTACGTAATATGATATTTCAGCTTAATAAAGGGTATCAGACACTGCTGATTGGCAACTCAGCATCTATCCCCTCTTTTTCCCAACAAAACCCTGATTTCTTCGGCTAACCATCCCTCCCCACATGTGCTCAGGGTAAGGTGACCTCTCTCTCAGTCCCAAGGGTGTTTCTATTCCCCTTGCTGATAACTGGTACTAGAAGGCATGTAACTCTATTCCTGTCAATAAAATGTGAAGAGAAGCTTGCTAGGAGGCTTCTTAGAAAAGTTTTGACATCCTAAAAGAGGGGCCGAGGAGAGATGAACTCTCTTCTTCCTCAGGCTATTATTGTGCCTGGTCAGGACACCAGGAACTGCCATGCCCACCTCGCTCCCAGCCTGGCACTGAAGTCAGCACTGGGAATGGCAGAGCGGAGAAAAGGAAAAAAAAAACCCTGCGTCCTTGAAAACAACAGCAGTTGCTGAATCAGCCAGCCCTGAAGACTACTCTTCTCTGGACTTCTAGTTATGGGAGACAATAAATTGCCATATTGCTTAAGTCTGTCTGAGTCAGGGTTCCTGTGACTAGCAGTTGAACACATCCTAACAGATACAGTTTTTTTTTTTTAACAAGTGAATGTACAAAGTCCCAAAGAACCCTAAAGGAGAGATCAACTAACTCCACTCCCTAAAGTGCTAAGGAAGGCTTTGCAGAGGAGCTGCTTAAGGATGCACTGGATTTGCAAGGGAGAGAAGAGGGCGTGGACTCTATAGGGAGAAGCACATGGAAATCAATAAGTGGGGTGCTAATCGGGAACATCGAGCAGTTTGGGTGGCCCACTAGGGCACCTGAGATCAAGGACCCCAGTGCAGCTGAGAGAAAGAGGGTGTTCAAGAGGGAGAGACAGTTGCCAAGAAGATCCTGAGGAAGAACAGAGTGAGCTCCTTTTGAAGAGGCAGATTTGTTCTCTTTCAGGGCAGAGGAAAGAGCGTTTGGAGAAAATTATCCGAAGAGAGAAAAGAGAATTGAGAAACAGTGGGAACATGGAGAGGAAGTTAACATCAGAAGTAGTGTCTATTTGTGTGAAAAAGAATTTAACAAAGGAATTTGAGAAGAGGAATTTCAAGATGACAGGAATAAAATAAAGCCAAGGAAGAGCGTTCTTTACCACTCTTAAGACTTTTTATAGTGGGAGACTCTTTAAGGCAGGGAATCTAAGATGTTATTTCAGTCACTCAGATTAAAAAATATGAACTAGGGATCCAAATGTGGAAACGAAGAAGGAAAGGGTGTGATAAATATTCGAAGGAAGCCAAATCGGTGGACACCATTTAACTGTAAGATAGCACTCACAAATATTAGATATTATGTGTTATCACTACAATTTTTTTTTTTGCTTTAGAGTGTTTTTTTTTTTTACATCTTTATTGGAGTATAATTGCTTTACAATGGTGTGTTGGTTTCTGCTTTATAACAAAGTGAATCAGTTATACATATGTTCCCATATCTCTTCCCTCTTGCATCTCCCTCCCTCCCACCCTCCCTATCCCACCCCTCTAGGTGGTCACATAGCACCGAGCGGATCTCCCTGTGCTATGCGGCTGCTTCCCACTAGCTATCTATTTTACGTTTGGTAGTGTATATATGTCCATGCCTCTCTCTCGCTTTGTCACAGCTTACCCTTCCCCCTCCCCATATCCTCAAGTCCATTCTCTAGTAGGTCTGTGTCTTTATTCCTGTCTTACCCCTAGGTTCTTCATGACATTTTTTTTTTCTTAGAAAGAGAAAGACAAATACCGTATGCTAACACATATATATTGCTACAATTTTTAACTGTTTACTTGATATTTATCCACCTCTACCATCTTATCAAAGCCTTTGTTAGAACACTGATTTAGAGGGATGATATGGGTTTGAGTTTCAAATGCTAAATGCATTCCCTAACATTTTCCTTTAGCAGTTTAGTTTTACACTGAGATTAGTCAGGGATAGAACCAAAAGTAAAAATATACAGTGCCTTCTGGCTATTTAGGGCTTTTGTTCTCTCTCTGCCCTCCCACCAACCTTCTAAATTCAAAGGACTAAAGGAAGGTGTGGGTGTTGCTAAAAGGGACATAATTTATTGCTTTGTGCTGGCTCACTATCAACTTGCTTTGCTGAAGAAAAGCACCCCATAACGATTTCAGAACAGGTCTGTCTGGGGCATCTGCTCGTAAGAGTATCCCATGATATTCCAAGGTGGAAAGTGGTCCATGAAGCTGTTCCACCTTGGGATGCTTCATCCATTCAAAGTTCTACCTTCTCACAGGTTAGAGTCATATGCGAAATGACAGAGTCCCAACCATGAGATCTTCCACCATGGTAGGCTGCCCGATGTGCACATCCATCCTTGATGCATACCAGACAACACACACATGCACACACTTGTGCATACAACACACACAAACACACACATTTCACAGCACTCCGGGATTCCTAACATAACACTATAGGTAACTTTTCTCTAGAAACTATCTCAGCCACAGCTTATATGTAGCTAATACCCTTCCTTGAAATCATCTCAGGAAGTTTACAAAAGAAATATAGAGATATCTACCTAGATAAATACTGACTAAAACAAAATGATTTCTTTTATAATGTTTACACAGAACAGTCTATTTTTTCTCAAACCAGCCGTGGAAATGTCACAAAGTATTCTAGATAGTGAAAGAGGAAGGGACTCTCCAATACATGGAGATTGTCTCCCAAACTCTCTCTTCATCACAGCTGGGTAATGAAAAGAGAACGAAAAAAGATAGGAGAAAAGGAGACAAAACTAGAAACTGCATGTTTCATTTTCCTAGTGGAGTAGTTCTCAGACTTTAGTGCATCAGAAACCTCTGAAAGTTTCATTAAAACACTGCTTTGCTGGACTCCAAGTTTTTGACTTAATAAGGCTGGGTCGGGGGCCACATATATACATTTCTAACAAGTTTTCAGGTGATGCTGATGCTTCTGGAACCCTACTGTGAGAAGCACTGTCTTGTAAGACAGCAGTTTCTACCAATACGACTGCCATCACAGTCATAGAACTCCATCAAAATCCATGTCACCTCAGGTTCATGCACACAGGTTTCATCAAGCTTGGAGAGCCCAGAGGTATAAGTAATTTTATCTTCAGTCCCTTCCAAAAATTTAATTCCATTAAACTAAGATTAGATGAAAGCCTAGTTTTGCACACTCCACATGAATAAGGCATTTGCAGTTCCTTCCCCACCCATTCTGACAATCACAGGCATTTAAAACCAGGATCACTGTGGACTTGCAACACCGCCTTCCCTGATGCTGGGGCAGGTGCTTCCGGGTCAGCCTCATCACTCTCACTGGGACATTTCAACCCAGCTGCTTGGCATGGATGTGCTTTCACAATATTGCTCCTTCTGTCTTTCCCATGCTGGGCTTTTGGCTATGGACAGTATAATGTTTCTGAGGCCTCAAGGTAAAAAGAAAACTTAAAGACCCACCTCCCTTTCCCAACCTCTCCTCACTCCTAACTTCCTGTGAGAGTTAAATACCAACAGCAGACTTTGATGAGAGGACAACTGTGGCCAGAATTTGAGAGCACTAGCTTCCAAAGATGGTGTTTCTCCCAATTATTGTGGGCAGCCTTGGCCATAGTTGTAAATTTTTTGTTTGTTTCCTTATATACAAACTGAAGATCCTTAGACCTTTTCTG
Source organism: Neophocaena asiaeorientalis asiaeorientalis (assembly GCF_003031525.2). NCBI lineage: Eukaryota > Metazoa > Chordata > Mammalia > Artiodactyla > Phocoenidae > Neophocaena > Neophocaena asiaeorientalis. The sequence goes on from NW_020175528.1 coordinate 4,271,242, forward strand.
CATGGATATGGTGATGATTAGCCATGAGGGTTAGTATTAGTTAGATCTTTCAATCTCTGTCTTTCTTTTATAAACTTTCTAAAGTACTATCACCTGGCACAAAATAGACATTTATTAAGTAACGGCAACACTTCTAGGGCTAAATGTGTGATACAGGTGAAAGAATATGGGTTTTATGATCGTGGGTTTGAAGTTCAGCCCTGGTGGTTACCAGCAAGTCACTTTATGTCTCTGAGTGTTGGTTTCATCATCTGTAACATAAAAATGACAATACCTCCCCCGTGCAACACACACATGCACATACAAACACACCCATGTTTGTGATACCCAGTGGCCTTATGGAGCCAAACTGCCAAGGTATGAGTCCCAGCTTAGGTATCTAGTATGTGTGACCTTAAGGAGGTTACTTAATTTTTGGTGCCTCAGTTTCCCCACATAAAAAATGGTTGTTGGGCTTCCCTGGTGGCACAATGGTTGAGAGTCCGCCTGCCAATGCAGGGGACACGGGTTCGTGTCGCGGTCTGGGAAGATCCCACATGCCGCGGAGCAGCTGGGCCCGTGAGCCATGGCCGCTGAGCCTGTGCGTCCGGAGCCTGTGCTCCGCAACGGGAGAGGCCACAACAGTGAGAGGCCCACATACCGCAAAACAAAAAAAAAAGGTTGTTGTGAGGATTAAATGAGTTAATATATGTAAAGTACTTATGACAGCATAATTCATACTGTAAATGCTATTTGTGTTAGCTATTTTTATTATTGTTACTTGTTATATTGTTATTTTTATTATGTTATTTTGACATAATAAATGTTTAGCAAATATTAGTTTATCATGTTACCACTTGCCTAACCATTTAGACTATATATAATATCTCCATAAACAGTTTAAATCAAAAATCCATTTTCTTGATGTGCACGCCCATTAGCCTTTAGAGTCTGAGATGGGATCCTTTGAAGCAACACAGTAGTTTGCTCTACGGGCTTCCTCTGTAGCTCCTTAGTGATTCAGAAGCACAGCAGGATACATAGGAGGTTATTTTCTTAAAATCAACTTTTAAAAACCTACACAGAGCTATACATCTTTGATTTTTTCCACTTTTTCAAACTTTCTTTGGCTAACACTTTACAGCATGGAAAACCTGGCCCTGATCTCCGAAGCTTCTTAAAACCAACCTCTTTTTCCCCCAAGAGGGAAAGCAAGTTTAATTCATTAGGCTCTTAACCCTAATTACCTTTCCTGCAGATCCCTTCAAATTAAATCAGAGCCGCTCCGGTTTTCATATGACATGCATCCACAGATCCCCAAATCCACAGCCAGACCTCACTGTTCTGATGGTATAATTTTCTCTCTTTGCCTTTCTAACAGGAATTCAACAGGATTTACTGAGCATTCCATATAAAATCAGAGCAGAACTGGAAGAACTAAGAATGGTAAAATAACACTAATTAAAATCCCATCTGGCAGAAAGACTCGGATGTCATTATAGGCTGGTAGGGTTCTGGGAAAAAAAGCTATTGGTTTGAGTTGGAGTGGCCTGAATTTGGAGTGGCCTGAAGTTGGAGTCAGTCTTAGCCTGAATTTTGAAGGACTTTTTTTTTTTTTTTTTTTTTGCGGTATGTGGGCCTCTCACAGCTGTGGCCCCTCCTGCCACAGAGCACAGGCTCCGGACGCCCAGGCCCAGCGGCCACGGGCCATGGCCCACGGGCCCAGCCGCTCTGCGGCACGTGGGACCCTCCTGGACCGGGGCATGAACCCGCACCCCCTGCATCAGCAGGCGTACTCCCAACCACTGGACCACCAGAGAAGCCCTTGAAGGACTTTTGAAGCTGGAAGGAAGGTTAGTAAAATCTTCTATTTCATTTATTCCTCATTTTATAGATAAGAAAATTAGGGCTAGAGATTAAATCGCTTGCCCAAAGTAATGCATCTAGCTACTGAAAAAAAAGAAAATCATAAGGATTTAAAAACCCAAATCCCCAAGAGAGCATCCAATGCTTTCTCCATAAAGCATGCTACATTTGCATAAGTAAAAAGCCTCAGGAGGGCCTTCCAGGCAGGGAGAAGGGTGTGAAGTCAACATCTCCTATGGGCCTGGCAGTCAAGGAGGCAGGGCTGGACTGAAGCAGAGTAAAATGCATCAGTAGGGGAGAGCCACACCATGTCCACCAAGACAATTTTATCCTGAGGAACCTCCAAGCAGTGCTAGGATAAAATTAATGCCTTATGATTTTTTAAGAAAAATAGCTTTTAAAACCTTAGTGCTTGACTATGTAACTATGTTTTCTTTAAATCTTGAAAGACAGGCTGTTGAGTGAACTCAGTTGGCCTTATGAAACCGCTAAATATATTCTTAGAGCATCAGACATAGTCTAATAGGTTAATATAATATAGTTTAATGAATTCAAAATCTAAACTTTGCGGCTTAAAATTTCCCTTCAGCCCACTAAACAGTGAGCAAGATTTCCCCTTGTATTTGGAGACTGTCCCTTATATTATAAGGCTGTGAAATCAAAGGTAGAATTCTAAGAGATTTAAATTGTTCTGTCCCTAAACTCAGATCCCAACCCTCAAATGCATGGCATTATGAATGTCCTACAAAGTAAGGGAGCCCCCAGTGATGTGTAATGGTATTGTTAATGCTATCAGGGAACAAGGAGCAATTTTTCTTTTATGAACAACGAGCAGTGGATACAGGGCCCTAAGTGAGCAGCGCTAAGTGCACCATCTGCTGCCAGTCAATATTTTGACCATTAATAGTCTCTTAAGCTTTTAGTCCAATTTAAGTGAATATCATCATGGCTTATACTTTAAGCCAATTATGGATTCTAATCCTTTGATTTTGAAATAATGAGAGCTGTAGAATGTCATGAGACACAATTACCAACCACTGTTCCTGGTGAAGCAAAAATATTGTTAAAAGGCTGCCACTAATTTTTAAAAGCATCCTAGGACTCTTGATACCAAGAAAGATAGATTATTTGTATCTGGAGTATCAGAATTATCTCCAAGGAACTCCAGAGTCAAACCAGACACCACCCATGATTTTTCTTGGCCTCTACAACACTTCATATAATATAACAACTTGGAAATTGTTCCTAACAATAACTATAAAAGAGCAGTTAAATGTTCTGTTTGATCACTTTTCTCCTCACTTTTATTTAATTGCTCATTTCCTAAGACCCTGCTCCCTAAAATTTTTTAATTGGATTTCCCCATATACAGATAAAATGCATCAACATCTAGTGTGTCTTCTAAAGGATAACTGACACATATCGGCAGAATGGTGGCAGAAAGGCAAAAGGCTGGCTGGGCTGAAACAGGAAATCCAGGGCCTTAGAAAAATATTTATGGTCCTTGATGCAGAGGAAAATGAAACGTTATACAAATAGTTGACGAGAGTAAGAGCAGTAGTCAGTCTAGTAGGGGAACTGTTAGTCAAATTCACTGATAAGCGTCAGGTACAGGACCAAGCAATTTTAGAAGATGTTTCATTACAAGCATATCTGTCTATAAGATGGAGATGACTGAAGTACAGTTTACTTTCAAGTGTTCATCTTCTTTAAGATTAAAAAAAACTTTTAAAAGTTCAACGTGAACCATAGTTTTGTTTCTTTTCTTCCCCATCGATTATCACCAGGCCCCTGGCAGAACTCTCACAAGAGCCATGACTTCCATCCTCTGGTGATGAAGGGGTTTATTTGGTCTTACTCTGAAATTTCATTCTTTTGGACTTTCTGGAAAATAGAATCTATCTGACTAATCTTGAAAGCATAAACAATATGAGGGTGCATCTGGATCTCACAGATACATCTTCTCTCTATGACAATCATTGAAAGAATTTATTTATTTTAAAATATCTTCAGCATCTCTTAATAGAGATAGCCCAGCTCGGTGGCTAATTACATGACCTTCATATCTCTAAGTCTTCATTTCCTTACCTGTGAGATGAGGATGCTGGACTTACAATCTCTGACTCCTTCCCAATATATGAATTTCAAATTCAGTTACAGCTACTGGGAGATTCATTCACTTGGCATCTCCCTTCCCCTTACCATGCTAGTGGGAACCTGCTGTATAGCGCAGGGAGCTCAGCTTGGTGCTCTGTGGTGACCTAGATGAGTGGGTTGCGGGGGGAGGTGGGAGGGAGGTCCAAGAGGGAGGGGATATATGTATACATATAGCTGATTCACTTCGTTGTACAGCAGAAACTAACACAACATTGTAAAGCTACTATACTCCAATAAAACAACAACAACAAAAGGTTTATCTGAATGTCCCTCTTATTTCTCTGTTGTAGTTTCAGACGATTTTATTACATCACTGACAGAAAGTCCCTAATAAATATTTCAGACATAACATTTAGATCATCCCTGAAGAAGAAATATGAGATGTCACCAGTGCTATCCATATGGACTATTTTCAGAAATTATCAGTGAGAACTCTTTTGAGATGAACATGAACCTTATTAGACCTGTGGATGAGTAAAATCACATGGACGCCGCCATGAGTAGCTATTCAGTTTAGGGGAAGTTCACTTCTTCGAGATTTAGTTTCTTCCTCTGTATAATGAGGTGGCTAGAGAAAATAACCTTTAAGATCTCCTTAAATTCCAACAATTATAATTCTATGCCAATAAAAAAAAACTAAACAACACTAAAATAAAAGTCTTTTCACTGATTTATACAGCTCAAGATAACTCAAGGATACTAAAAATTCTAGTAATGGGATAGTTATACATATATGTGGATGTCTCCATAATTTTTATAATCCTTATACATTGCAGTGTTTCAGAACTTGCTTTCAATAACTCCCATATAAAAAATTTATAAAAGAAGGACAGAAATCAGACAGCTCAACTTAATCCCACACAAACCTTAAGCTTAAACTGCCTTAAGAATAGCAATTTAGAGAAACGCTATCTCAACTATTGCTCAATGTGCTAATTTTTTTCTTCTTTATTGAAGTATAGTCGATTTACAATATTGCATTAGTTTCAGGAGTACAGCAAAGTGATTCGGTTTTACATATACACACACACACACACACACACACACATATATATGTAAAACCGAATCTTTTTAAAATTCTTTTTCAGTATAGTTTATTACAAGATATTGAATATAGTTCCCTGTGCTACACAGTAAATGTGCTAATATTTTATGACTTCAACCACAACTTAAAAGTATTTCATGCAGTTTTTAAGGATTAAAAGTTAATCTGGGAATTTTCATGTTAAAAAGTAAAAGTTACATTTATGTGTCGTGAGTACAAAGTATGTCTGAATTTTAATAGGTCACCAAAATTTAATCAAAAGTTTTACAAAACAGTATCTCCATCATAGATAAGCTGAAATTGGTAAATGAGTCATAGTTCAATCAAATTCAGGGCTGTGAAGAAATCTTCCCCTCTAATAAAGGGTCATAATTTTAAAACCAGTGTTGTTTTGCTAAACTATATATAGCCCTTTAATTTAATGCCAAGAATTACATTGTTTCTGGCTTCTCAGATTACATCCTATACCCTCTTTGATTATTTATTAGAAGAGTCAATAGAAAGCCTGGTCCACTGATGGTGGAGAAGGGCAGTGACTGGCGCCGAGGGCTTTACATCTGCTGGTGTCACTTCCCTTCTGTCTGACTATTTATCTTTAACCTGATTGTAAGTTTTTCCCCTCAAATGAGACTTTTGTTATGTTTTTTAAGTCCCTCAATGGAAAGGAACTTAACTGTGCTCTGAATGGACCAGCACATCAGTCTCCTGAAAGAAATTACACTGCTTAGCCTAAAACTTCTGCCTTCTAGCTCAAGTATCTCACAGTGGGATCCAGTTAAGGCATCCGATTTCTTATGGTCTCAAATCATGACTGTACATTGTTATCATCAGGACATCATATGGTTAGCATATAAAATGTGCACGGATCCTGTTCCCTGAACCTCGGGGGTATAAAAGGCTTTAGGACTTCCAAAATAAGGGAAGTGAAATATAAAAGTATATTCTTTACTGTGACGTATAACAATGCCTCAGCTGTTTCCATTGTGTTCAAAGTTCCTATCCATTATCAGGCTAAGAGTGGTAAAGCAAACTATTTCATAAATCAGATCAGTTTTAAAACCACCAGTGTCTTACACTTTACTTTATAAGATGAGAGTACATACTGGATAATCTCTGTCACATTTTATTAAGCTTTCTGAAAGGAATGACATGGGAAGTTGCACAGAAAGAGCAATACCTTGGGAGCTTAAAAGGTTAAATTCTTTTCCACACCTTGTCCCTCCCTCCAAAAAAGAAGATACATAGTAAATCATACTAATAATAACTATAAACTAGAAATTATGAAATCAGGCTAAGAAATGAAGAGCACTGCATAAAGAAACTTGTGTATTATAAGAAAATAAAACATGCTCATATAATTAAAATAGATTTGAACAAAATTACTCCAATAGTAGCGGTGGAATACATACGTTTCTGCAAGTTTTCTTCTTGAAACTAGTTGATGTAAGAGGATTTACTCAATACATGTTTAAGTGATGTTATTTCTAGAACTTTATAAAGCTCATCAGCCCCTCCAGTGAAAGAAGGCTGCTCTCTGTGACTTCCCAATATCTATCATTACAAAAACAAACAGCTAGCCCTGTTTGTCTCCCCACATGACAATGGACCTGCATCTGTCAACAGACTCGCATTATGTGCTGCGTGAGAACATGACTGTGACATTTACTCTTGTGACAAGGCAAATTTTGGCAGCTCATCTGGATAGAGATGAGCATTCATTATGCTGCAGCACCTTTCATCAAGCTAATGACATTTCAATCAGCATGTTTTCTCCAGTTTCGGTACTTTGCCATCTGAGCACAAGTCTCTAATTACGCCCAAGCAACAAGTTTCACATCAATCCTACAGTTTCTGCACTCACCGTACACCATCGCTCCTCCGGTTTCATGCAAGAAGCGAAATCGATGATTTTTAAATAACCAGATTGTCAAAATGGTAAGGATGAGCAAAAAATTAAAGACAAGCAGCTCCACCGCTCCCTGATGTTGAAACTGATACTCGTCCCTCTCTGACATGAACCTTTGCTGTCTCTCCATTCTCCAGTCTACTCGGGATTCCTTAGATAAAAACCTGGATAAGGACTGTTTTTTCAAGGTTTGCCTAAGACGGTCTGGCTGCCTGAGGATTTCAGGATAACACTGCCACTTAAGTTGCTACTTCATGAGCATTCTGCCTTGGCTTAGTATTCAGATGGCTTCTAGTTACAACTTCCTGTTTCTCTCTTAAAGCAGCCTCGTCTCTTTTCAAACTCCAGAGTGTGGTTTCGTCATCAACTCTTACTGTCTTTAAGTGATTCATTCCATGAAATTAACTTTCATATCGGACAAACCTGCTATCAGTCATTCTGAGATCTTGAGTCATGATCTTATCGTTTAGAACAAGTCTTCTTAAGCTGCATAACAGGTGAATTGTAGATTAATAATAAAGCAGATCACCTTACATCACCAACATTTTCTAAATTCAAAAAGCCAATTCCTGAATCATAACCTCACTCACATACGAGATTTTTCCTTTCCAACCAAAGCCTAGCAATGTGATGGGGACAGACTGAAAATGATTTCACAAGGATTTTTTTTTTTAAGTTTAGAAGCAAGAAATAATTTTGTCTATGAATGTCCCTCCGGTTTTATATAACTGGTAGTCACAAGAGCAGTATTTAAACTCTGAATCAATTGCTTTTCTTTTAACAAGGATAAATGAAAGCACAAGACAAAAAGAATTTTGTCCTATCTCTACAGCTGTGTGCTGTTTTTATATGTTGAGTCAAAAAAGAAAAGAAACTAAAGACGTGTCTTTGAAGGAAGAAACCATACAGCCATTCCCAGTAATGCCACATTTGTGGATTTCTCTTTGTAAAGCTCCTGGTCCAGACATTCAGGACCCACAGAATCTGCCATGGATCACAAACCTCCTCTGTCCTATATGCAGAACAATGTGGTTCACTGAGGAATAGTCTGCCACCAACAATGAAGTTTCCAGAATTCCAGGGCACAGACAGTGATGATTCTTCAGATCATCTTGCATTTGGCAGGTTAGTTCTGTTTGAATTAAGATTCTTATGCTTTTTGAAAAAGATCAAGATAACGCTACCATAGGCTCTGCTATTTTCTTAGTAATTGTTGATTCGTTTGCCTTTTTGGTCTTATGATACAATTAGATCCAGGGTTAAGTGAGGTTCTTCATCATTTCATGATATTATTATAACTCAGGGGTTGTAATAATCATCTAGTATATCCATACTTGACGGAATTAGTATTCAATTTATATGGTGTAAGTGATTCATTGAGTAGGATGAGTCCAAATAGAGCCTCAGAATATCTTGTCACCAAAAGCTAGAGGTCAAACACACAATATATTGGGGGCTAAACTAGCTCCTCAATAACAGTTTTACCCACAGAGAAAGTCTATCAACCACTTAATATAAAATTCTGCTGTTTCAGCTTCTTTGCCTTCTGCAACTTTTGAAGCTGATTTCCTGAGTTTAACTCAGCAGGGGGTATTTATGTGGGTTGCAGATGTTCTTTTAACACACTACCCTTTTTGGCAGACATATCCGTGATGACTAATATTCAAACTGTTTTGAAATCTGTCAGATAATGCTTGCAAGCATTTCATGAAGCTTTGCTAGCAGGTTCTACCTTTACAATTTTGCAACCCCACAGGTTTAGTCTTGAGTTGTTAGATTTACAAGATAACCCAACTTCAAAACGTGGCAATTTCCTATCTTTTTTTTCTTTTTCTTTTCAGTCACCATTTAATTACTTTGGTTTCCTTTTAATAATGATGATTATTCCATCTGGCCAGAATAAACTTTCTTCGGTTGTCTTATTATGACATCCAATTTCACTCTCTTACCCAATGAAGCAACTCAGTGAGAGGATTAAAGACCTGTGGAATGTTTTGATTGGCTAATACACTGTTTTTAAAAGTCCTAAACTTGATGTCAACATATGAAAAAAGGTATATTTCACATAAAAATATCAGACACATGGTTTCTCTAGAAAAAAACTGGTAAGATCTGGCACATTGGACCCTCCTTCCCATGTGGACACAACCTGTTAAGGCTGAGGGGGTTCCTGTTTGCCACAAGTCCCATTCATTCTATTTCACTCATTTATGTTCCCTGCATGACCCCTACAGTCATTTGAACATGTGGCCCCTGGTTCACTCCAGGAATGGAATACATTCACCATTCTATTGTCCAATCCTGATACTGTTTAACATTAGGATGGGAAGCTGAAAAGAAAAGGGGGTTTAGGAAACTTTTCCAATTCTTCCATTCAGAAAAGTGTTTCAATTCCTCCTATCTTGTGTTTTCTTCTCAGAATATCATTTAATATTCTTATGTACCAAGAAAAATAAGAAAACTAAGTAGAAGCACATATTACTTTGGTATCTACTATAAACCAGGCAATATGCTGGGAAATTTAATTTAATGTAATAGTCATAAAAACCCTACACGTGAGGCACTTAAGGCTCAGAGAGGGTTGGTAATATATCCAAGGTTGCACAGCCAGTAGGGGTTAAATTCACACACAGGGTTTAGTGGCATTAAGATGGCATTTTAGCTGGGGTGATCAATTCACCTTGCCTTGTTAGAGACTTTTGTGGTTTTAGGACTGAAAGTCCTGTATCCCAGAAACTCCTCAGTCACAGGCAAACCAGCACAACTGGTCACCCTAATAGCCAAGGTTCTCCAAATTTACAAATCCTGTACTATCAAAAATGACTGCTCTTTATGAGATTCCTGAGGGAGATATTCACAAAAAGAAGAATATCTATTAAAAATTAAGGCAATATTTTATTAGCTGGTGACATAAACCTTAGTACTAGGGCTCTGACGAAGTTGGGATCTCAAAACTTAAATACAAAACTTAAATACTCCCAAAGAAGAATTCTTGATTGTTCCTTAATTCAGATCTTAACAACTATTGGCCACTGAGTCAAAGGTTCTTGCTGAAAGATACAACATGCCAGTAAGAGGAAGGAAGTAAAGAGAAAAACAGGATGGCCGAGCTTATGCAGTGAAATTCCCCTGACTCAGCTTGCCCATCTAGTCTCATGGAAGGAAAAACTTGAAGAGAAGAGACTTCCAAGCCAAATAACTTGGTGTAGCATAATAACCCCAACCTTAGTGAATGTGACCAGTTAGAACCCATAGACTGTGTTTCATAATCTAGCCAATCATTTGAGAGTTCCTTGCTCTTGGAGAGGACAGTGGAGATTGTGGGCTCAGAGGATGGAGAAGGGAAACTTTCCTGGGGTGAGGAGAGATGCTGAGGGTTCCTCTTCCCTGTTCCCTAGAGCCCCCACTCTGACCAGTCTTAGTTCTCTCTCAACCATCAGGCTTAATGGAAAATACTTAAGTCAATTCAGGCCCTGGGTTAGAGGAAAATCCCACTTCCTCATTCACTTGGCCTTTCTCCTGACACTTATCCCTCTCTGAGACCAGTGAGATGGCAGTTTCATATTTTCCCCCAAAGGTTCTAAAATAGACCAGGACAGGACTGTAATTAAGTTTACTTGGAGGTCACACAATGCACTAAACTGAAGATTCACCCCCTATTCTATTTTCAAACTTGCCGTAAATTCATCTGTTAAAGTAATTACATGAGGCAACTATTAGACTGGGGTGACGCTAATGCCTTGGTCACCTATGCAAGCAAACCAAACCTAAGCCAGAGTCAATGTGCTCAAATCCAAGAAAATGAAATTTAAGAACAACCAATCACAAACGGCCAACTAAGATTTCCCAAATAAGGCAACCATGAAAGCTACAGCAAATCAAATACTGTCCTTGCTTTGTTTCCCTATCTTTTCTACAAAAACTTCTCTCTAAGCTTCTGTTGGTGGAGTGATCCTAATCCCTTTCGGTTTGGTGCTGCCCCAGTTTGAATGGATGTATGCCCAAATAAACTCTTGAAAATTTTAATGTGCTTCAGTTTATCTTTTAACACATCTTAGCTTTCCCTACCCTCCAAAAGTCACATGTTAGCATAAAAATGTCCCTGATTTGAACAATATGAACTGCTCCCATTAGTAGATTTCCACAGAGAAACGAAAGTTCAAAAATTTCACAGAAAGTTAAATTCCATGTAAACACTTGGACAGTATTAAGTCCCAAAGACATTCACTGCCTAATACCTGGTTTTCCTCTTCAGACTCTTAGTCTATGGGACCAAGGACCATGAACCCAGGACATGACCCCCAAGTGCATGTTTTTTCCACTGCTCTTCATTATGGCGGCAAAGTGAAATAAAGTTCACTGAAAACTAGTGAGAATGAGAGGGCTTGTGTAATTTCATTAAACAACTCATATATAGAAACATGTGCGCATGAATGAGGATCTCGTCCTTCTTCTGCCCCACCAAGTTCCAGCCATGCTCTGAGGAAGGAAAACTGGGGTACAGACCTTACTGTTTTCCAAGGTGAGGTCTTATCTCTAGATTGTTCATCCTTGATGTACACAAGTACATAATAAGGACCCCAAACCAGTGATGACCAGAGAAAAGGGGAATCGCCTTACACTTGCACCAGATGCCACTTGCTAGCTTTGTCCCAGCAAACATATACTGGATCCCACTTTTTTTATTTAAGCATTGCTTCATTGAAGGGTCCCAAAGCTGTACAGAGCTGAAGAGAGGCAAGGCTGGCATTTTGCCTGTGATCTAGCCATGTCATCCCTGTGCCATCAAAGGGCCTCACAGCTAAAGCCTCAGAGTGACGAGGGTCCCAGATGAATATCCCTTGATTCCTAATTCTGCCTCTTCTCTTTCTTTGTTCCTATCCACAGCATATCACCCTTTTTCTTTTGTACAGGGTACCACTGTAAGAAATAATAAATGTTACATGTCAATTATATCTCAGTTTTTAAAAAGTTAAAGAAAAAGTAACAAGCTTCGGTCCATTGGTCCCCTCTTCTGTCTTGAACATACTGAAGGGTAAGTTGTGAGAAAAATTTCACTCACTGCCTTTTCATTTTGTTCAGTCAGTTCTTCATGAGGCAGGGTAAGTGCAGGCTGGCCACAGTGGCTGAAACCTCCCCACAACCCAGGATGGAGACTTCAGAGCCGGAAAGAAGTATGAGCTCTGGAGCCAAGGAGAGGGAGGATGAGATGGAGAACTAGCACTCCAAGCTGCGTCTACTGATACTTTTAATGCAAAGTTTCTGAGATCAAAGACCTGAGAAAATTCATTCCTTTGATCTCCTAAGTGTCTACAAGATAAATTCACATTCCTCTTAGGATATAACTTCTATTCTGTGTCGTACAAACTAATAACTCTGACCTCATTAGCTGAAATATATTGATAGTTTGCCCTGTCACTTCTCCATTAAATTATTAAAATTTTATATAAACTAACGAAGAAAGGCACCATGCCCCTCACCTCTCCCTGGTCTCTGCATATTTCTCCAGTTAGAGAAACGTACACAGGAGGAGAGAAGACAGAGTTCCCAACAACATAAAGTTGTATAAACTTGGAAATATTTTTCTGAAATGAAGTACATAAATGCCAAGCAGATTTTGACAGAAATGTCTCTTAGACACTGGGTGGTGGAAGAACTATTCCCCAAAATATCATCAGGGCTTATAAATCTCAATTAAGCTGTAACAGAGAACATTATGTTACAGCAGGTCTTCCAGGTTCCCAGATTCTTCAACAAAATTACTTTTAAAAGAATAGATAACTTTGAATATTTATTCACTCTTAGTATCCTTGTTAAAAGAAGAATTTTTCTTCAGTACATTTGGGCTTCAAAATTGAGGGACTATAAATTATATAAGTTTTTAAATGTTAAATGAAGAATCTTTTTTTTAAAACAAAAATGCCTTTCTAACTCTATTTTCAACTTAAACCTTGTCTGTTAAGGCACTCTAATTAAGAAATGTTGAATTTGGAAAGAGCAGAATCAATTGGTTGTCAGCAATTTGAGATAGAAACAGTATTGGATTCCACCAAAATCTACTATAATAGCTAGATTCATCTCCATGTGAAAAATGGAATTGTTCTGCTGGAATTGTTAGGCTCCATGAGCAGCCTAACCTCACAGCTCCTCCCTGCCACCATCTTAACCAAAGGAGAATACACGCAAAACAAATAAACGAACAAAACAGTCACATCCGAAATATAAAATTTTTGTGAACTATGTTTGAGAAGGTGGCTTAGACCACAAGTCTCCCACCTCATCCCAAATCTACAAAGAGGCTGAGCAGAGCAGAATCCACATCCATGCACTCAGCCTGTTTTAAGGAGGTCTCCTGCCGAGACACAGCAGGAAGAAGAAAGAAAGAATGTTAGGGCTTCAACCACCCCTTAACCTTCTGGGCTCACCTTGACTGTAGTAGTCAGAGAAAAAAACGGTTCAGACTTCTCTGCTCCTAAGCCCAGGAAACTCCCCTCTAATAAGGTGTGGCCCAGCCCATGTGATGCCTAGATCACCCACTGAACATTCTTGTTCCAAGGGATCAAGAGTGAAGCAGAAGCTCCTTCATGGCACTTGCAAAAGGTCAGAAGCATAGGTAGAAGTTTTCTCCTGCATGAACCAGTGTGGAAATGTGGTGATAGGAGCAGAAATGTTCCCCATAAACTCTCCCCAGGTATTTGTTAGACTTCACTGCCAGGCGTGTGATCAACCAGGAGCAGACTGACCCACTCCAGAATGGAAATCAGCATTGTACCTAAGCAATCATGCTCCTGTGTTCAAGAGGATGCTTCTTTTGAATCTACCTGGGACAGTGTGTTGAGTGGTCTAACTATTGCTCCCGAAACCTGTGAGGAAGGATAAGAACTCATTAAATTTGCCTTAACTCCACCACACACCAAAGGAAGAAAACTCACTCCTATACAATCCTTTTTTTTTTTTTTTTTTGGTAAGTTGTGTTGATCCACATTGTGCAACTCACAGCTTAAAAAAAGTATAAAAGTTCCATGTGCCAGCATAAAACTACTCAAAAAGAAAATCATACAAACAACACTCAAATACCCCAAATTTGAATATTAATTATTTGATTGTTAAATTATGAGAGAAAGTACTAATATTCTAAATCAAATTCCCCTTCTTGTAAACTAAATTCAATTTTTTTTTTTCTGTCTCTTTCTGGTTTTAATGGATTCATCTCACTCTGATGTGGCCAGCTTTCTTTTAGCAGCTGCAGTGTTTTGCGCCATCTCTGAAGCACTAGAATAATTATAGCTTCTTCAGCAGCTACAAAGTTGAATTTACCCAATTACAAATTACTCATGCATTCTGCTGTGCCTGAGAATCACAGCACCAGACTTATTCTAACAAAGTTTAGAAAATACAAGCAAGCAACTCCTGTGCCACCAGAGCATTATCCCAAGCAAAATTCTCTGTCCAGAGTTTTGTAGACAGTACAGTCTAGTTCTGTATTTTTGTTATCTGCAGAACATTGCTGAGAGTTTTATCCTAGGGAAAGACAGGCACATGAAGAAAACACAGTTATAGATAAAATATTTTGGTTTCAGGCTAACTGACAGACATCAATCTGGGCATGTGGTCCAGAGGCCATTTCCAGCAAATTTAAACCCACAAGGGAGAAATTGCCCATTAACGGTCATACCGTGTTTCCTGCAACGATGGGAAAATTCACTTGGATATATTGTCTCACCATTAGAGAGAGGCATTTAAAATGCTATCTTCTTGCAGAAAAAGTATTTGATAAAATTCAACGTCCGTTCATGATAAAAACTCTCACCAAAGAGGGTATAGAGGGAATATATCTCAACATAGTCAAAGCCATTTATTACAAACTCACAGTCAATATAATACTCAACAAAGAAAAACTGAAAGCCTTCCCACTAAATTCTGGAACAGGCCAAGGAGACCACTCTCACCACTACTGTTCAACATAGTATTGGAAGTCCTAGCCACAGCAATCAGACAAGATTAATAAGAGGTATCCAAATTGGAAGAGAAGAGGTAAAATTGTCATATGCAGATGACTTGATACTTTATATAGAAAACCCTAAAGACTCCACACAAAAACTATTAGAACTAATAAGTGAATTCAGCAAGGTACCAAGATACAAGACTAATATACAGAAATCTGTTGCATTTCTTTACACTAACAATGAAATATCAGAAAGAGAAAGTAAAAAAAAAAAATCCTGTTTAAAATCATGTCAAAAAAAACACACAAAAAACTAGGAATAAACCTAACCAAGGAAGTGAAAGACCTATATGCTGAGAACTATAAAACATTCGTAAAAGAAATCGAAGATGACTCAAAGAAATGGAAAGATATCCCATGCTCTTGGATTGGAAGAATTAATATTGCTAAAATGGCCATACTATCCAAAGCAATCTACCGATTTAATGCAATCCTTATCAAATTACCCACTGACATTTTTCACAGAACCAGAACAAATAATCCAAAAATTTGTACGGAAACACAAAAGACCCAGAATTGCCAAAGCAATCCTGAGGAAAAAGAACAAAGCTGGAGACATAATCCTCCCAGACTTCAGACAATACTTCAAAGCTAAAGCAATCAAAACAGCATGATACTGGCACAAAAACAGACATATAGATCAATGGAACAGAATAGAGAGCCCAAAAATAAACCCACACACCTATGGTCAATTAAGTTCTGACAAAGGAGGCAAGACTACACAATGGAGAAAAGACAGTCTCTTCAGCAAGTAGTGCTGGGAAAGCTAGACAGTCTCATGTAAATCAGTGAAGTTAGAACACGCCCTCACACCATACACAAAAATAAACCCAAAATGACTTAAAGACTTAAATATAAGACATGACACTATAAAACTCCTAGAAGAGAATATAGGCAAAATGTTCTCTGACATAAATCGTAGCAATATTTTCTTAACTCAGTCTCCCAAGGCCAAAGAAGTAAAAGTAAAAATAAAGAAATGGGACCTAATCAAACTTACAAGCTTTTGCACAGCAAAGGAAACCATAAGCAAAACAAAAAGATAGCCTACAGACTAGGAGAAAATATTTGCAAATGAAGCAACTGACAAGGGATTAATTTACAAAATATACAAACAATTCATATAACTCAATATCAAAAAAACAAACAACCCAATCAAAAAATGGGCAGAAGACCTAAATAGGCATTTCTCCAAAGAAGACATACAGATGGCCAACAGACACATGAAAAGATGCTCAACATCACTAATTATTAAAGCAATGCAAATCAAAATTACAATGAGGTATCACCTCACACCAGTCAGAATGGCCATCTTCAAAAACTCTACAAATAATAAATGTTGGAAAAGGTGTACGGAAAAGGGAACATTCCTAAACTGTTGGTGGGAATGTAAATCAGTACAGCCACTATGGAAAACAGTATGGAGATTCCTTTAAAAAACTAAAAATAGAATAACCATAAGACCCAGCAACACCACTTCTAGGCATATATCCAGAAAAGATGAAAACTCAAATTCAAAAAGATACATGCACCCCTATGTTTATAACAGCACTATTTACAATAGTCAAGACGTGGAAGAAACCTAAGTGTCCATAAGAGATGAATGATAAAGAAGATGTGGTATATATACACAATGGAATATTACTCAGCTATTAAAAAGAATGAAATAATGCCATTTGCAGCAACATGGATGGACCTAGGGACTGTCATATTGAGTGAAGTAAGTCAGACAGAGAAAGACAAATATCATATGATATTGCTTATATGGGGAATCTAAAAAATAGTACAAATGAATTTATTTAAAAACAGAAACAGACTCGTAAACATAGAAAGCAAACTTATGGTTACCAAAGGGGAAAGGGTGGGGAGGGATAAATTGAGAATTTGGCATTAACAGATATACACTACTATACATAAAATAGATAAACAACAAGGATTTCCTGTATAGTATAGGGAACTAGATTCAGTATCTTATAATAATCTATAATGGAAAAGAATCTGAAAAGAGTGTATATATATATAGATAGATAGATAGATATCACATATATATATATAATTTATCACTTTGCTGTGCACCTGAAACTAACACAATATTGTAAATCAACTATAGTTCAATAAAAAAATTTAAAAATAAAATAAAATGGTATCTTCTTCTAAAACTTTGAAATGTGCAGGGGTGACACCTCTAGTCTAGTGCTCTGAGTTAACCCAAGGCTTCATTGGTCCGCTCTGTGTCTGTCCTGTATGTTGAAAACCTCTTAACTATTTATTAATGAAATAATAAACATCTGGACCTTTAATGTACTCCACCATAAAATCATGTGAAGGAATAGTTAAAATAAGAATGGCAACAATTTTATGGTTGCTGTGACTGCATAGTGGGAATGTTACATTATTCTATCTATTTTTATGTGTAATTCAAAATTTCCACAATAAAAAATTTTAACTATATTTTTATTTCCTTCTTGATTGCTGCTTTTGGAGGATCCAGTTCCTCCCAGAGCCTGAACTCTGTCTAGTGATACTGCCTCCATCCCCTTCTAAGCACATTCATGACCTAACGTTCTATGTAAACTCAACCTCTTTCCTTCTCTATTTCTGCATCCCCAGTAGAAACTCAAAAGGATTTTAGCCTGTGCTGGAGCAGATTTGGAGCTGGAATTCCTTTAACCTTAATCTAAGGAACCATATCTTATAGATGCAGTTCCCTCTTATCACTTGAGGGATGGCCTCATTTAAACAATTATCCTCAGTACACCCCTAACTGAATCCTCTGTGGATAGTTCTAAATGAGCACCATTGTGTTCTTTTTCACGTCCTTTCCCCCCAAACCTTGCCTTTCCTTGGCTTTTGGACTTTTCAGACCTTGAACGTCTCTCTTCCCACATCATTGGTAGCAGAACTATTCATTCAGCCTCATCTTTTCCTACAGCAGTTTAATATCCCCTAATGTTCCATTTCCTTCTCTTCTTCCATGAACTCTGCTGGCTCAGCAGAGCTTTGAATTTTCTTTCCTCCTGGGTAGCACTTATTGTTGGATCAGAGTTCCTGACTTTTTTTTTTTTCAAACCAGACAGTTGCTCTGGGATCCCTTACATGAAATCAGTCAGTTCTGGGTCAGCCAAATGTGTTCACTGTTCAAACATATCCAATTACCTTCACCATCCCAAGCTCGATAATTCTACCCATAAGTACCTTCCATCGGCCTAGCACCTGACCCTGGCCTGGAACTGATCTCTTTTAAACCTACCAGGCTCGCCTTCACTGTACCTCATCTTCTCTAAATCTTTGCTCAGAGTCCTAACCCTATGATTTTCTTGGACATCTTCCCCCAGACAATGGCCATATGAGTTTGCCACCTGAAATTACTATGTTACCTTCAGACTCATGAAACAATGTTTAATGTATTCTCTGCTAATCTTTCCAGTCCTTCTATCATAAATGTTGTCCACTTTTTCTTTCTTTTTTAAAAATTTATTTGTTTTTGGCTACATTGGGTCTTCGTTGCTGCGTGTGGGCTTTCTCTAGTTGTGGCGAGCGGGGGCTACTCTTCGTTGCAGTGTGCGGACTTCTCATTGTGGTGGCTTCTCTTGTTGCGGAGCACAGGCTCTAGGCATGTGGGCTTCATTAGTTGTGGCTTGCAGGCTCTAGAGCGCAGGCTCAATAGTTGTGGCTCACGGGCTTAGTTGCTCCGCAGCATGTGGGATCTTCCCGGACCAGGGCTCAAACCCGTGTCCCCTGCATTGGCAGGTGGATTCTTAACCACTGCGCCACCAGGGAAGTTCCCGTACCCAATTTTTCTGCAACCACCCAATACAGCACTTCCATGAAATGTCCATGAATATATGGATAATAATATACACATAATATGAGGGAATTATTGTTAATATTTTTAAAGACAGTTTTTAGAACAGTTTTAGGTGTTACAAAAAAATTAAAAGGAAGGTACAGAGATATATAGTTTGCCCACACACATGCATAGCCTCCCTGTTATCAACATCACTCATCAGAATGGTATAATTTTTACCAAGTATGAACCTACATTGACACATCATAGTCACCCACATCATAATCACCCAAAGTCCATAGTTTACCTTAATGTTCACTTATGGAGTTGTCCATTCCACAGGTTTGGACAAATGTATGATGGCATATATCCATCATTATAATATTATACAGAATTTTTTCACTGCTCTAAAAATCCTCTGTTCTCTGCCTATTCATATTTCCCCTCTCCTCACCCCCTGCCCCTCACTAGCAATCACTGATCTTTTTATTATCTCCATAATTTTGCTTTTCCTATAATGTCATATAGTTGGCTCATACAGTTGGCTTCTTTCACTTACTAATATGCACTTAAGATTCCTCCATGTCTTTTCATGGCTTGATAGCTTATTTCTTTTTTGCACTGAATAATATTCCATTGTCTGGATGTACCACGGTTTATTTATTTATTCACCTACTGAAGGACATCTTGGTGCTTCCAAGTTTTGACAATTATGAATAAAGCTGCTATAAGCATCCATGTGCGAGTTTTCGTGTGACATAAATTTTCACCTTCTTTGGATAAATACCAAGAAGCAGGATTGCTGGATCATATGGTAAAAATATGTTTAGTTTTCTAAAAAACTGCCAAACTGTCTTCCAAAGTAGCTGCACCAACAATAAATGAGAGTTCCTATTACTCCACATTCTCCTCAGCATTTGGTGTTGTCAGTGTTCCAAATTTTGACCATTCTAGTAAGTGTGTAGTATCTCATTGCTGTTTTAATTTGCATTTCCCTGATGACATATGACATGAAGCAACTTTTCATATGCTCATAGTACTAAGCATATAGTCATACTGATGGCTAAGATTTATTAGAGCAGAACCAGCAAAGGGAAAAGGCACATGGGACAAAGCCTAGAGGAAACCAGGTGCAAGCTTCCTAGAGCTCTCTCCTGGTAGAGTCACTCAGGTGAGCTAAATTCCACCATGGTTGAATTGTGACAACGTGTGAACTGTTGTCTCTGGGGGAGCTCATTTGCGATTCAGTCCTCAGACTTTTAACTGGGAGTCGGTCACGTGGCAGCCTCTGCATAGCATGTACCAAAATTCCAGACTCCCAGAAGGAAAGCAGGTATTGAACACAAACCACGTGGTTTACCCAGACAGTTTAGGCGCAGTGAGCAGCTCTCATCAATTAGGGAATGGCGGGAATGCTCCCCAAATCCAGGTTCTGATGCCAGCTAAGGGCCAGCCTTGTAAGCAGGCCTTTCTAAGGAGAACAGTGTCAGGCCTGCCATGGTAACTCTTTTCTGCACATGGACACAGGAAAAGTTATTATGTATTTAATAACTTTATAATAATTATGTGTTCAACCAAAGTTATTGTGTATGCATATTGGGCCTGATGTCATGCTAGTGGCATCTGTCAGTCACAAGTACAGCTGAATGATTTTTAAAACAACTGAGCGAAGTATATGATATGGTCATTATTCATTGACTTAGTGGTTCTCAGTTACATTTATTAATTCACACTTCTGTTGTAGGACTTAATGATTGTCTTGACTTATTGGTCTTGTTTCTAAATAATGGCAATTTTGTAACAAAATTATCTATAGTCGGACATCAGTACTCTTGGATAAAATGGCTAGTTCTTATTTCACAAAGAAAGGTGCAGTATGTTTTAGTTTTAGAAGTTAAGCTAAATCTTTAAATGACTAAATTAGCAGGGAATATTGTCAGAGCAGATGAATCTAGTATTTTTAACAACTGATTTATGCAGCTCATCTCGGAAGGTATGAGTGAAAAGTCTACATTTGAACACAAAACCAAAAAATTACATGGCTTGAAACTTAGAAATATTGTTAAAATGAATAAATATTATTAATAAAAATGTGAGTTATAACTTCAAAAAAAAATCAGTTGACTATATTTATGAGTGGCTCTTTCTGGGCTTTATGTTCTGTTCTATTAATCTGTTATTTGCCAATACTAAATTATTTTTTTTAATTGAAGTATAGTTTCTGTACTATATTATGTAAGTTATAGGTTTACAATATAGTGATTCAGAATTTTTAAAGGTTATACTCCATTTATAGTTATTATAAAATATTGGCTATATTCCCCATATTGTACAATATCAAACCATCTTGATTATTGTAGCTTTACACCAAGTGTTGAAGTTGGGTTGGGTAGTGTCAGTTCCCCAACTTTGTTCCTTTCCTTCAGTACTGTTTTGGCTATTCTGGGACTTTTTCCTCTCCATATTAACTTTAGAATGAGCATGGCCATATCCATTAAATAACTTGCTGGAATTTTGGTTAAATCTACAGATCAAGTTGGGAAGAACTGACATCTTGGCAATATTGAGTCTTCCCACTCATGAACATGGAGTATATCTCCATTTATTTAGTTCTTCTTTGATTTTATTCATCAGAGTTTTATAGTTCTCTTCATATAGGTCTTATACATTTTTTTTTTAGATTTATACCTAAGTAGTTCTTTTAGTGGGGGGTGCTAATGTTAATGATATTGCATTTTTTATTTCAAATTTCACTTGCTCATTGTTTGTGTGTAGGACAGCAATTGACTTTTGCATATTAACATTGTATCCTGGAACTTTGGTATAATAGGTTATTAGCTCCTAGAATTATTATCAATATTTTTAGATATGAAAGAACCTTGTGGTTAAATTTTGCTTTTTAAATCCTTATTTCTTTAAGACAATACAAATGAAATTATATGGTGTCCGAAATTAACTTTAAAATAATCCAGCAGAGGATAAGGGGCTGGGGGAGGAATGGAGAGGTATAGATGAAATGAGAATGACCATATGTTTATAACTGCTGGAGCTGAGAGATGAACACATGGAGGTTCATCATATTATTCTCTCTTCTTTTGTGTTTGTTAGGAAATTTCTGTAATTAAAATGTTTTTTTTAAATATGAAGGAAGAGCATGAGAAAAGAAAGGGAAAGGAAAAGAAGAGAAGAGAAGGGAAGGGATGGGGAGGCAGGGGAGGGGAGGAAGGGAAAGTTTCACTCTCAACAGTATTCTCTATCTGGGCTCTCACGGGGAGAATTAACCCAGTTAGCTCTCTCAATCTCATTTCCTTTACTTGGTTTCATGAGCTCCCCAAACTCCTTGATTGAGTAACAACTAAAATATTTCCCTTTTTCCCAGTTACATCTTTTATCAAGAATTCAACCTTTCTTCACAGGTAAAAGTTCATTCTCCATCTCTATCTATACTCTCAGCGTGTATGCCTTCATTTTGCTTTTACGTTTTCTCACTGATGTTTTGATTTTAAGATCAAACCTCTTTCCAGTTTTCTTTCCTCAATATATCACTAAGCAAACCAAATTCCAAATGACAGTTTCCTGGAAGGAAATCTTGAAATTGTTCCTACTAGCCTTTGGTTCATAATGAGGTCGGTTTTGTTTTGAACTCTACTCCAGCTTAAAAATGTGACATAGCTCCTTTGGAGAAATTCCATATTCCTCTTTGCCTGTTGCACTACCCTTCCATGGTTGAAGCTGTAGTTGGGATAAATCCACACTGATGAGCAGAATTGCTAAAATACCCATTTCAGAGCCAACTTACCACCCAAAGGTAGAGGTTGTATATTTCCAAAATCCTATAATGGAGTCTTATGAGCCCAAGAGACTATTTGTAAGATTTGGAACTCATCTGGAGCTGCTACTCAGGCCTGATGCTAACAAACTGGAGGTCAGAATGAACACATTAGTGTCCTGTACCCCAAGCACTATATGGAGAAAAAAGACACTATGAAAGTAGCAATCATTGTTTCTACAAATGTCTAAAAAGGCCTCACAGAGTGAAGACCACATGTTTTGAGGTGGCATTTAACCAGAACTCTGCTTCTGAGCGTCCCGTGCCTTATGTACCAGCTATGGCTGTACAATGAACCACTGTGAGCTGCCCCAGCCCAAGCTGACCACTGAGTCTTACATTGAGATCCTCAGTCTCCCTAGGTTGCCTTTTGCTGCCCACATGCCCATCTTATGTATATACTTGCTTCCCAGCCTATTTTAGAGGTCTTTTAGATCTAAGATCCTATTCTGCTCCCCTTCAGAGTGCTGACTGATAAAGCAAACACTTGAAGATCAGATAGCCAATCGTAGGAATGGTTTAGCGGGGCTTCTGCTAAAACATGTTGGAGACTACAGCTTTGACCTGAAGTTTTCTTAGATCTAGGATCTGCACATTTACCCTGGGGCTGTGTCCAGGTTGCAGATAGGACTCTGTGTCCATTTACCCAGTCAGCTGCAAGGAACAGGCTACACTGTGTAATGTCTCCAGCAGGGACTGATGCCTGTGGAAGGGCGCTACCCAGGTGGACTTACTGCTTGGCCACAGAAGTGCAGGTAAGCCTGTTTGCACCTGAGAGCCCAGGGGGGTCACAGAGATTAAGGTGGCCCCCTCCTCTTTTTATGAACACAGTCCTCACAACCAATATGGCCCAGTGAGTATCACACTCTGTCCACAGCATGTGGAGGGAGGGGCACAAGCTTTCTCACTAGAACTATTCTGAGAAGACAGAAATATTGGTGAATGCATCCTTCTCTCTGGGCCAAGATGGGATCATGTGAAGAAGAGGAGAAATTTTTCCTTACAACTTTTTTTTTTAAATTGAAGTGTAATTGTTTTACAATATTGTGTTAGTTTCAGGTGTAATACTTCCTTCACAACTCTTAAGTTTGAGGTTTTAAAATTGAGGAAACTACAGTGGGAAGGCCAGAATTTCAAGTGAGTCATCTAATCAGAGAAAGTCACAAATTCAGAAACTTTCCTGAAAAAAGTCATAAAACTCTTTGATTTTACTATTGATAAAATAATATAATTGATAGTTTTGTATAGTAATGCTTCTCACAGTTTTTCTGAACTCTGAAAATTCCATCCTTGGAAATACAATCTTGTATTTTAATATCTCTGCAGTAATAGAATTTGCACCCAGTAGGAACACTCTACTATTTATCAAATATTGTGGTTCTCAAAGCGAGGTCTGGACCAGCAGCATCAGCATGGCCTGGAAACTTGTTAGAAATGAAAATTCTTCCACTGCATACGTAAGAAACTCTGAAGGGGTTGAGCCCAGAAATCTATGTTTAACAAGCCCTCCAGATGGTTCTGATGCTCATTATAGTTTGAGAACGACTGGTCCAAGAGATATCTTGATAGATGTATGAACTGATAGAGTAATAAATGACTCATCTCATAAAGTAAAAGGAGCAAATATACAAATGAAAAAGTGCCAAAGCCTGGTTTAAAACTTGTAAAATAACTGGTATGGAACATCACATGTAAGTAATAACACACATGCCAGATCCTCAAGGCGACACCCAGTCTCAGATAAATTGGATGCCAATATGTTCTTCTTTAAGAAACAGTTGTGTGTAGCCAGTGCTATCATTTTTTTTCTTTTTTCTTTTTAATTGTGCAGAAAGATAGTAAACATCCTGCTCATTTTCACAGGCATTGCATCACTTCCATTTCCAAGGGTTCAGCATTAGTGTCTCCCTGGTGTCTTGCAGGACTGGCTTCCTATCTCTTCCTTCATCATTCATCCAATTTCTCCTCCCCTTCATACACTCTGCTTCACCAAAATCCATCATTATTCTGAAACAGTATTGGATGTGGTTCTGCCCACAATGTCACTAAGAGCTTTGACACAATAGACATAAAGATGATTATTAATCCAGACATCTAGGATAACACACAGTGTTTTCTTATTCCTCTAACCTCATTTTCTCCTACCTCCTCTACTCTCAAGAAGTTCCTCCTGACACAGTGTCTCCTCTCTCCATTCCTGTGTCCAATTCTAGCTCAACACTCCAGTCCAAGCATCCTAGTGATGTCTCTGTGATTCCATGCTTGTCCCATTCTCATGCTTTCATCTCTTTCTTCTCCATATTATCTCACTTTCTTCCTTCTTTTCCTTTCTCTTTCCCTTCTTAACTTTCCCTTGCTCCTCTGTATTCTTCATTGGTTCCCTCTTTTTCCTTGTCTTCTCTTCCTCACCCTTCTTTCATCGTATTTCCCCTTTCAGTGTAGCTTACTCACGAGAGACTGAGCCACCTGGGAGGCAGACAGGAAACACTAGAGGTGCTCTTGGAACACTGAGGACACTTGGTGAAGGGCCCTGTCCTGTGCTCTGTGCTCTTGGCAGCAACGATATTTAGAAGTCAGGGTTGGCCTGACAAGTATGTGATGCACATTTCTTTCCTGGAGTTTACCCAGTTTAATTCTTCCAGTTTCAAGCACTTGACTTCTCTGGCTTCATTTTCCTATCTCTCCCCCAATCCAATTACACTACATCCTGAAAATATCTGTTTTCTAAAACAGGCAAGATTGTTACCTCACTCCCCTGTTCTAATTATCATAAAACTATTGCAGAAGAGGTAGTTAACAGGGACTTCCCTGGCGGTCAAGTAGTTAGGACTCCATGCATCCATGACAGGGGGCACGGGTTCAATCCCTGGTCGGGAAACTAAGATCCTGCATGCCACACGGCACGGTCCAAAACATAACAGTAATAAAAAAAAATTTTTTTAATAAAATTTTAAAAACTTATTTGTTTAAAAAAAGAAAAAGAGGTAGTTAACAAATAAAATGTACATATACAACAGCCTTTAGAACATCAGGTGGCAGAGATTTAAATATCTTACAAAATTCTCATTCTCTCAGGGTGTGTGCTCTTCCCATAAATTCATAAGCCTCAGCAAGAATCCAGAGGGTTTATCAGAGTTCTACTATTTAGGCTTTCTGGGAAGCCATCTGCTCCTTGTTGTGACCAGTAATAATCCGTTAATAATTTTTGATAATTTTCTCCCATTTACAGTGGATTTCTGCTCAGGAACATCCCTGTTTCTTGCTGAACACCACCTTCTTCATTCCTCAAATTCAGCTATGTCCTCTTGAATCCAGGGACCATTGTTGCCCTTAGGAATAGCAGAACTGGACAAAAGTGTGCTCTTTGTCACCTCTCAACAATCTACCCTTTAGTATTTTACAAAATGTATTTGACATAGGTCCTGCAACTTTGTAGTATGTGTCGTAGGTGTCCCTGACTTAGTTGTGCTTATTGTTTCCTGGTTTTTACAGACAATACTAATAGCTAACATTACTGTTACAATACCATTTCATACAATCCGCTTAACCACCCAGTGAAGTAGGTACTATCATTATGTCCATTTACCACTTGAGGACATTAAACACAGAGAGAGCTACTTGCCCAAAGTCCCATGGCTAGGAAGTAGTAGAGCTGGGGAAGGAAATCTCTATATCATCCATCTCTGGATTTGAAAATAAAGATAGTAATAATATAGACTTAATTAAGGCCTTTTTGTATTTCTGTTTGAGCTTTTTTTTTTCCTTTTCCTCTCTTTGATCTCATGTCATGTAAATCTTACTAAGTCAGAATTTGGATAAAAGGCTTTGAATGGATAAATTTTTTCTTGAAAATAACACCATCAATTAAGGGCCAAGTTTCTTTTCATTGAACATAACAGTACTAAAATTGCCAGAACATTTTCTTGGGTTGAAGGTGGAGGGAGATTCTCAGCAGCACAATTCTGAATGAAGTTTTGATCACCGATGATTTTTCTTCACTTCCTTTTTAAAGCATGAATCCACTTCCTGTTTAGGCAGTTAGATATTCTCCTTACTTTGCCCCTGTTTTTTTCAACATGTAGTATCAAAAGAACCCCCTTTTTACTGCTTATAACAATGTACATCAGGAAAATAACCAAGTAATATGACCTCATTTCTTTTATGCCAGGATAGGATGATGCTTTCAGTGTGTGTCTTAGTTTGGGTAACTGTAACAAATTATCATAGACTGGGTGATTTATAAACAACAGAAATTCATAGCTCTGGAGGCTGGAAAACCCAAGGTCAGGGCACCAGCGGATTCAGTATCTAGGGAGACCTCCTTCTTGTTCAAAAACCGCCATCTTGCTGTATTCACGTGGTAGAAGGGACTAAAGAGCTCTCTGGGGTCTCTCTTTTTAGGGCTCTAATCCCATTCATGAAGGCTTCACCCTCATGACCTAACCACCTCACCGATGCTCCACTTCCAAATATCATCACATGAGGGATTAGGTCCAACGTATGAATGTGGGGGGCACACAAAATTATTACACAGTATAGAGCAGTGTGTAAATAGACTTAAGTTCATTACTGATAGAGAATATTATTTCCTTGTCCTCTTCTAATGTTGTGCATAAAGGCATTTTATTCACAAGGATAAAGAGTATAAAGTACATGGTTAGATGGATCTTAGTTTGAATATACATATACTATGAAACTTTAAATGCTTAGGGCTTGGGGCTCCCTTGGGCTGTGTCATGTCCTGCATATCAAACTTACATGAGAAAGCCAATTACACACTGGACTGTTAGATTCTTTGATTTTTAGTTCTGAGTCTGCCACAGGCATATGTGTCTCTGAGAAAGTCTTTGAAAAGCCTTGTTTTCACTTCTACCCTTGTAAAATGAGATTTTACAATCTGCTAGGGAAATCCTGAGGATTAAATATCAAATGATAGCAAAGCACTTTGAAAGTACTAAATGGGGTTATTAATAATTTAAGAGAGAAGCAAGCCTTCATCTCAGTTGTTGAAAGGAATATGTGGCATATTTATTTCAATCACTTATCATTTCATTGAAATTTCCTCTACCTTGAGCTACACAGAAAACATCTGATTCCCTTAAAAACAGGACTTTAAAATTAGTTCTCTTTTTCTTTTTTGGGGGGGGCACGCGGGCCTCTCACTGCTGTGGCCCCTCCCACCGCAGAGCACAGGCTCCGGACGCACAGGCCCAGTGGCCACGGCTCAGGGGCCCAGTCGCTCCGCGGCATGCGGGATACTCCCGGACCGGGGCACGACCCCGCGTCCCCTGCATCGGCAGGCAGACTCTCAACCACTGCGCCACCAGGGAAGCCCTAAAATTAGTTCTTTATTTATAGTTTTTCAAAGTACTGCCACACCAGTTATCTTGTCGGATCCCCACAAATCTCCAGGAGATATAAATAACACATTGTATAGAAATTTTATAGACTACAAGGAATAGAATACCCTACAAATACTTGTTTAAATAAATAGAAGTTTATTATTCTCACTTAAGGAAAAGCCCAGGGGTAAGAAATTCAGGGCAAATGCAGAGACTCAATTGTGTGACCAAAGATCTTAACTCCTGTCTTTTTCCCTCTATCGTCTTTGGTGAATTGACTTGTCACCTCATGTTTACAAAATGGCTGCTATATGACTCCAGGCACCATATTTATTTTTAAGGTAGGAGAGAAGGAAGGAGGGAGTCCTGTTAATCATATCTTTTTTTTTAAAAAATAAGGAAAACAAAAGCTTTTCTAGAAGCTACTCCAGAGTTCCACTAGAACTGGATCATATGATCCCTGCTAGGGCGAGAGAAGGGAGGGCAGTAAGTGTATGGCTTTCTATGCTCTGTGGCAAGGAAGAAAGGGGCTGAGAACATTTGGGGAACCCAATGCTAGTGTTGATGAAAAATGACAGGCATTAAAAAGTCAGTTTTTCAAGGTGGCACAGCAGAGGAGATTAAAACAGATCCGAATAGCTCTGCTCAAGTGGAAAAATCTAACAATACATTGTAAAATCAACTGAAATTCTTTCGGGGGCGATCACACTGAGGACTACTCCAGGTACCCTCACTACATGACCCCAGTGCACTCCCGTAACAGTGCAGCAGCAGAGGAATGGCTTTCTCCCTTGGGCACATGATGAACTTGTCTGTTATTTTTTGAGGAATCATCCTTTATCAGCAATCCAACTCCTTAGCCCGCAGCCTCCTTTTCTTGTTCTCCTCCATTAGCTCAGCAAGGTCACATGGAATAAGTTGGAAAAATTAATCACTTGACAGAGGACTACCATGGGGAAGATAACTTCTGTGGCTTCCTGTCTGAATCAGTCAGAGTGTGGCTGCAAGAAGAGGAGCTGAAAGGATACAGTGTAGGAAATTGGGTGCTTCCGTTAGTGGTGTAGGGGCTGGAGGAATTACTCCCAAACAACGTCATGCAACAAGCCCTCCAAGAAAGCTGCTATCTGACACATTCGGAAATGTGGGGCTTCAGTTGACGTTTGGGTTGGTTGACCTCAAGACCCACTGCCACCTACTGCGATCCAGGGATCAAGAAGCTGCAGCCACTGCCCTCCACATCACAGCTGCCTCTCAACACACATGGAGCTAGTGAAGGGATGCTGGACTTCTCCAGAAAAATCTCAAAATCCTCACAATGATGTTAGCCAGTAAGATCCAAAGCAACAGGAAGATGGCACCCATCTCATGTCCACCTGAAAGACTCTGCGTAAGTGCGTCAGATTAAAGAGTTAATCTGTACCCAGAATACCAGCTGTGTGGAAGTTTAGGAAAGGTAGGTTTCAGTATGCCAATCTCTGCGTAACTCCAAGCACGTGTGGAGGAGTTTGGAACTAAGGCTGAGGGCCAATCTACCATATCCATAACATCCCACCACTCCCAAATATCGACAGAGACAGGAACCAAAGGGCAATAGAAAGGAGTCTCCCATTAGCATCTAACTTTTGGCTGGGACTTGCTCACACTTGATGAATTTAACTTGATTGTAAGTTCCAGTGACAAAGACTTAATTTAGGATAAATTCTACAGGATATCTGATCTGATGTCTGGAATATAAAAGCATTATTCATTGAGGACTCATCTTGTGCCAGCCACTATTATTAGTGCTTAGCATGTAATTTATTAAAACCCACAATACCCTGTATGGCAGGAAATGTTGTTAGCGCCGGTGTTCAGACGAGAAAACTGAGGCACAGAGAGACTACTTGCTAAATGTCATAAAGATGCCAGTGGTGGAGCCACATTGAGCAGAGCCATCCAGCTCCAGAGTCCAGGTTTCTAACAACTATAATGTATTGCTGCTCCATAAAATTAGTTTACATTTAAAGCCATACTGGATAAATTTGCCCTTCACAGTCTCCCCTTCGATTAACTATTAACATCCTGCTGGCTCCCTAATCAATTGATCTTGATGATTTTTATTGAAGATCCAAGATGGTACCATTAGAAGAATTCCTGTTCAGCTAATCCTATTTGACACTGATTCCCATCATAAAATTAGACCTACCTTTTGCTTGAGATTCTGAGATTTAAACTCACGCAGAAAGCAATTTATTATTTTCCTAAGAGTTCCCCCAAAGTCAAAAGTGAGGACTACTCGTTTTGCAATTTTCTCTTCTCAGAAAATAGCCCCAATTCTCTGGAGGAGCCCCTAGGGCCAAATACTATAGGACCCTCCCTTTAGGCACATTTGATTGGTCCAAAGTTGTTTATAGGATATTGAACCCTGTAACTAAGAAAAGAGGCTTAGTACTTCTTAAAGGGCCAAGTTAGGAATTGGGAATTGGGGAAGCATACCATGCAAATGAAGCCAAAAGACCTAAGAGAATGATATCCAGAAAAAAAGAAGCAGCAATGACCAACGGATGGGGAGAAACTGATGTAGAGAGAGGAAATTGTGGAAGTGACCAATCTGGTTCTAGCTGTGCCCGACACCAAGCTGTATCCCTGCCTTTATTTCATGAAAGTGCCTCAGAGGTCTTCTCAAAAACTTCCAACAACTTTCCCTCTGTTCTAGTTATTCATTCATTGCTGTGTGACAATAAACCATCCAAAACTTAGTGGCCTAAAACAACGTATCATTTATTTTGCTTATAAATCTGCAGTTTGGGCAGAGCTGGGAGGGGACAGTTTGCCTCTGCTCTAGTCAACACCTGTTGAGGTGGCTTGAAGGCTGGGGGCTGGCTCACTTAATCCCAAGTCTGGCAGTTGGTACTGACTGCCACTTGGACCTCAGTTGGGGCTGGGGTGGAAACACCTTTACAAAATCTTTCTAAGGTGCTACTTGACTTCCTTACAACAATGTAGCTAGATTCCAGGGGCAAGCGTCTGTAGAGAGAAAGAGAGACTTGAGCAGCTATATCACCTTTTATGACTTAACCTTGATATTCAAATAGTCGTCACATGGTTCCAGGCCCACCCAGATTCAAGAGGAGTGGCAGCATCCTATTGTAAGAAGAGCTCGTGAGATTGGATACATTGATGTAGCGACCTTTGGAAAATATAATCTGCCACATCCTCTGTAAAGTGATATCGTGTTACTGTGATGGAATAAATATATGTTTGGTGCTTGTCTGTGGTTCCTGGCACACAGCTCCTAAAACCCTTAGAATCTCTGGAGCCAAAGGGTGTCTCTTGTATGCTAATGAGATGACTGCTGACTGAGGGCCCCTACATAGCTTCAGGATGGGGTCTGGTTGCCAGAAAGACCAAGGCACTACTTGAGGGTTGGAAATTTCAGTGCCATTGCCTAACCTACAGGAAAGGGACAGGGGCCGATGAATGAGTGAATTCCTGAGTTACACCCTTTATAATAAACCAGTAATCGTAAGTAAAGTGTCTTCCTGAGTATTGTGAGCTGTTCTAGCAGATTATCAAACCTGAGGAGGGAGTCATGGGAACCACCAATTTATAACTGGTTGGTCAGAAGTAAGGTGATCCGGAACTTATCAATACAATTGGTGTCTGAAGTGGGGGCAGTACTACCCTGAGAATGAGCCCTTAATCTATGGGGTCTGTGCTAACGCTGGGTAGTTAGTGTCAGAATTAAAATGAATTGTAGAACACCCAGTTGATGGCTGAAGAGTTGGAGAATTTGTTGGTGCTCCAAGAACACCATACATTTTATGTCAGAAGTGTTGTAAGTAGAAATAGCTCACAGTTACTTAAAAGTGTTTGCTACTTATAAACAAAAGTGTGTGTAAGATTTAAATAGATAATATATTTGTGTGGTACAAAATTCAAACAAAAATTAATTTGTGTATTTGTATCTGTGTAGATAGATAGAAATATAGTGAAAAATGTCACTCCCTCTCCACACCCGAGACTTCCAGGTGACAACATATGCCATCAGTTTCCTGAGCTAATTTTTGCTACTATAAGAAAATGCTGTACATAAATAAAGACCTCCCCTTCAACTATTCTATACATATAGTAGCCCCCTTTCAATACTTTGCCCTTTTAACTTATATTTAGAGATCATTATGTATCTATGTACATTTTCTGTCTTTTTTTAAACATCTTTATTGAAGTATAATTGCTTAACAGTGTTATGTTCGTTTCTGCTGTATAACAAAGTGAATTAGTTATATGTATATATATATCCCCATGTCTCCTTCTTCTTATGCCTCCCTCCCACCCTCCCTATCCCACTCCTCTAGGTGTTCAAAAACCACTGAGCTGATCTCCCTGTGCTCGGCAGCTGCTTCCCACTAGCTATCTATTTTACATTTGGTAGTGTATACATGTCAATGCTACTCTCTCTTCATGCCAGCTTACCCTTCCCCCTCCCCGTGTCCTCAAGTACATTCTCTACACCTGCATCTTTATTCCTATCCTGCCCCTAGGTTCACAAGAATCATTTTTTTTTTTTTAAGTTCCATATATATGTGTTAGCACACAGTATTTGCTCTTCTCTTTCTGACATACTTCACTCGGTATGACAGACTCTAGGTCCATCCACCTCACTACAAGTAACTCAATTTTGTTTCTTTTTGTGGCTGAGTAATATTCCATTGTACATATGTGCCACATCTTTATCCATTCATCTGTCAGTGGACACTTAGGTTGCTTCCATGTCCTGGGTATTGTAAATAGTGCTGCTGTAAATAGTGCAACATTGTGGTACATGTCTCTTTTTGGATTATGGTTTTCTCAGGGTATATGCCCAGTAGTGGGATTGCTGGGTCATATGGTACTTCTATTTGTAGTTTTTTAAGGAACCTCCATACTGTTCTCCATAGTGGCTATATCAATTTATATTCCCACTAACAGTGCAAGAGGGTTCCCTTTTCTCCACACCCTGTCCAGCATTTATTGTTTGTAGATTTTTTTGATGATGGCCATTCTGACCGGTGTGAGGTGATACTTCATTGTGGTTTTGATCTGCATTTCTCTAATGATTAGTGATGTTGAGCATCCTTTCATGTGATGGTTGGCAATCTGGATATCTTCTTTGGAGAAATGTGTATTTAGGTCGTCTGCCCACTTTTGGATTGGGTTTTTTGGGTTTTTTGATATTGAGCTGCATGAACTGCTTGTATATTTTGGAGATTAAGCCTTTGTCAGTTGCTTTGTTTGCAAATATTTTCTCCCATTCTGAGGGTTGTCTTTTTGTCTTGTTTATGGTTTCTTTTGCCGTGCAAAAGCTTTTAAGTTTCAGTATGTCCTATTTGTTTATTTTTGTCTTTATTTCCATTACTCTAGGAGGTGGGTCAAAAAAGATCTTGCTGTGATATATGTCAAAGAGTGTTCTTCCTAGGTTTTCCTCTAAGAGTTTTATAGTGTCCAGTATTACATTTAGGTCTTCAATCCATTTTGAGTTTATTTTTGTGTATGGTGTTAGGGAGTGTTCTAATTTCATTCTTTTACATTTTTCATTCTTTGTAGTATAGTGTGAAGTCAGGGAGGCTGATTCCTCCAGCTCCATTTTTCTTTCTCAAGATTGCTTTGGCTATTCAGGGTCTTTTGTGTTTCCATACAGATTGTAAAATTTTTTGTTCTATTTCTGTGAAATATGCCACAGGTGGCTTGACAGGGATTGCATTGAATCTGTAGATTGCTATAGGTAGTAGAGTCATTTTCACAATGTTGATTCTTCCAATCCAAGAACATGGTATATCTCTCCATATGTTTGTATTGTCTTTAATTACTTTCATCAGTGTCTTATAATTTTCTGCATACAGATCTTTTGTCTTCTTAGGTAGGCTTATTCCTAGGTATTTTATTCTTTTTGTTGCAGTGGTAAATGGGAATGTTTCCTTAATTTCTTTTTCAGGTCTTTCATCATTACAGTATAGGAACACAAGAGATTTCTGTGCATGAATTTTTATCCTGCTACTTTACCAAATTCATTGATTAGCTCTAGTAGTTTTCTGGTGGCATCTTTAGGATTCTCTATGTACAGTATCATGTCATCTGCAAACAGTGACAGTTTCACTTCTTCTTTTCCGATTTGGATTCCTTTTATTTTTTTCTTCTCTGATTGCTGTGGATAAAACTTCCAAAACTACATGGAATAATAGAGGTGAGAGTGAAAAACCTTGTCTCATTCCTGATATTAGAGGAAATGGTTTCAGTTTTTCACCATTGAGAACGATGTTGGCTGAGGGTTTGTCATATATGGCCTTTATTAAGTTGAGGTAGCTTCCCTCTATGCCCACTTTCTGTAGAGCTTTTATCATAAATGGGTGTTGATTTTGTAGAAAAGTTTTTTCTGCATTTATTGAGATTATCATATGGTTTTTATCCTTCAGTTTGATAATATGGTGTATCACATTGATTTCAGTTTTTCACCACTGAGAACGATGTTGGCTGAGGGTTTGTCATATATGGCCTTTATTAAGTTGAGATAGCTTCCCTCTATGCCCACTTCCTGTAGAGCTTTTATCATAAATGGGTGTTGATTTTGTAGAAAAGTTTTTTCTGCATTTATTGAGATTATCATATGGTTTTTATCCTTCAGTTTGATAATATGGTGTATCACATTGATTGATTTGTGTATAGTGAAGAATCCTTGCATTCCTGTGATAAACCCCACTTGATCATGGTGTATGATCCTTTTAATATGCTGTTGGATTCTGTTTGCTAGTATTTTGTTGAGGATTTGTGCATCTATGTTCATCAGTGATACTGGCCTGTAGTTTTCTTTTTTTGTGACATCTTTGTCTGGTACTGGTATCAGGGTGATGGTGGCCTCGTAGAATGAGTTTGGGAATGTTCCTCCCTCTGCTATATTTTGGAAGAATTTGAGAAGGTTAGGTATTAGTTGTACTCTAAATGTTGGACAGAATTCGCCCATGAAGCCATCTGGTCCTGGGCTTTGCTTTGTTGGAAGATTTTTAATCACAGTCTCACTTTCAGTGCTTGTGATTGGTCTGTTCATATTTTCTATTTCTTCCTGGTTTAGTCTCAGAAGGTTGTACTTTTCTAAGAATTTGTCCATTTCTTCCAGGTTGTCCATTTTATTGGCATATAGTTGCTTGTAGTAGCCTCTCATGATCCTTTGTATTTCTGCAGTATCAGTTGTTACTTCTCCTTTTTCTTTTCTACTTCTGTTGAGTTGAAACTTCTTCCTTTTTTTCTTGATGAGTCTGGCTAATGGTTCATCAATTTTGTTTATCTTCTCAAAGAACCAGCTTTAACTTTTATTTATATTTGCTATTGCTTCCTTCATTTCTTTTTCATTTATTTCTGATCTGATCATTATGATTTTTCCTCCTGCTAACTTTGGTTTTTTTGGTTCTTCTTTCTCTAATTGCTTTAGGTGTAAGATTAGGTTGTTTATTTGAGATTTTTCTTGTTTCTTTAGGTAGGATTGTATTGCTATAAACTTCTATCTTAGAAGTGCTTTTGCTGCATCCCATAGGTTTTGGGTCATTGTATTTTCATTGTTATTTGTTTGTAGGTATTTTTTGATTTCCTCTTTGATTTCTTCAGTGATCTCTTGGTTATTTAGTAGTGTATTGTTTAGCCTCCATGTGTTTGTATTTTTTACACATTTTTTCCTGTATTTGATATCTAGTCTCATAGTGTTGTGCTAAGAAAATGTACTTGATACGATTTCAGTTGTATTAAATTTATCGAGGCTTGATTTGTGACCTTATATATGACCTATCCTGGAGAATGTTCCATGAGCACTTGAGAAGAAAGTGTTGTTTTTGTCTTCTGTTGTTTTTGGATGGAATGTCCTATAAATATCAATTAAGTCTATCTGGTCTAATGTGTGTTTTAAAGCTTATGTTTCCGTATTTATTTTCATTTTGCATGATTTGTCCTTGGTGAAAGTGGGGTGCTAAAGTCCCCTACTATTATTGTTACTGTCAATTTCCCCTTTTATGGCTGTTAGCATTTGCCTTATGTATTGAGATGCTCCTACGTTGGGTGCACAAATATTTACAATTTTTGTATCTTCTTCTTGGATTGATCCCTTGATCACTATGTAGTGTCCTTCTTTGTCTCTTGTAATAGTCTTTATTTTAAAGTCTATATTGTCTGATATGAGAATCGCTACTCCAGCTTTCTTTTGATTTCCATTTGCATGGAATATCTTTTTCCATCCCCTCATTTTCAGTCTGTATGTGTCCCTGGGTCTGAAGTGGGTCTCTTATAGACAGCATATATACGGGTTTTGTTTTTGTATCCATTCAGCCAGTCTGCATCTTTTGGTTGGAGCCTTTAATCCATTTACATTTAAGGTAATTATTGATATGTATGTTTCTATTCCCATTTTCTTAATTGTTTTGGGTTTGTTATTGTAGGTCTTTTCATTCTCTTGTGTTTCCCGCCTAGAGAAGTTCCTTTAGCATTTGTTGATTTGAGGAAGAGAGGAACCAAACCAATAAACAAATCCACCAATGATAATAAGCACTGAATACTAAGCTAAGATAAACATAAAACCAGAAACAAATTAGAGCAGAAAGCAAACCCCAAGTCTGCAGTTGCTCCCAAAGTCCACCACCTCAATTTTGGGAACTTTTGTTGTTTATTCAGTTATTCTTAAAATGCATGTTTTATCAAGTTCATTGTGGGGATTTAATCTGCTGCTCCTGATGCTGCATGGAGAAATTTCCCTTTCTCTTCTTTGTTTGTACAGCTCCTGGGGTTCAGCTATGGTTTTGTCCCTGCCTCTGTATGTAGGCCACCTTCAGGCATCTATTCCCTAACCAGACAGGAGCGTGTTAAAGCAGTGGCTGATTAGGGCTCTCCTGCCCACTGAGACTGGGGAAGGGGAGGGGTACGGTAGTCATGATTGGAATGTGGGGCAAGCCTGAGGAGGCAGAGGCTGGCACAACGTTGCAACAGCCTGAGGAACGCCATGTGTTCTCCTAGGGAAGCTGGACCTGGATCATGGGACCCTGGCAGTGGCATGCTGCACAGGTTCCCAGGGGTGTGTGGATAGTGACCTGTGCTTGCACACAGGATTCTTGCTGGCAGCAGCCTTAGCGGTTCATGCCCGTCTCTGGGGTCTGAGATGATAACCACGGCTGGTGCCTGTCTCTGAAGCTCGCTTAGGCAGTGCTCTGACTTCTGTGGGCACTATGGGAAGGAATCCCCTGTCCTTGGGAGCCCCGAAACAAAGGTCTCCTGCCTCTCTAGCAGGTCCAGACTTTTTCCCAGACTCCCTCCTGGCAAGCTGTGGTGCTCCAGCCCCCTTCAGGCTGTCTTCACACAGCCAACCCCTGTCCTCTCCCTGGGGTCTGACCTCCAAAGTCCAAGCCTAAGCTCCCAGCCCCCACCCATCCTGGTGGGTGAGCAGACAAGCCTCTCAGGTTGGTGAGTGCTGGTCAGCACCGATCTTTCGTGCAGGAATCTGTCCACTTTTCCCTCCGCACCTCTGTTGCTGCGCTCTCCTCCATGTCTCCAAAGCTTCCCCTCTGCCCACCCCACGTCCCTGCCAGTGAAGGGGCTTCCTAGTGTGTGGAAATGTTTCCTCCTTCACAGCTCCCTCCCCGAGGTGCAGGTCTCATTCCTATTCTTTTGTCTCTGTTTTTTCTTTTTTTTTTTCTTTTTGCCCTACCCAGGTATGTGAGGAGTTTCTTGCCTTTTGGGAAGTCTGAAGTCTTCTGCCAGCGTTCAGTAGGTGTTCTGTAGGAGTTGTTCAGTTCACATGTAGATTTATTTTTAATGTATTTATGGGGAGGAAGATGATCTCCACATCTTATTCCTCTGCCATCTCGAAGGTGTCCCCCTTCTCAGTCTTTTTAAGGCCGCTTAGTATTCCAATGTAGGGATGTAGTATAATTTATCCAGCCCCTGATCTATTAATAAACATTTAAAATTGTTTCCAATAAAGCTATTAAGAGCAACTCTACAATAAACTTCTACATCTGTCTAAACCATTAGCCAGATTTATCAAGAAAAAAAGGGAGAAGACTCAAATCAATAGATTTAGAAATGAAAAAGGAGGAGTAACAACAACTGACACTGCAGAAATACAAAAGATCATGAGAGATTACTACAAGCAACTCTATGCCAATAAAATGGACAACCTGGAAGAAATGGACAAATACTTAGAAATGCACAACCTTCTGAGACTGAACCAGGAAGAAATAGAAAATATGAACAGACAAATCACAAGCACTGAAATTGAAACTGTGATTAAAAGTGTTCCAACAAACAAAAGCCCAGGACCAGATGGCTTCACAGGCAAATTCTGTCAAACATTTAGAGAAGAGCTAACACCGATCCTTCTCAAATTCTTCCAAAATATAGCAGAGGGAGGAACATTCCCAAACTCATTCTACGAGGCCACCATCACTCTGATACCAAAACCAGACAAAGATGTCAGAAAAAAAGAAAACTACAGGCC
This sequence comes from Neophocaena asiaeorientalis asiaeorientalis, assembly GCF_003031525.2. Lineage (NCBI taxonomy): Eukaryota > Metazoa > Chordata > Mammalia > Artiodactyla > Phocoenidae > Neophocaena > Neophocaena asiaeorientalis. The sequence continues at coordinate 4,309,644 of NW_020175528.1, forward strand.
AATATCACTGATGACCATAGATGCAAAAATCCTCAACAAAATACTAGCAAACAGAATCCAACAACACATCAAAACGATCATACACTATGATCAAGTGGGGTGTATCACAGGAATGCAAGGATTCTTCAATATACGCAAATCAATCAACGTGATACACCATATTAACAAATTGAAGGAGAAAAACCATATGATCATCTCAATAGATGCAGAGAAAGCTTTTGACAAAATTCAACACCCATTTATGATAAAAACCCTCCAGAAAGTAGGCATACAGGGAACTTTCCTCAACACAATAAAGGCCATATATGACAAACCCACAGCCAACATTGTCCTCAACGTTGAAAAACTGAAAACATTTCCACTAAGATCAGGAGCAAGACAAGGTTGCCCACTCTCACCACTCTTATTCAACATAGTTTTGGAAGTTTTAGCCACAGCAATCAGAGAAGAAAAGGAAATAAAAGGAATCCAAATTGGAAAAGAAGAAGTAAAGCTGTCACTGTTTGCAGATGACATGATACTATACATAGAGAATCCTAAAGATGCTACCAGAAAACTACTAGAGCCAATCAATGAATTTGGTAAAGTAGCAGGATACAAAATTAATGCACAGAAATCTCTGGCATTCCTATACACTAATGATGAAAAATCTGCAAGTTAAATTAAGAAAACACTCCCATTTACCACTGCAGCAAAAAGAATAAAATATCTAGGGATAAACCTACCTAAGAAGACAAAAGAACTGTATGCAGAAAATTATAAGACACGGATGAAAGAAATTAAAGATGACACAAATAGATGGAGAGATATACCATGTTCTTAGATTGGAAGAATCAACATTGTGAAAATGACTCTACTACCCAAAGCAATCTACAGATTCAATGCAATCCCTATCCAACTACCACTGGTATTTTTCACAGAATTAGAACAAAATATTTTACAATTTGTATGGAAACACAAAAGACCCTGAATAGCCAAAGCAATCTTGAGAAAGAAAAACGGAGCTGGAGGAATCAGCATCCCTGATCTCAGACTATTTTATTCCCCCAAATACTGTCTAAATATACATGTCCTCAAGCAGTATATGAGAGTGCCCTTAACAACTAGCCAATGATGAATTGTATCCTTTCTTTAAAAAAAACTCTTCATAATTCATTGGTCTTTTTTCTTCTACTCATCCATCCATTAATTCATTCATTCAAAAAAAATTTAGTGATGGTCCGCTCTGTACTAAGCACTGTTCTGAGTGATAGCGATAAAGTTCCTGCTCTCACAGAGGGCTAGGGTGTGAATAAGGTCAGAAATGCATCCAGAACCAGATGGCATGAGGCTTTCTGCACCATGGCGTGTGAGGCCTTTGGATTTCATTTTTAAATGTAAGGAAAGCCATAAAGAAAATTCAGGTGGAGCAATGACATGATCTTGTTTACATTTTTAAAGGATCATTCTACTGCTGGTAGTGAATAGCACATAGGCAGACAAGAGAGGCGTCCATTAGCCTAAATTGCTATGCTTTTGGGCCCAGAAATTGGTAAGTGGTTTGTACAGGGGAGGTGGGGTACAGGCGGTAAGAGGTGGACTCTAGATTATTATTTGTAAAAGTGTTTTTTCTTTTACATAATTATGTTTATTAGCTTCTTATTTGTTATTTTGTTGGAGATATATTCCTGGTTGTCATTTAACTTTTAAATTTGTATACAGTTTTTGAGGTACAGATACTTAACAACTCCATGTATCAAATCAATTCTTTTAATGCTTCATAATCCTCTCTTGCCCTGAAATTTTCTTTTTTTCTGGTTTATGAAACATGATATTAAAACTCTAATTCTTTTTATCACAGTTTTTTCTGAAGCCTAAAAAGCTCATGACAAAAGAAAGTGCCTGACAGGTGCTTCTACATTCCAAAGTGGGATGCCTAAACTTCAGTGACTCAGCAGCACTGCAAAGAAATGACAAACACCAGTGTGTGGCCCCTAGCCAACTGTAGAGAAAGGCCTATAAGGACAGATGACGAAAAAGCCAAGGGAGGGTAGCTTTCTTTAGAGAGAGTTATCAGTGTGGGTCCCACACCTAGTCTGAAGGGAGAAACTGGGGACTCTTCCCTTTCACCACAGTCCCAGTTGGGGGCTTCTAGGAGGCCACTGTGAGAGCCTGGTGCATAGTTCCCTGGTATTTGGGAACACAGTGGACCAGAGTAAGACTCAGGTCACTTACCAGTAGTGATCCATGGCCTCAGAAGGCTGTGTTTGGGATGTTATTACAAACAAAAGGGCTTATTTCTTAGGAGCCGATGCAGACAGGCACGGTCATACAGAGGTGTTTAAAAGGGACCTTTGACAGTGACCAATTGTCCTGATTTGTCCAGGCCTGTCGAAGTTTTAGCGCTGAAAGTCTCATATCCTGGGAAAGCCCTCAGTCCCAGGCAAACCAGGGTGGCTGGTCACCTTACACATTGCCCAAGAGTTATGAAAAAAGAGGCAAAATAGCCCTCAGGAGAGGCTAAGGTGCCAGGCAAGAACCAGGCCAGGAGGAACTCTGCCCCTCAGGGGATCTGCAGTGGAATGGATCCAGCAGGGGCCTTTTAGGGTAACCGCCCCCCACCCCGAAAACTTTTGCATAATAAGAATCCAACTGTAAACATCTGTGACAGCCAGGGGGAGCGAATATCAGAGGACCTCTGCCTGGCAGTTAGAACTTTCTGCCCCTTACCACTCCTGCTTCTATGACTGAATGTGACTAGAGTGACTTATTACCTAAAAATGGTTGAATAAATGATGGGACCTATCTGCCCAGAGCAGCTCTCAAGTACACAGGAGAAAAAGGGGCTGATGTGGCAGGTTTGCCAGGATGGCAGTGAGAAAGTATGCAAGTGATGTCGCCTCCCCTCTTCCAACGTCACAGTCACAGTGAGTCACAGGGAGATGGGGGTCTCACTGGATTCTTCCCCACCCAGAAGCCAGTTTTGCAAGGGTGCATTTGTCAAGTTCTAGATCTTCTTTTCTACGTTTGTATATTAAGCTCTGTTTAGAGCTATATTTGATTCCTTGTTGATTCTTATGGAAATGTGCTATTTCAATTATTGGAATTTTATTGTATGTAGTCGCATGTTTAGGCTTCAAGAAAAGCTTTGGAAAAATCTTACAAATTCTCAATACTCAGCCCATTGGGATTTTACCTGAGATTGTATTAAAATACATTAATCTTATGAGAACTGACATTTTATTTATTTAAAAAAAATATTTATTTACTTATTTGGCTGTACTGGGTCTTAGTTGCAGCACGTGGGATCTTCGTTGTGGCATGTGGGATCTAGTTCCCTGACTGGGGATTGAACCCTGGTCCCCTGCATTGGGAGAGTCGCATCTTAACCACTGGACCACCAGGGAAGTCCCTGACGAGACCCGACATTTTAAAAAGCACGGTCTTTCCAAAGTGTCCAGATTTAAATGATGGCTTTACCACTTGCAAGTTAGGTGGCCACCGGCAAGCTAGTCTCAAGGCTCAGTTTCCTCATTTATAAAATAAGGCTAATAATCATACCTACTTCAGAGAGTTGTGGTGAGAGTTACAATGAGTTAAGAAATGTAAAATGCTTAGAACAGGGTCTAACATGTAGTTAATGGTATATATTTGCTATATTATTATTGTTGTTATTATTATCATCATCATCACCATCATCATCACCAATACCATCATCATCCAGAGACAAAGTATGTATGGTTGCTTCATACAGGGTCAACGTAGCTAAGCTGGAACTATGCTTCACTTTCCTCTCCTGTATGGTTCTGTTAGCGTTGGCCAAGAGAAATGTGCACAAGATTTGAAGAGAAGAAATGAAGCAGCATCTGGACCTATGGCTCTACCAGTTAATGCCGGACCTCCTCCTCCAGCTCTCAGAATCAGCTTCATGTGCCAGGTTCACATTGAGGTTGGAGGTGATAAGAAGAAGAAATGCAATTTCCAGTCTTTCCCTGCTCTCCCCCACTTAAGGCCATCTTTCTTTCCCATTTGCCAGCTCTGCTGACATGAGGCCAGCACCAGATGCAGAAACAACTGCTGTACATTGATTTCTCAACTAGTTCCCACAGTGTGTAAGGTCCAATCCTTGAATTGAATCCCTGACTCTCATCACTCATAATGGCTCTGCTTCATTGACAGAACCCGGACTGGTAAAATGTCTCTCCATTTATTCAATTTTTTTCTTTATACCTCTCAGTAAAATATTGTAGTTTTCATCGTGTATGCTTTACACATTTCTTGATAGGCTTATTCTTAGCTATTTTATGTCTTTTGTTGACATTGAGAATGGGATCGTTTGTTTCCATATCGTGTCTTCTAATAGGTAAACTTAGAGAAATTAATGTTTCGTATATTTTATATGATATCTGGGCACTGTAGCAAACTCTTATCAGTTCTAGAAGTTTTTTCAGGTACTCTTTACACCACTTAGGAAAGGAGAAAGTACTGGAAGTACTATAACTATGCCCTTCACCCTTAGGCATATTTCAGCCTGTTCCACGATAACTCCTTTATGTTCCTTTTCCATTCTTCCTTCTTTTTCACCCTGGCAGGAAGTGTTTCTCCCTCCTCCGTTCTTCAGCAAAAATCTCAAGCTTTTTGCAGTTGTTCTTTGGAAAATGTGTTTATAAAACTCTCTCATGATATTCCCCTGCTGAGAAATAAAAAGCAACTACCCTCCAGACTCCCAATTTCTCCCAGTTTTACCCAGCCCTTGGAATGGATTATCCAGTTCAGCCCACATTAAAAAGCCCTTAGTGTTTCTTTTCAGCCAGTGATAATCAGATCAAATTGCAGACTTGAAATGTAAATGACCCTGAATCTGAATGAACTCACCCCTGGTGAAATTTCAGCCCCACAGAAAATTGGGTCTGCTTCAGTCGGAAGATCCAGTACTGAGCCGAAAGAAGACAAGAAGGCTAAAAAAGGGGACAAAGATTAAATAAGCAAATCATAAACACTTAAGAAAAAGAATAATTTTCCTCAGTCCATGAGCCTATTAAAAATTCAGTTCTTAATGACTGGAACACAACAGCACTGCTTACATAAAAAGGGCTATTCTTCATACACAGCTCCTCTTAGCTGAATCACTGAATCACACAACACAAATCATACTTTAAAACGTTGTAAGTTAAAAAAAAGAATAAATGGTTTTGCTGAATGAAAGTACTGTGCTTCCTTTAAAAGAGATGGAAGCAAAAACCTTTCTATTCACTGGGACCATGGGCCAAATCAGGCCCAATACTTTTTATTGCATGGGTTGCAGGCTAGAAATGGTTTTTCTTTTATATTTTTAAATTGTTGAAAAAGAAAAAAATCAAATGAAGAATAATATTTTATGACATATGAAAATTATATGAAATTCAAATTTCAATGTTATTAAAAGATAAACTGATTCATATTAAAAATTTTAAGAGTTTATTCGAACAAAAATTGATTCAAATGGGGCACTGCCAAACCAGAAGTGGTAAGGACAGCTCTGCTGACAGGAGCTCAGGAAAGACTTTTATAGAAAAGAACGTGGAATCAAAGAAAGGAAATTATTGATGGGTACAGCTTAAAGCCTAGTTGGCTGTTTGCGACTGGTTGGCCTTAGGTTTCAATTTCGTACATTTGTGGTATTTATAGGCTTAGATTTGGGTTTGCTTGTGTAGGCAGTCACAGCATTAGGGTTACCTCAGCCTAATGGCTTCCTTGCTTAATTAATTTAACAGTGTTCATAATACAATTTCATTCAACACAGCCACACTCATTTATTTACATGTTGTCTACGGCTAGATTCACGTTACAACCGGAGCTGAGTTGTTGCAACAGAGTATGGCCTAAAATGCTTGCTATCTGGTCCTTTACAGACAAAGTTTGCTGACCCCTGGGTAGACTAGTTTCAAAACCTTGGCACTATTGATATTTTGGACCACTCCCTAACCACCCTTCCATCCCTTATGAAAAAACATCTCCAGACATTGCCAAATGTCCCCTGCAGGGCAAAAATCCCTCCTGGTTGAGAACTGTCACAGACCAAGCCCACTGGGGACTGAAGTGGGGGGAATAAGATGGAATCTAGGTGATAAAATCTTACACCTAAGTTATGGATTAGCATCCCCAGCACAGAACCACTGTGCCCCATACCCCAACTTGGCAGACCATGTGCAGAAGCACTGCCCACAACACTGCAGTTCAAGGTGGCAACTGCATGCTGTGTGCAGAGATGCTGTGCCCAATACTTCAGTCTGGAGCACTGTGAGCAACATGACTGCAAGGACCCATAGGAACTCCATCCATCCCTCCCTCCCTCCATAGCAGAGAACCCTATAAAGAAGCCCTGCCAACATGTACTCTAGAGAACACGTACTCTAGAGTCAAGCTCGCACCTCTCCATTCTTTGATCAAAGGATAAAGCTTTCCTTTGCTTCTGAATGGAGCTTGATCTCATTCTATTTACTTGATTGACACTGGGCAGAAGAATGCTTCTTGGGGGCCGACTCAGACTCAGACAGGTCGGTAACAGAACGACTGCTGTAAATGATGAAAACACCCCCCCCCATCCCAGTAATTTTCACAAGGCTATAAGGATGATTCAGGTTGCTAAAGACAAAAAGGAGGAAGGGAAGGGAAGGGAAAGAAAAAGGAAAATGGTACTTTATCCCTTGCTGAGTTTTTTAAATACTATTTTTAACTTTAAAACTCCCCAAGCAAAAAATGTATAATAGTGTTTAAAAATACAACTCACGTGGACTCTAGGTATGCAGAGATTGTAAAGTTACTTTTGGTTCTCAAGACATCAGCTTTCCTCTTAGCAGCCCCATTAATATAATGTAGCACCTCCTACTTGCAAAGACTTCTTACATGTTAATTTTCTGATAAACTTTCAGTTGTATGTGGAAGTTGCTACACATTTATTTTGCTACAGGCCCTGGGCCTTATTTCTTTAGGTTCCAGAAAGTTCTATCATGAAAGAGAATCTCCCCAGTCCCTTCAGTGAGAATTCACTCTGTGGAGAGTCTTTTCCCTCAGATTCTTTTTGGTTTAACTTTGTTGAAACTTTCCTGACTTCAGCTAACCCTTGCTGTGACCTCAAAGACCAGCTTCCCACCTGTCTCTTGGGGTCCCAGATTGAGTTTAGCCTGGCATTTCTGGAAATTGTGCAGTGAGCTCAGTAGCAGCCTGTTTCCCTGAGGACTAAGAGCCTCCTGAGGGAGAACTCATGCTGAGGGAAGTAGATGCCAGACACAGGGGGCTTAGCCAGGAACACCTGAAGGGAGAGAAGACTGTGAACACAGTGAGTCGTCTGCCATGCACATTTGTCTCTGGGTCCAGTCCCCACTTGACTGGGAGGGACTCATGTCCCTAAAATAAACCCAGAAGAGCTACCACCCTAAACCATCATAAGACACTGGGCGCTTGTCTATCTAAATAACAAATTTTGACACCTAAAAAGGGTTAAATTTTCTATTTTAATTTTCAAAAAGCTAAAAACATAATTCTTATACCAATATAGTGAGCATGTGTCAAATAATTTTTTAATTCCATAATGAAGGAGCTAACATCTGTTTTGAAAAGCTGGTTCAAAACAGAACGTGAGAAACTAGTACAATAGATCCTCACTACTCACAGATTCCATATTTGCAAATTTGTTTACTCACTAAAATTTATTTGTAATCCCAAAATCAAGCCTTGCAGCACTTCCGTGGTCATCTGTGGAGTGTTCCAGGCCACACAGAGGTCATGTGCAGAGAGGCAAAAGATTTGAGTCTCCCAACGTATAAGCTCCCAGCCAGGGTCAAATAACTGCATGCTCTGCCTTCTTGTTTCAGCTCTCATATTGTAAATAAGTGTCCTTTTTGAGGTCTATTTATTGCCACTTTTTTTGCATTTTGGCATTTTTCTTGGTGATTTTACTGTTCAAAATAAGTCCTACATGCAGTGTTGGGATTCTATCTATTGCTTCTAAGCTCAAGAAAGCTGTGATATGCCTCACAGAGAAACCCCGTGTGTTACATAAGCTTCGTTCAAGCACGAATTATGGTGCTGCTGGCTGTGAGCTCAATGTTAATGAATCAACAGCATATACCAAATAAGTTTCCCTTTAAGCAGAAACACATATAAATCAAGGTTAAATACTGATTAAAATGTGACCAGAAGCTTGAAGGAACCTAATCCTGTACTCCCTCTAGGATCAATGGTTCAGTTTTCACTAATTCAGAGTTCAGAGTGACCTTATAGAACATAACTACAGCAAACAATGAACATCAATTGTATATATATTCAGAGGAAAAAAAAGAATGCTGGAATAAATTTCAAAGTTAGATTTTAAAAAATGGTCAGTGACTACTAGGACAATAAAGCTTTTGTACTAGACAGAAATCATTGGCAGTTTATCAATCTTCTGTAAGTTAACATCTAACTTTACATAGTCTAAGAATATCAATAGTAAATAGAAAGTCGAACAAAGTTATAGTCCCCTGGAGCACCAGCTGACCCTTAATCAGGCTTGGTAGGCAATGCTCTAGAGTACAGGGTTCCTCAGCCTTGGCACTACTGGCACTTTGGGCTGCATAATTTGGATAACTGTCATGGGGGGGCGTTATTCTGTGGTCTGCATAATGTTCTGCAGAATCTCTGCCTCTTCCTACTGGACACCAGTAGCACCTTCCCTCCCAGTCATAACAATTAAAAGTGTTTCCAGATATTGCCAAATGACCCTGGGGGACAAAATTGCCCATGGTTGAGAATCACTTGTCTAGTATGATTTTGAAAAAAGCACACAGTTACCTGTTGCCTTTTCTTCTGTTTTAGATTTTTTTCTTAATATATTCATAAAGAGAGGGAGAAAGATATACTTTTCCCCCTGCAACACACAGGTTTGAAACTTTAAAACATGTACCATAATTTGTAGTTATGTATATAATACTTCACTAGTTATATTCTGTCTCACCCATGGTGGTAAATGAAGCACAGTGCCAGGAGCACAGAAGACATTCAATAAACATTTCCAGTAGGAAGTCATGAAGTTTGAAGGTTCCAGGATCTAAGCTTGGTGTGAAGTATAGTATTTGGGGATGGAGAGGACAGGTACCTTAGGAGAGACAGTCTTACTGAAGCTGAATTATAGTTGCCCATAGGAGGTATCTGCCTGCCATCTCCCAGAAGCACTGGAGGGCTGCAATCTGAAAGGGATGAGACCCTAAATGAGCAGGAAAGGAGAGATCTAGTGGAAATTTAACTTCATTTATAGAACAAGCTGCTAAGGCCTGGGGGATTAGGTGATACTGACATCAGCCAGTGATACTGTCCCAAGGATGGCTCTATGAAAGTCATATGGTCTTCCAGATATCAGAATTTGGAGATGGAATGGGTACAATTCCTGGCTCCTCCACTGATTAACTGAACCTCTCAGAGCTTGATTTCTCCATCTATAAAATGGAAATAATAATAGTGCTGCTATAAACTGAAATGTTGTCTTTCAAAATTCATATATTGAAACCCTAATGCCCAGTGTGATTGTATTAGAAGATGGGGCCTTTGGGAGATAATTAGGTTAGATGAGGTCATAAGGGTGGGGCCCTCATAATGGGATTAGTGCCCTTATAAGAAGAGATACCAGAGAACTTGCTCATTCTCCCTATCCAAATGCACCAAAGAAAGGCCATGTGAGGACACAGGGAGAAGGTGGCTGTCTGCAGCCCAAAGAGAGAGCTCTCATCAAACATCAACCCTGATGGCACCTTGATTTTGTACAGCCTCCAGAACTGTGAGAAATAAATTCTTGTTTAAGCCACCCAGTTTATTGTATTTTGTTATGCCAGTCTGAGTTAAAACAAGTATCGACCTCATAGCATTACTGTAGGGATTAAATGAGAAATATATGCACATTTCCTAGCACAGTGTCTAAGAATTCTCTACATCTTAGCAAATGGCAAATATAAGAACTCTCTACAGTTTAACCAAAAAAGACAGAAGCTGAAATGACAGTGGATAGAGGCTGACTTGGAATTGCCCCCTATACACAGTATCCCTTTCCTGTTTTGGATCCCATGGTGCATTTACAGCAGCAAAAGCTGATATTTTTACTAATTTCTTTTGAAATTAGAACTGTGAAGCAATACCAGTCCCCAGTATGCAGTTTGATTATTTTTATAGCTATCAATTTCTATAACTACCAAAAATGTATCAGGCCCAATCTATAATAATAGATAAATAATAATCTAGTGTTGCATTTTTGAAGGGGTGCTGCATGTTGTATTCCATTTATGCCACACCTAATAGAACACCCAATAGAGCCATATATTATGTGACTTGACAGAGTTCATCTATGTGCAGAAAGTGAGGAGCTGGGGCCGCTGCACAAATAATGTAAAGCTTAGTCTGAGACTAAACTTGGCAAGTTCTGTGTCAAATAGTTGTGTGGTCTGGACACAGCAGGATATGAATTAATGATCCAGTGTGAACACTACACTTTAATAATAGGGACATTTTCCACTTTCTTTCACAGTGGTTTATCTCACTGTCAATACCTGATAAGTATTTATAAACCTTATTTATGTCACCTTCTCTTTCTACTCTCAGGTCCTTTAAGTATAATGACCAACTCCCTTCATGTTTCTGTGAAAATGGCCAGAAAATAATTCAGAAAACAGACATTATTCTTGGCTATGCTTAGAACTTCAGTCAATAAAGAAGAGGCCAAAGCCAAAATGAAGTGTAATTTTGAATGGACAAAGTAGAGCATTATATGAAATATTCCAGATACTCTGAAGATTTCCCTGACAAGTTTCTCAGAAGACACTTTGTCCCAATAAACACGTTATTTGGGTAAGTGTATGGAAAAAAAGTTTGTTTATAACATTTGGAGAGTAAACATTTCTGATTGAGAACTTTTGTTTTAAACATCTTGGCCATTTATACAAAATGGCCTTTTGTTTGGGAGAATTGAGGAACAATAGTAATTTTTGCAAAAGTTTTCCACTGTTGCTTAAATGAAAATGTGTTTATAGAAGTGCAGCAGCTCAGTGTAGCCCTAAGGTCTAGATAAAATGTAGGTCAGCTGAACTGGGGTACCAGGTCCCCTCGCTCATAACCTCAAAACAGCTGTGCTGGCAGTGCTGGATGGGCAGAGTCATGGGCATGATCTTGGCCTCCTGCCCCAGTCCTCTTCCAGAGCTAAATCACAGGGCTTATAAGTGACCTTTTGAAGTACTCTCCCTGTGGCCTTGGAAAGATGTACAGGTATAAAGAGAAGGGTTAGTGCCCTAAGCCAATCTCTGAAAGCAACTTAGTCAATGAAGCATGTTGGAATTTTACCCTGTAGCCCCAGATGTGCAAGAATGTCATTTTCTTTATTCAAATCATAATTCAATCTCCGTTTTGATTGGTCAGAGCTGTTGGAAAATTCAATCTCAGGATTATTAGGTCCACTCACCAGGGTCATGGGAAAGTCCTGGGGATCTTACACAGAGAGGAACATTTCAAAGGGTGAGAAGCAGCCAGGAGTTCAGTCCCTCTTTGTTATGTGCGTTAGCAAAGCCCACGTGTCCTTTGAGGGCAGGGGCACTGCTCCTCTTTGGGAGAAGGCAGGAGACTCTGATGCAAGCCATTGTCTGACATCTAGTAGGTCTCAGGTCCCTGGGGCCTCTGACGCCTTCTCAGCCTGAGGAAATTGTTTTCCTTTCTTATGCTGCTTCTGAAGTATTCTTAGGACACTCTCCTTCCTACCTTACCTCTCTCACGGGGGTTCTCTAAGTGTGATTTTGAGAGCAGCAGCAGCAGTACTGGGGGAGCTTGTTAGAAATGGAAATTATCAGAATCTCGATGTAGACGACCAGAAGGAAGTGTTTTAACAAATCCTCCACGTGACTCTGATTTGAGGCTACATTTTGAGAAAGACTGACCTAGCACAATGCATTCAATTAACTCAAAGTTTTGAAAGCAAGAACTTAGGTAATTTCTGCTTTTAGCCTTCAATATAGCACCCCACTCCAACTCAAGGCCACGGAAGGAATAGGCCTGGCTATAATCAAAAAATAAACACTCAACATAACACATAAGTGTCTTGCACAGCAAAGGATCTGAATAGACATTTTTCCAAAGAAGACATAAGGATGGCCAACAGCCATATGAAAAGACGTTCATCATCACTAATCATCAGGGAAATACTAATCAAAGCCACAATAAGACATCACCTCACACCTATTAGAATGGCTATTATTAAAAAGACAAAAGGTAACAAGTGTTGGCAAGGAGGTGGAGAAAAGGGAACACTTGTGCACTGTTGGTGGGAACGTAAATTGGTGCCGCCACTATGGAAAACAGTATGGAGATCCCTCAAAAAATTAGAAATAGAACTACCATATGATCCAGCAATTCCACTTCTGGGTATTTATCCAAAGAAAACTGAAAACACTAACTCAAAGAAATATATGGGGCTTTCCTGGTGGCACAGTGGTTGAGAGTCCGCCTGATGATGCAGGGGACACGGGTTCATGCCCCTGTCCGGGAGGATCCCAGATGCCACGGAGTGGCTGGCCCGTCAGCCATGGCCGCTGAGCCTGTGCGTCCAGAGCCTGTGCTCCACAACGGGAGAAGCCATGACAGTGAGAGGCCCGCGTACCACAAAAAAGAAAAAAAAAGAAATATATGCATCCCCATATTCACTGCAGCATTACTTACAATAGCCAAGATGTGGAAACAAACTAACTGTTCATCTGTCGATGGATGAATGGATAAAGAAAATGTGGTATATATAAAAGAGACAGTATTCAAGCATAAAAAAGAATAACATCTTATCCTGAAGGCATTATACTAAGTGAAATAAGTCAGACAGAGAAAGACAAATCCTGTGTGATCTCAATTATATGTGGAATCTAAAAACAAGTGAGCTCATAGATATAGATTTCAGATTGGTGATTACTAGAGGTGGGGCATGGGAGGTGGGCAAAATTGGTGAAGGGAGTTAAAAGGTACAAACTTCTAGTTATAAAGTAAAAAACTCATGGGTATGTAACACAAAATATGGTGACCATAGTTTGATATACCATATTACACATTTGAAAGTTGCTAAGAGAGTAGATCTTAAAAGTTCTCATCACAGGGAAAAAAACCCTCTGTAACAATGTATGGTAAAGGATGGCAACTAAGCTTAATGTGGTGATCATTTCCCAATACATACAGACATTGAATCATGCTGTACATCTGAAACTAATAAAATATTATATTTCAATTATATCTCAATTAAATAAATAGATGCTCAAAAACTTTTAGAGAATAAAAAACAAAAACATAAGCACCTCTCTGATTTTTCTGAAATTGGAAAACAAAAACACAAATGTATATCTCAGTAAATATTTTAATAAATTATCTGGCCACAAGGATTAACTTTAACGATAACAGATTTCTGAGCAAGCAAGTTCCAGGAACAATGAGATGTGGTAGAGTTGGGGTGATCTGGGGCCAGGAAGAGTCTAGGAAAGTGAGATAATAGATGAAGGAAAGGTGCTACATCAACTATGGGGAAGAAAAATGTCATTTTCCTGGACCAGCATGAAATTCTAGAGAAGCTGGTCATCAAAACCTTTATTTCCGGGCTTCCCTGGTGGCGCAGTGGTTGAGAGTCCGCCTGCCGATGCAGGGGACACGGGTTCGTGCCCCGGTCCAGGAAGATCCCACACGCCATGGAGCGGCTGGGCCCGTGAGCCATGGCCGCTGAGCCTGCGTGTCCGGAGCCTGTGCTCTGCAGCGGGAGAGGCCACAACAGTGAGAGGCCCACGTACCGCAAAAAAAAACAAACAAAAACCCTTTATTTCCAAAAGTGAGGCCTCAGGATAGCTCTGCAATTGTGATCATAAAATGGCAGTGACTTACACTGCTCAAAAACAAAGTGCAAAGCATAAGAAGCCCTGACTGTCCTGAGGCTGTAACAGACAAATTTCCACTCTTCCCTTTCTGCATGTGAATGCAGTTGTACCTGCATATGTGGCCACTTAGCTATGGGCTACTGAGTCCCAGGCCTCTTTGCATCCAGGTGTGACAATGGAGTATGAACAGAAATGATGTCACTCCAGACCTGGGCCTTATAAATAGCCTCCTTCCCACTTTTCCTTTCTGTGAACTGGAACAGGTTGGTGCTTGTGATCCACCTTTGACCATACAAATGAGGGTGACAACCTACAGTGGAAGCCAGAGGGAAGGAAGCTGGGTCCCTGAATAGCCATATGGTGCATAGCAGCTCAGCAACACACCCTGGGCCACTAGATAAGAGAAATAATTTTCTTTAGTCCTCTAGTTTATTGGCTTCTTTGTTATAGCAACTTAGATTTTCATGTAACTAATAAGGTCCCATGTGAAAAATCAAGGCAATGCTTAGAATTCATTGAAGCCCAATAACACCAAAGCCCACACAGCAGGTGCTTCATAAATAGTTACTAAATGAACAAGTGTGGCACCATGAGGAGCTGTTGGGGCAAGAGATGCCAACCGTCTCATAAAATAATCTGCCTGAAAGTAAATCTAAGTGGTGGGTTGCCATCTACAGTGAGAAGAACAAACAGCACACAAACAGCAGCAGTGGGTTAAAATCAAGTGGGCATCTTTGTGTGTACAATGTAGAAATGATTGCTAATTATACAGCAGTCACTTAAGTGATTTGCAGAGAGTAATCACAGTCACTGTTATTTTCCAAAACAAAAGAGTTATACACGCACAGACATATACAGACAGGTAAATTCTCCTTTTAACAAGTTTGATGAGACATCAAGACTGCTATTCTGTTCATGGTCCATAAAAAAATGAAAAGCCACTGCTACAATATGCAGATTGAATACAAAGTAGCTTTTTACGTACTCTGTAAAGGCAGTTTTTGGTAGTATATGGCATATAACTCCAACTCCATTTGCTGAACCTTTGGAGGGCCTACTATGTTAGAAGTATTGCAAAGAAAAATTCAAAGATACCAACAAAAACATTAATAAAGATATCAGAGGGAGAGAATGTTATATAAAACAGAGGTTTACATTTCTAAGAAATGGCAATTAAGGAGTGCCTGAACCACTCCGGCTATGTCGAAACTTTCTGTGGTGTCTGTGATTAATGCCTATCATAGAAGTTGTTCCGACACTTAAATAAAATAACATACATAAGGTACACGGTGAATTAAATGAGCTCCAGAAAATGCTAGTTCCTTTCTTCATACCCTGTAATATAGTTTTTTTTTTTTTAAAAATAAATTTATTTATTTATTTTTGGCTGCGTTGGGTCTTTGCTGCTGTGCACGGGCTTTCTCTAGTTCCGGCGAGCGGGGGCTACTCTGTCGCGGTGCACAGACTTCTCATTGCGGTGGCTTCTCGAACACATGCTCTAGGCATGTGGGCTTCAGTAGTTGTGGCACACGGGCTCAGTTGTTGTGGCTCGCAGGCTCTAGAACACAGGCTCAGTAGCTGTGGTGCACGGGCTTAGATGCTCCACGGCATGTGGGATCTTCCCGAACCAGGGCTGGAACCCGTGTCCCCTGCATTGGCAGGCGGATTCTTAACCACTGCGCCACCAGCGAAGTCCCATACCCTATAATATAGTATCTTAAAAACTTGAAATAATTTTCAAAATGTTTCATTGGTGATTTGTTCTAGAGCCATAAAATTAGTTTTACCTATCTCAAGCCCAACATATATGCTTATGTTAACACACACGCTCCATCCAGAGCAAGTAAAGAGTAATGCATTTTGCAAACCAAAGGATAATTGGCTACGATGGATATCAGGGTTTTCTGATGTAAGCCAGGAAACTCCACTCTGGTTATTTATGCTGACAGCTGACTTACTGGAAGGAAATCTAGTAGCTTAAGGATCCACAGCAAGCTACAAAATGATTGCTCATTTACATTTTTGCCTAATCATGGGGACAGTTGTTATAATGTCACTGTTGGCATGGCCACCTTGGGACACGAGATATGGCCTTAAATAATCTTCAGTGGTTTCCTTGACTACTTCCTAGTGCCAGAGCCACTTTCTGTACCACACCAGAGCTGCTGGGCCCTAATGCTCTCAGGCCTGAGCCACTTGCCTGGCTTCCTAGACACATAGCTCCAGAGATGGAGCATGCTGTTTCTATGGTGCTAAACCTTTGCTGCAAACATCATCACATCTCCTATTACCATCTACCTTATCAGTATCCGCTGAGATGGGATTAGGTGTTGTATGTCCAAAGCAGCTCCAGGGCCAGTCCAATCTGTCCACACATACTGAGCCTTCCCCAGAGCTGCCCCTGAGGGCAGGTTATCACAACCGAAAAGTGCAGGAGATTTAACACCCAAATGAGGAGGACTTTGATCTACAGGAGATGGAAGATAGAAAGAAACTGACAGGTAATTCTTCCTCTTCTCTGCTGCTGCTGGGCTGTTCTGAGACAGACCTCCGTGCACATACTGTGGTCATATCGCACATAACTGAGCTACTAATGGTGTCTTCTTGAAAAGCTGTGGCCAGATCTGTAATGCATGCATCACTTTGTATTTTCTTTCCCTCCTGCTCTGCTTCACTTCCCTTTTCCTTCTCACTCTTGTTTCCCTGGCAAGCAAAAAAACTTGGCATCTAGGGTTTTCTTCCAGGCCCTTTTATTGAGGGAACAAGTGTTATGTCAGTGTCACAACCTTAACTTTCAAATTTCCAGGCTGGAGCAGTCAGTTGGTTGATATTGGGCTACAATGCTCATGTCCCACGCCAGTGAGCTGGGAAAAGGCACTTCTGCCTCACCTATGATGCTGTGGTGAGAGGTGGGGGTCCTGCTTCTCATCTACTTGGAATTAACCCCAAACAGGAAGAGTGTTTGGATTCTGAACAGTCACAGAGGTGACACATTTCCCCTCTGAACCAGCTTGGCCTTTGTAGTTCCCTCCCCTCCCCTGGGTTTCCCCATGTGGGGTGTCTTCCCTCTGTGCAGCATCACCCCGAGGTATCTCCTCCACTTTCACCTCCTGACCCTGCCAAATCAGTTTTCACCTGTTCTAGACTCTCTGCTTCTGATACGCTTGTTGTTCCCATTTTCCCCATTAGACCAAATATTCCAGATTGACCCATTCTTACTAGCTTCCCTCATTCCCAGATTCAGAATTCATTTCTCCTTTGCATTTCATAGTCCACAGGCCAACCAGCTAGCTCTCATACCTAGCCCTGGCATTGGTCCCTTGTCTCGGTTAGCATTCCAGTTCTTTGCTGCCTGAAAAGTAGGAGTAGATGGTTTCAGGTACAAATAGAAAATGCTGGACATCTTACATCTTTCAGGACAGAGGAAGATTAAGCCAGATTCAGCAAGGATCCAATTCTTTGGATTTGCACAAGGTGACCAGACATCTCATCCTTTTTTTTAAAAGAAGTGTCTAGGGAAAAGTCTTGGACTGCTTTCAAAGGGGACTTTCTGATAACTGTAGATGCACTAGACTATAGTGTCTATGTAGTCATCTATATTGCTGCCCAGTATGGTGAAAATATACACTGTGTGTGATTGTTTAAAAACATCATTCATTCATGGAAACAGAAGTGGTAATGTTCTCTTTAGCTGGTCCTAACCTGTGCTGATTAGCAGGTTCTCACTCTCAAATACTTCTGGGGATTTCCAAGATATGCTAATGTACTGCATCTTTCTCTCATGACCACAGATGCTGTGTATGGTTATGCAGGTCTGTAATGTATAGGGGAACCACACATAAAGGGGAATCATTCCCACTGCGGACACCATAGAGTTATTACAACACTTTTTCTGGCAGATAGACGTAAAGTGTTTTGTTTTAACTAACTAAGGTATCAAGAGTTTAGCTAAGCTACTCCATAGTATTGTTGCCTCAGCATCCATTTTGTTCAGCCAAGCAGCCTGCAGTAACCTTAAATGGACACTAGCCCTGTCATACAAGTACATGCCCCAGATAGCAGCCAGTAGAATCAGAAGCAAAAGTCAGTTCCCGGTAAGACTTCCCAGCAGCCCACGTGATCAAGCCCCCTGCCTCCCAGTGCCTGCTTGCCTTATGCACCCCTTAGATAAGACCCCCATGGACTCACAAAAACGCAGCTCTTTTGGTTTGAATTGGTCAATCTGTCCCTTACTTGGGAACCCCAAAGCACTCCACCAGTGCTTAATAAAGGCATGTGCCCAAGGTCCTGTCTCTTTCTCTCTGACTTGACCTCCCCATGTGGCCCCTTGAGATGTCCTGGGCACTTCCTCCAGGACCTATGAGTAATAACTTCTCTATTTCAGTTTCTCTTGGGTCTGTTGTTGAACTGCAACTCATCATCCAGAACCCTGGGCTGCACTTAACAAATGTTCATTTGTTTACATAAGTAAACAGATTAGATCAATTTCCTGGCAAAGGTAAGTAAGGGGTACTGAAAAATGGGCACCTTCTTCTAATTTTTACAAGGGTGTCATAAGAGCTAGTGGCAGCTCTTCTTTTTCCCCATACAATTTATTTGGGCTGGTTTAGACATTCTTTAAAAAAAAATTGTTCCAGCAGGGGTCTCTCTACGCATATGGTACAAAAAATTCTTAGATGTTGGAATGGAATCTTTTCATTTTGCTTACCAATCTTACAATGTAAACGGATGTGGTTGCAAAATATATCAAAACTCTTTTCTTACACTATTAGAAAGCCATTGAAAATAATATAGTAAAATTTATTCCACTATACTATAATATAGTGTATTATAATATATAATATAGTGTTCCATATCGTGATTTGGATGATTAAACAGGTATGTTCACTATGTGATAATTCATCAAGCAATGCATTTACAATATGATTTTTAGGTAGTTTTCTGTTTATATATTATACTTCACAAAAAGTTTTATTTTTTTAAGATATAATCCATAATTTGACTTCTATTTGCATGTTCTCTCACTTTTTTGTTTCATTTCTTAAGTATCTAGAATATTAGAAATTGGCTATTTTATTTATTCATTTAATTGAATTTTATACACATTTTATAAATTATGATGCTTGGTGTACGTGTTGGTAGAAAAATATGGAAAACTTAAAACATAGCTGTAATATTAAAAAGAAAAATGCAACTTGTTTGAGAGTATTATCCAGGAAAAAGCTTTGCATTGGTTTTTGAATCACAGACTTTGACAAAGAGGCGTAATCACTGTTGGCATCCAAGCTTTTGGGAAGGATCCCAAAGACCAGATGGATATTTATCCTGTGATATGCTCTGGGGCTTGGTCTGTACTTCTGGTGGGAACAGGTCAGAAGGGATCAATGGCTACTGAAAATGTGGACCGTCCTGAAGAGTTTTGCTCATCTCTGGTGTCAACCAGTTGACTTTTTCTGAGCAGAAGAGAAATGGCCACAAACCACCCCTTGCCAAGTTAGCAAATGACACCTGAAATACAATGCTTGAGAGAAATACTTGTCATTAAAATAGAAAACAGAAAAAATTAAAATTCTATTTAAATTCTTAAGTACAGATTTATGCAAAGCACCCAGACTGCTGGTTTTATTTCTATGTTTTAATCTCAAGATTTTGTTATTTTTCTTTTGCTTTATTTCTTTATGACTGCACCTATCACATCTTTCCCTGTCTCTATTTTCATTCCTTCTTTAATCTCTCATTTCTCAAAATCTTCTCTTAATTCTAAAAAAAAGTAACAACATTTTAGTGGCATCTTTTCATAAAGTAGATATTTTCCATTTACAAAAATTAATATTGGTCCATGAGAAACTTCAATCTGTCTGAGCACTAATAAAACAGAAAACATTAAGTGAAAATGTTTTATTCCAAATGGTATTGCCACTTACTTTTTAATAGCATTAGAGTAATTACCTTAATTCTCTCTTGGAAGAAAACATCCATTAAGATACTTTAATGAAGGAAATATATATTTGTAATGGACCAAATGGCAACATGCCCTTGTCTGAAGCAATCACACTGTCCAATAAAGGAAGCTCCATATTTAAATGTGGTGCCTCTGAACACCAAGTATTACAAGAATTCCTAGTCAGAAGGATTCTATGCCAAAAGCACTCCATAAATTTTTATTTATTTATTTATTTATTTTTGCAGTACGCGGGCCTCTCACTGCTGTGGACTCTCCTGTTGCGGAGCACAGGCTTCCGGACACGCAGGCTCAGCGGCCATGGCTCACGGGTCCAGCCGCTCCGTGGCATGTGGGATCTTCCTGGACTGGGGCACGAACCCGTGTGCCCTGCATCAGCAGACAGACTCTCAACCACTGCGCCACCAGGGAAGCCCAGCACTCCATAAATTGGTTTACCCTTCCTTACTATCTTGTGGCCTCATTCTAAATATTTCTTTATTAGTAATGGTAGTGTGCTGGATAGTTCCAACAATATAGACCTTAATATCCTATGTTTATCTCT
The DNA here is from genome assembly GCF_003031525.2 of Neophocaena asiaeorientalis asiaeorientalis. NCBI lineage: Eukaryota > Metazoa > Chordata > Mammalia > Artiodactyla > Phocoenidae > Neophocaena > Neophocaena asiaeorientalis. The sequence goes on from NW_020175528.1 coordinate 4,330,018, forward strand.
GGGCTATTCAAATCAATAAATATTACAAATCCTTCACTGGAAACACTTTTTCACCATTTTATCTTTACCATTTTATGTTTCTTCCTGCCTTCCTATTTCTTATGTGAGCCATGTCTCTGCCCTCCGTTTTTGTTTTTTTTTTTAATTTATTTATTTTATTTATTTACTTTTGGCTGAGTTGGGTCTTCGTTGCCGTGCATGGGCTTTCTCTAGTTGCGGTGAGCGGGGGCTACTCTTTGTTGCTGTGCACGGGCTTCTCATTGCGGTGGCTTCTCTTGTTGTGGAGCACAGGCTCTAGGTGTGCGGGCTGCACTAGTTGTGGCATGCAGGCTCAGTAGTTGTGGCTCACAGGCTCTAGAGCACAGGCTCAGTAGTGGTGGCCCATGGGCTTAGTTGCTCCGCGGCATGTGGGATCTTCCCCGACCAGGGATTGAACCCATGTCCCCGGCATTAGCAAGCGGATTCTCAACCCCTGTGCCGCCAGGGAAGCCCCTCTGCCCTCTGTTTTGCTTATTGTTTCCTTGCTCTCTTGTTTGTTCAGCATCTGTACAATCATTTCTCTTCGCTCTGCCCCTTCCTTCAGCCTCATGTTCATTTCAGCCTCCACATTTTTTCCTTCACAAACCTCTTTGATTCCAGCAGACAGTTTAAGGGGTTTTTTTCTTTTACTTTCCAGAGGCTCCTGTTGCCATAGTGATACTTGGTGATGAAGACCATGCCTGATTCCATTGGTACTCTGGTTGCTATAACAATGCCAGTTAGCCGAGAATTCTGTGGAAACTTGTGAGAAGGATGCTAGCTTACACCTTTGTGTGGGACAGCCTGCCCGGAAATGTTTCTTAGTTAATGGTTGTTTGTAGCATAAACTTAAGGGCACCCCTTTCAGGAACTGAAAAACCAAGACACCAATGTTTATATCTTCACACCCTGAAAAATTTCTCTCCCTTCCCTGTCTTTGTTTGTCCTCGCTTCCTATTCTAATTATTCTTGATATTAAAAACATACCTGCTATGGACTGAACTGTGCCCCCACAAAATTCATAAAATTGAATCCCAGTCCTCAGTGTGACTGTATTTGGAGATAGGGATTTTAGGAAGTAACTAAGGTTAAATGAGGTTGTAAGGGTGAGGCCCTGATCCAATAGGATTGGTAGCCCTAAAGAAGAGGAAGAGAAAGAGATCCTTCGGCTCTCTTTCTACCATGTGAGGACACAGCTAGAAGGCAGCTGTCTGCAATCCAGGAAGAGAGTCCTCACCAGGAACTGAATTTACCTGCACCTTGTTCTTGGACTTCCCAACCTCCAGAACTGTGAAAAATTAATTTCTGTTGTTTAAGCCACCCAGTCTATGGTATTTGTTATGGTGGTCTGAGCTGACTTATACAATACTTTAATATTAACATTTATAGATCTTGTTAAGTGCTTTTGCTTTCAGAGACATCAAATTCTGGAAATATACCCAAATAAGAAGTTATAGAATATCGCAATGTGCATTATCAATATTTCATTCTTGAATACTAGATGAACAAGAATAAAAAGATGACAACATTTATTGCCACTTTAGTGATCCTTTTTGTTGTTGTTACAACTTTCTTATTCTCAAGAAAATACAAAGAAATGTGTAATTATCTTTGTCTTTATACACACTATAACTCACGAAAAGCTAGACAAAGTATTTCTTTTATTTTGTTGCAATTGTGTCACCTCCCTAGTTTGTAAAGCTAAGCAGCTTACAAGCATTCACACTGGTCTTCTCATTTGTGCCAACTCGTCTGGAGTACAGAAGCAACTATAGCATCAAAGCTTCCTCAAAGCCTCCTCAGGACTGATGTCAAAACAGCTAAAACTGCTTTAAAAAAAATAAGGTCTATAAAAAAATACCTTTCTAGTGACAGGTTTTCCAGTATACAAAATGCCAGAAGAATGTCAAAAACTGACCATACACAACCAGTTATTAAATTCATGATGTCCCTTTGGGAGAAAGTATTACTTCTGATTAATTTTTAAATAATATCCCTACAAATTTTAATAGATAAAAAGTTGCTCTGGGGAATCAAGTAACCCATCATCCTGATGACTGTCAGTCAAAAGTTTGATAAAATTTTACCAAATATTCTTTTCTTTTTGATCTGATTCAACAATAACTACCTAATCATTCTTTTGACTATAAAATTCCTTACCAAGAAAGAATCTTTAACCAGCATACACACTCATAGGCTTTTTCCTTGCAGCAAAGTTGTAATGAAACTTTGACACATACTCATAACTAAATTGGCTGGAAAGTAGCACCAGGTGCCCATCAACAGATAACTGGATTAAGAAGATGTGGTGTATATGCACAATGAAATATTACTCAGCCATAAAAAGAGTGAAATACTGCCTTTTGCAGCAATATGGATGGACCTGGAGAATATTATGTTTAGTGAAATAAGACAGAGAAAGACAAATACTCTATGATATCACTTTTATGTGTCTAAAAAATAATACAAATGGATATATATGCAAAACAGAAACAGACTCACAGATATAGAAAACAAACTTGTGGTTTGTTTTCTATAAAAGAGATGGAGACAAAGATCCAAACTACTATGTATAAAATAGATAAGCAGCAAGGATATACTATATAGCACAGGGAATTATAATCATTATCTTGTATAATCTGCAAAAATACTGAATCACTATGCTGTACACCTGAAACTAACACAATATTGTAAATCAACTATACTTCAGTTAAAAATAAAAAAAGAAGGGCTTCCCTGGTGGCGCAGTGGTTGAGAGTCCGCCTGCCGATGCAGGGGACACGGGTTCGTGCCCCGGTCCGGGAAGATCCCACATGCCGCGGAGGGGCTGGGCCCGTGAGCCATGGCCGCTGAGCCTGCGCGTCCGGAGCCTGTGCCCAGCAATGGGAGAGGCCATGACGGTGAGAGGCCCGCGTACCACAAAAAAAAAAGAAAAGAAAAGAAAAGAAAATTACTAAGAGTTGTAATAGAAGTTAGCACACGGATATGGGGAATATTTGAATTTTGGGTGTAAGAGTGGGTGGGCATGGGGGTGGGGAAATTCCTCCAGAAGTGACATCTAGATTAAATACTACAGAGGGAATAGAACAAAAGGCATTGGGGAGATGAGAGGAGTTTAAGAGTAGCAAAGAAAAGAGACCTAGAAGAGGAAAAGCACTATCTGTACAGCAGGGCTGTGGCTGCCTTGTCTATGTCCCTTGACTTGAAAATTGCCTTGTTCTTGGGGCACTTTCACCTGCCTATATCTGCATCTCCACCTGATAGTTTTCCTCCAGGGCAGCAGAAGGCCATTCTTCCCTCTCTTGGGAAACGCTGGTAAAAAGCTTGAGAGAACTAATACCCCCTAGAGCAGCCCTCAACCAATGACAGAGTGGTGCAGCTAATATGAAAACGCCCCAGTTCCTTCTTCCCTCAGGTGGGTTAATTCTAAGTGTGTTTTATGTTTCCCAGAATTTCCCCAGGGGTTTAGCTCCCATCCCCCACTGTGGGCACTGGCTTCCTTTTCCTGTGTCATTTCCCCATTCCTTACCAGTGTTTTCTCTGCTTCTCAGATAAAGTGCTTTCCCTCCAGTCCTTGTCACAGGGTCTGCTCTGGGGAATCCAGACTAAGCAGCCTTACTGGGTGAGTTGGAAGCAGCTGAGCAACAGAGAAAACTTGTAATATTCAAAGTCCAAAGAGGTTAAAGCAAGGTTAGGCCAGAGTATGCAGGGCACTGAGCTGCCAAATTTGGCATATAAAAATACAGAACGCTCAGGTAAGCTTTCATTTCAGATAAATAACAAGTAACATTGTTGCATAAGTATGTTCCAAGTATTGAAAAAACTATTCTTTGTTTATCTGAAATTTAAATTTAACTGGGCATCCTGTATTTTATCTGGCATTGCTACATGATATAGAAAGGATGTGGAGCTTTATCTATAGGACACTTTGATTGCAGTGTGAAGCATGGATTTGAGAAAGGCTGGGGAGACCAGTGAGGAGGCCTGGGCCTGGGGCTGTCAGGGAGATGGGAAAAATAGACAGAAAGCATAAGGGCATTTAGAAAGCTTCCTGCACATCTCAGACTAGCTGCCAGGGCAACAGAACTATCTCACTGGATACAATGGGAAAAGACTTCCAAAAACAAGTTCAAGATGTCCTGAAAATACCCTCAGGCTGTTTACAGAAAGACATCAAAGTAGCAGTACAAGGCCTTTCCCTGCCTCCCCCATGTGCTTATGCCCATGGAGTGAAACACTCTTCCTCAGGCCCAATCACCTGGCCCTCGAATTCAGGCTGCAGGGGCCCTTTGGGCCTGACCACTCCTCCTAAGCTGTTCTGAAGACCTGCATTAGAATGGACTCAGCTCAGCCCTGTCCCCAGACAAGCCTCTGACAGAGCTTCCGGGAATTACCAGCTCTGCATGGCAAAGGGCACTAAGGAAACGCAAATTCTCTTCTTGGTCATTTTCTCTTTGTTGTTGTTTTTCCTTGAGATGGACCTTGCCCTATTTGATAAGCCCAGCCGTTATGCCCACATTTCTCAGTGATGTCACAGAAAATTCATCCTCATTATGGAGATGAATGGAAACCATATTTGGAACCACACAGCCTTCCTCTTTGTGAAGAGCTCTTCAGTTTCATTTCAACTTTCATGAAGGAAATTCTATTCCTGGGGGGATCTACTTCAAAAACAATATGTTAAAAGAGAAAGAAGAAAAATGAAACCTATTATACCAATGGTAGATTCTTCCTTCTGTTTCATTCTGTTTCTTCAATTTGTAAACTGCACACCAAAGACCATTAGGGAACATAATTTGAATTGCTTTACTCCAAAGTTAAAGTGTCGAAAGATTAAGAAAAATAAAAAACTGCACCAAAATGAAAACAGGCTTTCCTTCATTTTCTAACACCTGAATTTGACTGTAACTTTCATTTCTGAAATTGTATAGGGTTTTCCTTCAAACTAAATTATAAATACTTGTGTCAGACACTAGAAAGGCACACACATGAGTGGTTATTTAATGGTAAACTTTGTTTGTTTGTTTGTTTGGCTGCGTTGGGTCTTTGTTGCGGTGTGCCAGCTTTCTCTAGTTGCGGCAAGCGGGGGCGTGGGTTTCTCATTGCAGTGGCTTCTCTTGTTGCCGAGTACGGGCTCTAGGCACAAGGGCTTCAGTAGTTGTGGCTCGTGGGCTCTAAAGCGCAGGCTCAGTCGTTGTGGCGCATGGACTTAGTTGCTCCATGGCATGTGGGATCTTCCCAGACTAGGGCTCAAGCCCGTGTCCCCTGCATTGGCAGGTAGATTCTTAACCACTGCACCACCAGAGAAGCCCATAAGTGGGTATTTAGAAGCCATGTGTTTTCTACCCACATTCACATATACACACACAGGCACCATAGTGTGAGTGATTTGAATTAGAGGAGTTGTTAATCACACATTCAGGCACCCCACAGTAGTCAAGCTGGCATCCCAGGGTCTCTGGAGTGCCAAGGATCATTTTGGTTATTTACATATACTATATGTTTAATTCTCATAATAACTTCATAGGGTGCTTATGCCTTTCTCCACTTTATAAGTGTAGAAACTGAGACTTAGAAAGATTGAATAACTTTTCCAAGGTCACACAGTCAATAAGTGATAGTTATGAGCTGAATTGCATCCCCTCCAAAGTTTACATGTGTTGAAGTCCTAACCTCTAATATGTCAGAATGTAACTGTATTAGGATATAAGATCTTTAAAGAAGTAATTAAGTGAAAATTAAATCATTAGGGTGGATGTTAATCCAATATGACTGCTGTCTTTATAAGAGAAAGATACCAGGGATGGGGGCCCACAGAGGAAAGACACTGTGAGAAGACAGCCATCTGCAAGCCAAGGAGAAAGGCCTCAGGAAAAACCAACTCTGCCAACTCTCCTTTATCTTGAATTTCTAGCTGCCAAAATTTTGAGAAAATAAATTTCTATTGTTTAAGCTACCCAGTCTGTGGTACTTTGCTATGGCAGCCCCAGAAAACTAACTACAGTGACTAACCCACAGTTTTCACCTGGCCTGAAATCTTTTTGCACCAGGGAATCAGGCCTAGGAGGAAATGGGGTTAAGGGAGAATTGATTTTACTTAATATCCAACATCCCACAGGATGTTGGGGATGGTCTCCCCAACTGGGGATTATTAGCTCAGGCTAACTAAGTTATCCAAGATGACCCAACGTAGTAGCTGTGGTGGTGATGTTATGATGGTGGGTATTCTAGGGAGAAAGGACATCACAGCATAAGTTCTAGGCAACTCAGCTCAAAACCAGAAGAGCAGGCAGTAGCACTGTCCTTCCAGATAATCAATTTATTGAGTAAGATCCCAGACCATGACCTGATTCTCAGAAGCAGAATCCAATCCCCCTCATGTAACCCAGCACAAGGGACTGGCAAAAGTGTAGTGTGTGGTCCACATTCTCTTCCAAGGCACCTCCTCTCCCACCGGTATCCCAGGTATTACCCTAGAGCCTTGACAGCTGAAGGATGAGGCCTCTCTCCTGGTCCAGCACAGATTAGCTGGGGTGGGGCAGGGCAGTGCAGAAACTGGGCCCAGGCCCAGTGATCCAGAAAAGATCCCCAGAATGTTGAAGGGGCCCAGTTCTCCTTCCCACAATGAACTTTTTCTTCTCAGAATTTTTAGCATTTCCCAAAAAAGAAGGAGGGAGTACAGTTATCTATGGAATCCAGTTTGCATAGATGCCACTTTGAATAAATAGCAGCCAGCTTCAAATAAAAAGCAGCTACTCCCTCTCCCTGGTTCCCCAAGGCAGAGGCTGTGATTTTATTCTACCCACCCCTTCCCACCCTCACCACCACATTTACAGGCAAGGGTTCTCAGCCCTGCATCTTCTGGGCTGGATGGACGCCCAGTTCAGCTCATAAATTCCTCTCTTATAACTCCCATTTGTTCTATCAGTTACCAAACATCCAAAAAACATTCTCATAATCTTTGCAGTTTGATATTTCTGATATTCAAAAAACATTCTCATAATCTTTGCAGTTTGATATTTCTGATATTCAGGCTGTCCAGAGTTCAGGGCTCAGGGCGGGGGCCCTTTCTGCCCAGGTTTAAGGGCTATACTGGAGTATATAGTCCCCTAGAGAATTGGAAAGCTGAACAGAAAATTGAGGCAGAAAAAGTACTGACTTTGACCAGACCCTTAGTGCAGGGACTGACCAGCATGGAAGGCCAGAGCTTTCAGTACGTGGAGGCCCAAGGCTTGCTGAATCCTGAACCTAAAACTACGTCCAATCCAACTCCACCCACCACTGGCAAGACAAAAGTTCCTAATGCCTCTGTTCTGTCCTACCATCGTCAGAATCAGCCAGAGTGGGACTCCCCAGATCCATCAATGATGGCCTTTTTGCCTCACAGGAGTGGGTCTGGGGGTGAGCAGTACTTGCCATGGTTAATAAAATCAATAGGGTCCTCTCATTTCCAGAAGAGTCTAACCTTGGCGTGGGGGACTCTCTGGAAAAAAACCCCAAAGAACTGAGATATTGAAACTACTCCCTAAAAGCTCCTGGTGGGTCAGATGTACAGTGACAGTGTAACATCCATGGCCTTGATGTACTAAGTGGGATCTAACTTCTCTTAGAGTTGTCACAGAATTACAAAAGTAGAGCCATTTCTATTAATACATGCACCTCCCTCCATCACACATACATTCCTGAGGGGTGAGGTCTTTAGGTGGGTAGCTGCATTGGTCCATTGGTTGCCTTGTAGGTATGAATGCTTTCTCTCTCCCAGGAAATTGTATGGCTGTTGTCATGGAGCAAATTGTACTGTCAGCGTCAAGTGGGATCCAGAGCCTCAACTTTCAAGTGTGCGGAAAACAGAGCAATGGCTCCCTGCTGAGGAAGCAAGGCCATCCAGCCATGGAAGCCTGGGGTTCTGCTCTCTGTGGTGAGGTGCTCCTATTCTGTGACTATTTCACCCAGAATTACTTCTCTTCACACTCTCGGTATTATGGGATATATGCAAATTAGGCTAACCTAATACGTTATGTGTTGGAAAGCTAAGGTGGCCCTCACTGACAGTAGGCAGCCTTTCTGTGTTGGTATTGATGAATTTCTGTGGCCAGAATTGGCACTTACAGTCATAATTCATATAATCTTATACTCTACATACTCAATATTGTTTTCCTCAACTGCTTCTCTATATTTCAGTTGCCTGTGGTCTCTGACCCCTGCTAAGATGTCATACAGAACCAGAAGATCCATGAATGTTAGAGTGATAATGAACAGTCAGATATCATTTGAGCCAAAGTAGAGGAAAACTCTACTGACATGTCTCTAAAAGTTGCACCCACCCCTTCTTCAGTACTTACAGTGTCAGGAATTTCACTGCTTTGTGAAGGAACCTATTCCATTGTTACACAGCTCTAAATGGGATGTTTCTATTTCTTTTTCTTTCATTTTCCAGATTATTGCCTAATCTCATAAAGCACACAGAGAGACTGTCCTGATCTTGCACAGTCTTTGAGCACATGTGATGGGTATCCACTCTCTAGGAAAGCCTGACATGGCAAGCTTAACCTGGCCCATTCCCACAAGGTAATTTACATAAGTGAAAACAAGGGGCAAAGAGCAAAAGCATAATATGCTTTATAGCTTGTCCTTTGTTCAGCAATTTTGCATGCTTCTGACCTTGTAAATTTGTCAGAGAGAAAAGAAAGGTGGCCTCTCATCACCACAAATGAGAACAGGAAAGTTACTGATGATTTCCTCACTGTCAATTATCTTTCTTGGGTCTGAAAGGGAGAGATACCTCTTCTGAAGCAGGAGGAAGAGTGACCAGACTGTGCCATGGATCTTGACCATGGATGACCCCCTTTGGATCTCTCCTTCCTAGGATAGGTTTCTCAGATCTTTGAAACAGTTGGAAGAAGCAAAGCCTCATCTGTCAGGGCTGTGAAACCAGTGCAGGTGACATCTGACTATTACCTCACCTTTTCTTAAGTATATAAATAAGCAACTTTATTCAAAACTTTGACTGATGATGGTCTCTTGGCATTTTGAACTTTTTTATCTATTGCTGTATAAAAAGAGTTTATTAATTTATTTGAGGCCTGGCATAGAGAAGGGAATCTTCCCTAATCTTTAGCCAAATATTTCCTTAAAACATCCTAGAGGAAAGAGAAGAAGTTGGGGCAGAGGAAGAAAGTGGAGAAAGAGAAGAAAAAGAAGGGGAAGAGGAGACAGGGAAGAGGAGGGGTGGGGAATAGGAAAGGAGGGAAATTTTCCAGCTTTTTGTGACTAATGGACTAAACTGCTTCAGCCGTCTGTTAGAGGTGAGTGGTCTGTTTGACTGAAGCTCTACTTAGATAATATCTGTTGTGCTTTGATATGGCAGCCCTAACAGACTAAGACAAAAGAGCAAAACATATGCTTGTTTCACAGTTTTTCAAAGAAAACATAAAAATAACACTGACTTCCATGTGTATATCATCAGACATTTTACAAAGGTTGTCACATCCAGTATTAAATTAGATTCCAACTGCAGACTTAACTGGTACATTATGATAGCCATTTTACAAAAGGGAAAAGCAGACAGACGAAGGAAGGTAATTTGCGCAGTGTCACACAGAAAGGTCAAAGTCTGGACTTGTACCCAGACCACTGTTCTTTGCACAACACTAAACTGCTCTCATAACAACCAAGCTTCACACCACGACATCATTTATAAATCTAATAAGAAGGTTTCAATGTTTTCACACAAACATCAATAAAAGCGTTTAAAAGGGAATTGTCAGTCATACCTTCTAAACTAAAGATGACATATGGATTTTATCTTGCAAGCCAACTATGATCGCTTGGGAGGGGCTGCCAACCCTGTTTACTGATGAGGATTCTGAGGTCATGAGGATTCTAATACCCAAATTAACTAACAATGTCAGCCACAGGCACAGGAAATGGGGTGTGCAACAGGCAAAACTGGGATTACAAATGCTACTCCAACCCGGAGAACAATATGGGGTCCTCAGGGATGAACAAATGAGTTTCCCAGTGGGAAGAACAAAAATATAAACAAGGTTGGCCAAAGACATTTTTGTTTTTAATTCTTTTTTGAGTTGCTTCTGTCGAGTTGCCTCTCTCTGACCTCTCATTTTCTTTCAGTATGGAAATTTGGAACCTCAAAACTAAAGTCTAAAAGAAATTCCTCACATGAAGCTTTATATGTATGGAAGATAATGAGTTTCTGAGAGACAAGGTCTTCAAGATTTTACAGTAAATGCAGAAGCAGATTTTATGAAGGACTGATAAGGAGAAGCAAAATTGGTTCTCAAGAACATTCCTAGCAACTGTTTCATGGTTGGTAGAACAATTGGATATATAATCAGGGAGTACACAGCTTTGATTATAGTGGATTATACCAAAAGACATAATAATACTGCTATAATTACATATCAGCAGTTAGGCCTCAAATTCTTTTTTAGAAAATAGTTACAAGTTTTGTAAAGCTACAAGTTTTACAGAAATAGATCCAAGATAACAAGAAACACAAGGATCACAGTAAAAATCCTTTGTGACTAAAAAAGTGGCATACTGTTCCTCCCCACTCCTCCATCTTAAACATCCTCAAAAATAAGTCCTTACTGCACAGGACAGTAAACTGCAAAGCATATTCAGATTTTAACTTAATTTTTTTTCAAGGATAAGCTAGATGCCTGCTTTCAAAACAGATAACACACTTAAAATGATGTCAGAAGTTAAATGACTCAAACAAGACTGACCAATTTAGCAAAATTTACTAACAGAAGTAACTTCATATAACTGCTTTCCTTACCAAAGCCTATAAAATGCCACTTTCGTTTAACAAAAAGGATGAAAGCTTTTTTATTGTTATGGAAACCAGAAATATATGAAGATCATTTTAGAGTAAAATTAGAACATATTTTAATTCAATCTTGTTGACTTTTAAAAAGTTATGATTCTTGAAGCTAATGCTTTTCCCATTAATTTTTTTTTTTTTTTTTGCGGTACATGGGCCTCTCACTGTTGTGGCCTCTCCCGTTGCGGAGCACAGGCTCCAGACGCGCAGGCTCAGCGGCCATGGCTCATGGGCCCAGCTGCTCCGCGGCATGTGGGATCTTCCCGGACCAGGGCACGAACCCGTGTCCCCTGCATCGGCAGGCGGACTCTCAACCACTGCGCCACCAGGGAAACCCCCCATTAATTTTTAAAAGTAATTTTCCTAAAGGTCTTTTTTTTTTCAATATTTATTTATTTATTTATTTTGGCTGTGCTGGGTCTTAGATGCAGCACGCGGGATCTTCACTGTGGCATGCAGAATTTTTTTTTGTTTGCTTTTTAGTTGCGGCATGCGGGATCTTTAGTTGTAGCATGCTGACTTCTTAGTTGCCACATGCTGACTTCAGTTGGGGCATGCATGTGGACTTCAGTTGCAGAATGCATGCGGGATCTAGTTCCCTGACCAGGGATCAAACCCGGGACCCCTGCATTGGGAGCGTGGAATCTTACCCACTGGACCACCAGGGAAGTCCCCTCAAGGTCTCATCTGAGCTATGAGCCAGATATTTGCTACTCCTAGTATTTATATTCTTGAGAAAAGCTCTCTGGTAACATAAATAATAAAGCTGGACTTCTAACGTGGTTCTTTGTAAAATGAAGGTAATAACTAAATTATAAAATCAAATACAGAAAAATTGAGCAACTGTGTGACTCTAGCAAGAACACTTACATTTCATGTAAAAACAAAGTGAGGAAGATTCAAACTCACTCAGTGACAGGTTTTACTTCAATAAAAACACGGATTCTTATTTTATAAAGTACTTATTTCCAAGTTAACAATCGATTACTCAAATATATTTTTTCTTTGAAAATAGGCCTCAAATGAGATAAGAGAAAATTAATCTGAGTTATAAAAATACAAAGGGTCTGAAACATTATATTTTTAAGTCAGAGTAGGACACTTAAAATACTCCATTGTATTTGTATCAGAAGTAGTTAAATTTTTGATACAAGTTGCTCAATACAAAGTAATAATAATTAAATTAAATAATAACATAGTCTTAACTTTATGAAGTGCATTAGTGTTGCCAACTCTCATGCTTATGGTCCACATGTCATCTGGGCCCCCTTCCCATGGAGTCTGGGAGAGACTGATCTGACCTCTGCTTGGTGACATCTCTGAGCCTTCCTCAAGTTTCCCACAAGTACAAGGCAAGAGAACAAGGAATAATCTATATTCTTAAGAGCATGTTGGCCTCCAGGTTCCTTCTGACCCAGTCCCAGTGTTAACTCAGATGCAAAACATGCCCCTCTTGAGTCGCCCAGAAAATTTTGCTCTCCCAAAGCATGTGAAAGTGTATAGAATTTTCTGAAGATTATGCCTAATGGAAGATTTGGAAGGGCTTATCTTGAAGCACACAAGTAATTTCATGTGAACATATTCCTCTCTGCTTCTTTCCTGTCCTTCAGTCTCTCCATTACTGGGAATGTGCACTGGCCCTTCTCCCCATGGAGATTCTTTTTCTTTTTTTTTTTAACATCTTTATTGGAGTATAATTGCTTTACAATGGTGTGTTAGTTTCTGCTGTAATAACAAAGTGAGTCAGCTATACACATACATATATCCCCATATCCCCTCCCTGTTGTGTCTCCCTCCCACCCTCCCTATCCCACCGCTCTAGGTGGTCACAAAGCACAGAGCTGATCTCCCTATGCTATGCGACTACTTGCCACTAGCTATCTATTTTACATTTGGTAGTGTATACATATCCATGCCAGGGCATGGGGAGGGGGAAGGGTAAGCTGGGATGAAGTGAGAGAGTGTCCTAAAGTCCATTCTCTACATCTGCATCTTTATTCCTGTCTTGACCCTAGGTTCTGCAGAACCATTTTTTTTCTTTAGATTCTATATATATGTGCTAGCATACAGTATTTGTTATTTTCCTTTCTGACTTACTTCACTCTGTATGACAGACTCTAGGTCGATCCACCTCACTACAAATAACTCAATTTCATTTTTTATTATGGCTGAGTAATATTCCATTGTATATATGTGCCACATCTTCTTTATCCATTCATCTATCGATGGACACTTAGGTTGCTTCCATGTCCTGGCTATTGTAAATAGAGCTGCAGTGAACATTGTGGTACATGACTCTTTCTGAATTATGGTTTTCTCAGGGTATATGCCCAGTAGTGGGATTGCTATGCTGTATGGTAGTTCTGTTTTTAGATTTTAAGGAACCTCCATACTGTACTCCATAGTGGCTGTATCAATTTACATTCCCACCAACAGTGCAAGAGGGTACATGTTCTCCACATCCTCTCCAGCATTTATTGTTTGTAATTTTTTGATGATGGCCATTCTGACCGGTGTGAGGTTATACCTCATCATGGTTTTGATTTTGCATTTGATTTGCATTTCTCTAATGATTAGTGATGTTGAGCATCCTTTCATGTGTTTGTTCGCAATCTTTATATCTTCTTTGCAGAAATGTCTGTTTAGGTCTTCTGCCCATTTTTGGATTAGGTTTTTTGGTTTTTTTGATATTGAGCTGCATGAGCTGCTTGTATATTTTGGAGATTAATCCTTTGTCAGTTGCTTCGTTTGCAAATATTTTCTCCCATTCTGGTGGTTGTCTTTTCATCTTGTTTATGGTTTCCTTTGCTGTGCAAAACATTTTAAGTTTCATTAGGTCCCATTTATTTATTTTTGTTTTTATTTTCATTTCTCTAGGAGGTGGGTCAAAAAGGATCTTGCTGTGGCTTATGTCACAGAGTGTTCTGCCTATGTTTTTCTCTAAGAGCTTTATAGTGTCTGGCCTTACCTTTAGGTCTTTAATACACGTTGAGTTTATTTTTGTATACAGTGTTAGGGAGTGTTCTAATTTTATTCTTTGTTATGTAGCTGTCCAGTTTTCCCAGCACCACTTATTGAAGATGCGGTCTTTTCTCCATTCTTGCCTCCTTTATCAAAGATAAGGTAACCATATGTGCAGGGGTTTATCTCTGGGCTTCCTACCTTGTTCCATTGATCTATAGTTCTGTTTTTGTGCCAGGACCATACTGTCTTGATTACTGTAGCTTTGTGGTATACTCTGAAGTCAGGAACCTGATTCCTCCAGCTCCGTTTTTTTCTCTCAAGATTACTTTGGCTATTCGGGGTCTTTTGTGTTTCCATACAAATTGTGAAATTTTTTGTTCTAGTTCTGTGAAAAATGCCATTGGTAGTCTGATAGAGATTGCACTGAATCTGCGAATTGCTTTGGGTAGTAGAGTCATTTTCACAATGTTGATTCTTCCAATCCAAGAACATCGTATATCTCTCCATCTGTCTGTATCATCTTTAATTTCTTTCATCCGTGTCTTATAGTTTTATGCATACAGGTCTTTTGTCCCCTTAGGTAGGTTTATTCCTAGGTATTTTATTCTTTTTGTTGCAGTGGTAAATGGGAGTGTTTCCTTCATTTCTTTTTCAAATTTTTCATCATTAGTGTATAGGAATGCAAGAGATTTCTGTGCATTAATTTTGTATCCTGCTACTTTACCAAATTCATTGATTATCTCTAGTACTTTTCTGGTAGCATCTTTAGGATTCTCTATGTATAGTATCATGTCATCTGCAAACAGTAACAGTCTTACTTCTTCTTTTCCCATTTGGATTCTTTTTATTTCTTTTTCTTCTCTGATTGCTGTGGCTAAAACTTCCAAAACTATGTTGAATAAGAGTGGTGAGAGTGGGCAACCTTGTCTTGCTCCTGATCTTAGGGGAAAAAGTTTCAGTTGTTCACCACTGAGAATGATGTTGGCTGTGGGTTTGTCATATATGGCCTTTATTGTGTTGAGGTAAGTTCCCTCTATGCATACTTTCTGGAGGGTTTTTATCATAAATGAGTGCTGAATTTCATTGAAAGCTTTTTCTGCATCTGTTGAGATGATCATATGGTTTTTCTCCTTCAATTTGTTAATATGGTTTATCACATTGATTGATTTGTGTATACTGAAAGCTGTTGGATTCTGTTTACTAGTATTTTGTTGAGAATTTTTGCATCTATGCTCTTCAGTGATATTGGCCTGTAGTTTTCCTTTTTGTGTGCCATTTTGGTCTGGTTTTGGTAACAGGGTGATCGTGGCCTCGTAGAATGAGTTTGGGAGTGTTCCTCCCTCTGCTATATTTTGGAAGAGTTTGAGAAGGATAGGTGTTAGCTCTTCTCTAAATGTTGGACAGAATTTGCCTGTGAAGCCATCTGGTCCTGGAATGATCTGAGCATTATGTTTTCTTTCCTTCTGCTAACTTTGGGGTTTTTTGTTCTTTTTTCTCTAGTTGCTTTAGGTGTAAGGTTAGGTTGTTTATTTGAGATTTTTCTTGTTTCTTGAGGTAGGATTGTATTGCTATATACTTCTCTCTTAGAACTGCTTTTGCTGCATCCCATAAATTCTGGGTCATTGTGTTTTCATTGTCATTTGTTTCCAGGTATTTTCTGATTTCTTCTTTGGTTTCTTCAGTGATCTCTTGGTTATTTAGTAGTATATTATTTAGCCTCCATATATTTGTGTTTTTTACACTTTTTTTCCTGTAATTGATATCTAGTCTTACAACGTTGTGGTCGGAAAAGATACTTGATATGATTTCAATTTTCTTAAATTTACCAAGGCTTGATTTGTGACCCAAGATATGATCTATCCTGGAGAATGTTCCATGAGCACTTGAATCTGGTGGGTTTTTACCTTGCTGTTTCATCTGCTGTGTATTTCTCTGTCTTCTTATTTTGCTTATCTTATGTGTTTGGGGTCTCCTTTTCATGGGCTGCAGGTTCACAGTTTCCATTGTTTTTGGTGTCTGCCCCCAATGGGTAAGGTTGGTTCAGTGGGTTGTGTAGGCTTTCTGGTGGAGGGTACTGGTGCCTGTGTTCTGGTGGATGAGCCTGGATCTTGTGTTTTTGGTGGGCAGGACCACGTCCAGTGCTGTGTTTTGGGGTGTCTGTGAACTGATTATGATTTTAGGCAGCCTCTGCGCTAATGGGTGGGGTAGTGTTCCTGTCTTGCTAGTTGTTTGGCATGGGGTGTCCAGCACTGAAGCTTTCTGGGTGTTGAGTGGAGCTGGGTGTTAGCGTTGAGATGGAGATCTTTGGGAGAGCTTTTGCCTATTGATATTACGAGGGGCCAGGAGGTCTCTGGTGGACCAATGTCCTGATCTTGACTCTCCCACCTCAGAGGCTCAGGTCTAACACCTGGCTGGAACACCAAGACCCTGTCAGCCACACGACCAGGTACATGGTTGTTTCTTGCCTTTTGTAAAGTCTGAGGTCTTCTGCCAGCGTTCAGTAGATGTTCTGTAGGAGTTGTTCCACATGTAGATGTATTTTTGACATATTTGTGGGGAGGAAGGTGATCTCCATGTCTTACTCCTCTGCCATCCAGAAGGTTCTGCCCAAGGAGATTCTTGCCCCATACTTTCAGTAGGTTCTAGCTTCCTGCTTCTGTTTCTTCCTGCCTCATTCCCTCAGGGGTAAACAAACTTGTCTCTCCATCTCCAGAGTCACAAGTTCTCCAACAAGATGCTCACCAAGATACTAAATATGCCTGAACATAAGAGACCCAAGAATGTATTTTCCAAAAGAGAAAATCCCCTTTAAAGAGTTTTTAGCCAACTTAAATATGTATATAAATGATTGATGTAGAAGAACCCGTCATGTCTTCTTACATTATTGAATTTATCAACTTAATCACACAATCATACTTAAAAGAATGCATTATAGAGGACCTATATTGCTTTTTTTCTAATTGGAGTATAGTTGATTTACAAGTGTTGTGTTAGTTTCAGGTGTACAGCAAAGTGATTCAGTTATACATGTACATATATTCATTCTTTCTAAGATTTTTTTCTCATATAGCTTATTACAGAATACTGAGTAGAGCTCCCTGTGCTACACAGTAGGTCTTTGTTGGTTATCTATGTTATATATAGTAGTGTGTGTATATGTTCACCCCAGGCTTCTGATTCATCTCTCCCTGCAACATTTCCCCTTTGGTAACCATAAGTTTCTTTTCAATACCTGTAAGTCCATTTCTGTTTTGTAAATAAGTTCATTTGTTTCTTTTCTTTTTAAAAAAAATTAGATTCCACATATGAGTGACATCATATGATATTTGTCTTTCTCTGTCTGACTTACTTCACTTAGTATGGTAATCTCTAGGTTCATTCATGTTGTTGCAAATGGCATTATTTCATTCTTTTTTATGGCTGAGTAATATTCCATTGTATATATGTGCCACACCTTCTTTATCTATTCACCTGTCAATGGACATTTAGGTCACTTCCACGTCCTGGCTATTGTAAATAGCACTGCAATGAACATTAGGGTGCAGGTATCTTTTCAAAGTATGGTTTTCTCCAGATGTATGCCCAGGAGTGGGATTGCTGGATAATACGGTAGTTCTATTTTTAGCTTTTATAGGAACCTCCACACAGTTCTTCATAGTGGCTGCACTGATTTACATTCCCACCAACAGTGTAGGAGGGTTCCCTTTTCTCCATACCCTCTCCAGCATTTATTGTGCATAGACTTTTTGATGATGGCCATTCTGACCCATGTGAGGTGATACCTCATTGTAGTTCTGATTTGAATTTCTCTATTAGTGACATTGAGCATCTTTTCATGTGCTTTTTGGCCATCTGTATGCCTTCTTTGGAGAAGTGTCTATTTAGATCTTCTGCCCACTTTTTGATTGGGTTGTTTGTTTTTTTTGATATTCAGCTGCATGAGCTGCTTGTATATTTTGGAGATTAATCTTTTGTTGGTCGCTTCGCTTGCAAATTCGCTTGCAAATATTTTCTCTTATCCTGTGGGTTGTCTTTTCATTTTGTTTGTGGTTTCCTTTGCTGTGCAGAAGCTTTTAAGTTTAATTAGGTCCCATTTGTTTATTTTTGTTTTTATTTTCATTACTCTAGGAGGTGGAACAAAAAAGATATTGCTGCAATTTTATGTCAAAGAGTGTTCTGCCTATGTTTTCCTCTAAGAGTTTTATGTGTCTGGCCTTACATTTAAGTCTTTAATCCATTTTGAGTTTATTTTTTTGTATGGTGTTAGGGAGTGTTCTAATTTCATTCTTTTACATGTAGCTGTCCAGTTTTCCCAGCACCATTTATTGAAGAGACTGCAGAGGTTCTCCCACAAAAGTGAGAGTCCTGAGCCCCACATCAGGCTCCCCAGTCTGAGGGTCTGGCATCCGAAGGAGGAATCCCCAAAGCAATTGCATTTGAAGGCCAGCAGGGCTTGAGTGCAGGAGCTCCACAGAACTGGGGGAAACAAATTCTTCATATTTGACATAGGTGTCTTTGCCATCCATAGAGCCATTGTTGATTCATCTAACACAGTTCTCTAAAACACATGAAGTTCATTCCTTTCTAACTAATTTGAAGTACAGCATACTTAATCCAGTCAGCCCAAGCCATAAAAATCAACCTGTTATTTATGGTCTCCATAATGTAACCACTTAATTTTCTGCTTTTTAAATTGACCTTTAAGCCTTATTTACAATGACATTCAACACTTGCAAGTGAGAGCTTGTACTGGGGAATAATGATTACAGCTGGGTTAAATTTCCTTGTGTCCTTTTTTGTAACCAATTCTCTTGAGTGACCTTTATAAACAACTGAAATTAACATTGATTGAAGTGGTTTCAGGCTGATCTTCGCAAATAGTTTTTGTCCTCCAACATGATACTACTGAAATAATGTCCTATGAGATTTGAATGTAAGGTTGCTGTCTTTTTTGGAGGGATAAATAATTTTGAGGGTAAAAAAACTCAAACTCTCACCTTATGTTCTAGCATATAGGCAACTGTCCCTTAACTTTCTCCCTAGGGAGCACTGTGGTATCAGTTGTTAAAATTTTCCTTATTACACATATATTAATAATACCATTTAATCTCCATAGCAGGGCAAATATTAATCCTACATTACAGATGAAGAAAATGAAGTTCCAAGAAATGTAGCATCACATGGCTTGACATTGGGCCAAGTCTAGCCAAGTGGTTTTCCCTAGAATACGATAAAAACAAAATACAAAGACCTCTGAAAGTTGCTAAGAGAGTAAATCTTAAGTATTCTCACCACAAAACAGAAATGGTAATTATGTAATGTGATGAAGCTGTTAGCTAATGCTATGGGGTAATCATTTTGCAATATTTACATGTATCTCCAAGTCCATATGTCAATTATATCTCTAAAGTTGGGGGGGGAAAAATTGTGTACAATGAACTCATAGTACAGTTATAATGTCAGAAATATAAAAGACCTCCAAATTAAATATATTTTAAAAAAATACAGTAACCTGGAGTGGATAAACGCGCTCACGTTAGCTCCTGGACGAGAGGGAGGATGCAGCAGTGACTGCGTGCTGAAAAGCGAGGAAGCTACTAAAGGAGTCAGTGACAGATAGAGCAAGAGCCATGCCACGCCAGGGCCTAGTGGCCGGGCCAGACTTTGACTATTTTCAGCGTCACTCTTTCACGCCAGCAGAGGTGGCCCAACATTACCAGCCGGAAGACCTCTGGGTTGTCTTACCTGGGAAACATGTACGACCTAATGCCGTTATTACAGGAGTACAAGGGAGACCTGCTGCCGAAACCCATCGTGGAAATTGCGGGCCAGGACATCAGCCACTGGTTTGATCCAGACACCAGAGACATCGGCAAAGCACACAGATCCGCTGACCGGTTCCCTGAGATACCGCACCCTCCGGGGCTGCTTTCTGCACGTGCCGCCTCAGCTGCCCCTTTCGGACTGGGCCAATGATTTCGGGAAGCCTTGGTGGCAGGGGTCGCGTTACGAGGTGGGGCGGCTGTCCGCCAAGACCCGGAATACCTGCATCATTAACACGCTCACATCGCAAGAGCACACACCGGAGGTGGGGGCCCAGGAATCAGTGTGGGAAATCCTACACAGCTATCTCCCCTGTGCTGCGCATGCTGCCAGCTACACATGGAAATATGAAGCGGAGAACCTGACATGGATTATACCCTGGAAGAGAATGGCATCTGGGATGAGGAGGAAGAATTTGATTATCTCAATATGGATAGTACACTCTACACACCTGCAGTACTGCTGTACTTCAATGATGACCTCACAGAGCTACAGAAAGGGAGATGTATGCTCACGTAGGCTCAAGACATATTTTGAGTTTAGTTGTTTCTGTGCCCTGTAGGAAAAGAGGTGGGGATGGAGCAGGGAGGGCAGTACCTGGACCTAGACCTCCATTCTGCTCTGGGAGCTGGCCTGAGGTTCCCATGCCCGACTGAAGTGTAAAGGTCCTATTCCTCGGGTTAATTACAATTTACTCTGAGAAAGTTAGGAAGAATGCTAGAAGTGAATTAATTTTTAGGACTGATACAAGAAAATAAAGTATCTTAGATCAGGGAGATGTAGAAGAGGATAGTCAGAGAGAGCTCAGGCAGAACTTTTCAATAGTAAGAGAAAGAGAAGTCCAACACAGGGATGAGGGATGGAAGAACTTTTCTGGCAATGATGGAAATGGGGTGGCTTCAGGAAGATGGGATTTACAAAGACAGGAATAGGAAATGTCTATCACTGGCCATATAAAACTGGCTAATCTCTCTTCTGAATAGTATTTGGCAGCTGAAACCCAAGAGGAAAGAAGGAAGTGAATGGTCACCAGGTAATTCAGGCTAGATATTATGCTATGTGCTTTATATTCCTCATTTAATACAACTACCCATAAGACAGATACCATTACCACTATTTTACAGATAAATATTCTGAAGCTTAGCAAGATATAATAGCACAAAAGGCACACCAGTTAGTAACCAGATTGCAAACCCAGGTCTTCCCAATTCCAAAGTCTATGTTCTTCTCAATGTCCAGGCTCACTGCACAATGGGAACCTATAGGCCTATTGTGTAGTCAGCTGTGGTGTTGTGCTTTTTTGTTTTGTTTTTTTAGTTATTGTCTTTGCAAGGGACATAGCAGAGTTCTGCAGTGGCAGAGAGGACACAGGGAAGGCTATGTGTCAGCTGAGTCATAGCTATTGAGGCTACTTCATGGTTAATCCCATAGCAAAACTTTCCTCTGACTTTTCTGAGGCAAAGAGGTGGGTATATACTGACTCCAGGAAAATTAGAGTGGGAAAGGGCCTTTGGATTGGGACCATTTAGAAGGGGGAGCAAAAAGGAGGCAACAGCATGTATATTCATGATGAGCCTGGGCCTCTGAAGGGAAGATGAGGAAGACAGGGTCGACTTTGCCAGATGGTGACTCTACAAGAAGGGGCTTGACAGAGGTGATGTAAAGAGAAGTGCTAATTAAGTCAGAAAACTTCTGGTGTTCAAAAGAGAACAACCATGGAGGGCAGTGGCCAGATTTGGTCCCCTATGACCTAAGCAGGGAAGGGGAATGAGAATCACAGGTGAATTTCTTGACAGTAGCAGGCAAAAAAGCAGGGAGATGTGAGCGCACCTTTGTGGAAGGTGGCCCCCTATGAGACACTGGGTAGGCTGCAGAGGAGTGCGCTGAGGGGCTGACTATGAACGGCATGGACAGAGGTGGAGACATCTGTATCCACCTGCAGTTGTTTCATGTGTATCTTGTTTGCTCAACTAAACCCTAAACTATTTGAGAACCAAAGCTATGCTATTGCTGTAACCCTAGCCACAGGGTCTGTGCCTATGGGACCTGCCCAAACTCATCCCTCTTCCAGAGTTTCCTACTTTAGTACCTCTTGCCAGAAACATATCCCTTTCCTCACACACCCAGTCACTCTGTGTCCTAAGCATCTCTGGAATCCATCTTCTTTTCTCGAAGCTGTTATCATCACCTCTGGCCTGGGACTGCTGCAATAACTTCCTAACCAGTCCTCCCAACTCCACTCTGTCCTCCACACACAGCAGAGTGAGCTCTGAAAGACAAACCTAAACACCTAACTTTCCTCCTTCAGATTCTTCAGTGGCTTCCAGTTGCTTTTGGAATAAAGTCCTAAATACAAAGACCTTGCATAAATCAGCCTCTACCTTGTATCACCCCTCTTTGTTCCCTGGCTTTCTGTTCACTAAAGGTTTTCTTGCCTCAGAGCCGGCACACAGGCTGTTCTCCCTGCTTACAACACTCTTCCATTTCCCACCTTGCTGATCCTAAGTGTTTCTTCCTCAAAGAGACCTTTTCTGATTTCTCGATGCAGGTCAAGACTTTCTGTTAAATCTTCTCTTAGCACCATGCCTATTTCAGAGCACTTATTACAATAGTAATGTTAAAATTATGGATGTAATTGGCTGGCTGGCTGCTAGATTGTAAGCTCATGAGGGCAGAGATCGTGTCCATCTTGTTCACTGCTGTATTCCCAATGTTGGGCACACAGCTGCTGCTCAGTAAATTTTGACTGAATGAACTCAAAAAAATAAAAATTAAAAATTAAAAAATAAAACTACAGTAACCTGGGTAATGGCTTGAGATTAAGAGGAAGGTTTTTCTAGCAATTACCTCTGTAATATCAAAAATAAACACAATTTTGGGTTTCCCTGGTGGCGCAGTGGTTGAGAGTCCGCCTGCTGATGCAGGGGACATGGGTTCGTGCCCTGGTCCGGGAAGATCCCACATGCCACGGAGCGGCTGGGCCCGTGAGCCGTGGCCGCTGAGCCTGCGTGTCTGGAGCCTGTGCTCCGCAACGGGAGAGGCCACAACAGTGAGAGGCCCGCGTACCGCAAAAAGAAAAAAACACAATTCTTTTATTTCTTCATTACTAAATACTTTCAAATATCCCTTGGAATTCTTTTCAAAGCCCTTTTCTTTTTTCCTGTGATAGGGTCATTTGTTACCAAATTCAAAGGTTTGAATAATCAATCTCTCAATATGCTATTTTCATATTTTTAAAGAATTTGTACCTATGCTAAGGTAAGAAATCATCCATCTGATACTTGCTTATTTTTAACACAAAAGTGACACATCATGTCAAAGACTATTTCTAAGGAGGTTTTTGTTTTCACTGCTGAGCTGAAGTAAGAGGTTTTTTTCTCCAGCATCCCAGGAGGACTGCTCAGCATGAGGAATGCACTATTCTCAGGAGAGGGCAAGCCAGATGTTAGGTGGGATTTTGGAAGGGTCTGGGCTGAGGACTGAAATTCAGGCTATGTGGGTGATAGAACTACTTGCAGAGAAAGGCTGGGGAGAGAGACTCATTTTTAAATAGCTGCTCAAGGGTGAAAACGTGGAGAAGGAGAGCTGCTAATAGATATGTGTGTGGGGGGGTGGCTTGCTATATGATGCACAGTGTGAAATAACTGTGCCACCCTTTTAAGAAAACTCATAACACATGTCCAAGTTATTCTTCAAGTTTTTTGTAGTTTCTTTGTTCTTTTACACAGATGAGAAAGGACTCGGTGCTTTGTGTTCAAATTCCTTCCTGGGTAAGGGAGAGAGCGCACAGAAGAGGTAGCCAAGCTAAGTTCTTTAAGCAAAGGCTGGTTCATCGGACAGACAAATCCTGGATTCAGTCCAGCCTTTCAACATTTTGCAATGCCAAATATTTCACTTTTATCCTCACTGAGGAATGATAAGACCTAAGCAAGATTCATGGTTCCTAAAAAGAATGTGAACTAGAAGACACCAGTTCATGCAGAGTAAGAACTCTCTTAGATTGGACTGCTGGGCTCTTCAGCATGGTCACCTTTTCAGCTTGAACCCCAAACATCATCAGAAGCCACTTAATTCGTTTAAGAAACCACTATCACAGGAATCAGGAAAAACCCAAATTCATATAATCAGTATATTTTTCTCCTTGTAAGTGAGCCCTTGTGAGCAGCCAAATCAGAAAAAGGACCTTTGTTCAGAAGGCTCCTTGTTGGGATGAAATCAGATCAGGCAGAAACACTAACTTGAACCTCAGCAGGGGGAAGGTCTTGCTTTAAAAAAAAAAAAAAGCAAAAACACACCCTTTAAAGTTCACTGGTAATATTCCCTGCATCCATAACTATACCAGGACTCATTGGAGATCAAACACTATGAAGTCCAGCTGCTAGGTCAGCGGGTGCTCCTTGACTGAACAGCCCCACCTTATTGGCAAGCCTTTCTTTGGACATGGTGATTCATTCAGTCTGGGGACAGCCAAGACTCCTGTCTTTCTAGTTACTTTGCATATGTCCTCTGCTCTGATCATCAAGTTTAACTGTACATAAGCAATCTTATTTCCTTCCTTTCCTACACCTTGCTGAGGACCACAGTGCAGGTGCCTGAGAAAATACTCCCATTCCCTCCTAAACAGCAGGACTATAATTTCTGTATGAGAAGCTATGCAGTCACTCATTCCTTTCTAAAAAGAACTCTCCCCTAAATTTCTATTTCTCCTTATTACTTAATTTTAAAGACTCTAAGAAACCTATATAAACTTAAAGGTATAAAGATCTATAACAAATTTAAATTATATCCCTTCTTAAGGTTTAGGCTTTGAACATTAGCAGAAGATATGGTTTTGTATCTGTGTCAACACCTCATTTTGCTTCCTTTCCACATTTTTAGAGTCAATAGTAAATTCTTCCCTAATCTCCTCTTCATTAAGTCCAAACGGAATTCTAGCCTATCAACCACTTATGTTTATTTATTTGTTTTTATTTTTGTTCTTGTTCTGCATAAAGTTTAAAAATGAGGGGGAATGCATTTTAGGAGGCTCTGTGCTTCCTGGGGCAATGCAGTATCACAGCAATCACTAAGTCTAAGTGTCCTGAAAAAAAGGTCTGGAAAACATTTACTCTGGGCTTCCCTGGTGGCGCAGTGGTTGAGAGTCTGCCTGCCGATGCAGGGGACACGGGTTCGTGCCCCGGTCCGTGAAGATCCCACATGCTGCGGAGCGGCTGGGCCCGTGGGCCATGGCCGCTGAACCTGCACATCCGGAGCCTGTGCTCCGCAACGGGAGAGGCCACAACAGTGAGAGGCCTGTGTACGGCAAAAAGAAAACCATTTACTCTGCCTACTTATATATTGGGCCTGTTTCCATGGCATTCCCAGATTTAAGTAATGTATGGGGCCCTTCTCTACCCATTCTGATTAATTATTCATTCACAAATATTTACTGAGCATCTCTACTCTGTGTCAAGCACTGTATGAGGTAAAAGTCATACAAAAGAGAACAATGAAGTTTATATCTAGAGACAGTGTCTACAAAATTTTTAAACTGAGCAATACTATTAGGAAAAAAGAAGCAGTACATCCATTATTTATTTATAAGTAACATACATGTGTTCCTGTACTAATATTGTATATATTATAAGAATTCATAAAAATAGTCATTTTAAATGGATCAGATTTTCAAAAGTTAACAAGAAATACATGTTCTAACATTTTCTCCCCACACACCACTGGGCCAATTTGCATAGCAATTAAGGTGTGGCGGTGCCCTACTTTGAAGACCATTGAAACTGTTGACCAATGTTTAATGCATCTGTCATTGACATTGAAATAGTGAATTTGTAAAGTGGAAGTATATTTTTTGAACTATTTTACAGATGAATAGACCTCTTTCAAAATGCTATGTGAATTTAAGAATTATATGTCAATGTAGGAAAACAACTTAAGAAGAAATATATTTTTCTTCAAACTTCTGCAATTTCCCAGACATAAAATTATGCTACGTTATGATTTCTGATTGGTAACAAATAATACATGGCATGAAATGAGTATCTCAACTTGGAATTCAGACAGATAATATAAATATTTTATTTTACAGTTCTACTTCTTTACCTCTGTATTAATATGAATTAAATTTAATGACATGCCAATACAATATATAATATTGTCATTACACAGCATCTTGTAAACAAATAAAACATTAACTGATTAATAATTGTGATTCTTTACTAAATTTTTCTTTAACAAATAATGGAGGTATTGTTACTTGTTGTCATAACTCATCTTATTGCTGCACTAATAACTGTTTTAAGAAAGACTTTTCAGAAGATGAATAAAAAAGGCAACAGCCATAGGCCTAATTGCTAAGGATGTGTTGGGTAAAGGGAAACTTCTTGTCATTTTTTAAATATACTAAAATCTTAAAATTTAAAATTGTATACATATTTGTAAATAAATGTATATTTGTGTATGTTTGTATCTATAAACCATAGGATTTGTAAAGAGAATGAAGTGATGATACATGGGAAATTCCCTTAGTAGGAAAGCAAATCTTCGAGATTAAGTATGAAAATAAAATAGTGGAGGTCAACAGGGAGAAAACAGCTCCTTGAGAAACTTCAGTAATCAATCCCCAAAGCTTTTAAAAGCCTCACTTTAGATCTGATGTGGAATCGGAATATTTTAAATGGAAAAAACATTACTTCAAGTGAAAATTTTTAGCTGGACTATTAAAAAAGGGGATGGCTATATTTGAGCTCTCTTGATCTCAAGGAAACTGAAATTCATATTACTACGTGAAAGAAGCTTTACCTAGAAAGGTTACATACTGTATGTTTCTGATTATATGACATTCTGGAAAAGGCAAAACTATGTAGACAGTAAAAAGATCAGTGGTTGCCAGGGGTAGGAGGGTGGCAGGGATGAACAGGCAGAGTGCAGAGGATTTTTAGGGCAGTGAAACTATTCTGTATGATACCACGATAGTGGATACTTGTCATTACACATATGTTGAAACCTGTAGAATGTACAACACCAAGAACAAACCCTAATATAAAGTATGGACTTTGGGTGCTTATAATGTGTCACTGCAGGGTAATCAATTGTAACAAATGTACTACTCTGGTGGGAGATATTGATAAAGAGGGAGGCCATGCATGTGTGGGAGCAGGGAGTATATGGGAACTCCAGACTTTCCTCTCAACTTTGCTGTAAATCTACAATTACTCTAAAAAAAAATCTTAAAAAAAATAAAGCCTACTTAAAAAATCTATAAGCTCTTGGATGCTACCATTTTTTAAAAGGAAGTAAATTTTTTCAAGTAAAATTGTAATATTGTTTTCTCAGGTTTTAACTAAAACATTCCACTATTGTGATTTTTAAATGAAATTATATTACTAAAATGAGCCATTTTACACATAGATGGCCCAATGCGTGTAAAAAATATTGACCAACTTTTGGTTGGTTGAAGTACCTTTCTATAAATGCCATTGACTTTTTCCGTATTCTTGTTTGAACAAATAAAAGCAACAATTAATTGGAAAACATTTTTAGTTTTGTATGTGCTCAGAAAGACAACTCAAAATATTCAATAAAAGGCCATTTTGGAGACTTTACTTTGAAGTAAAGCAGAAAACTGAATGAAAAGCAGGTAATAGACCAGGATAGAGGGAACTGTGAGACAAAGGATCAAATAAAAATTATTGGACATCCCCAAGAACCTTCTAATGGCTTAAATGTGCCCTACAAATAGTTTCATAGATCTGTAATTTTTTTCCTTAAAGCAAGATCTAAGGGGGGGAAAATGCTTTGCTTTTTGTGTTTCTATAGTATTTACCTCACTACCTAAAAATGTTAACATGAATTTCTCCTCTTATAATAATGATGTCTCAGAAGTTCTGATGTTGTAACAGAAAACTAGACGTAAACCGTGTGACACACTGCTAGTTGTCTCCTAAATCTATCTCCCCCTTCTTGCTTAGTAATCAAGTTTTAGCTAGGCATGCAGATAGAGACTACAGTTCCCAGTCTGCTTTGTAGCTTGATAGGACCATGTGATTAAATTTAGACCAATATGTGAATAGAAATAACATTTGCCATTTCTAGGCTTTGGTCTTGAAAACACTGGGGATATATCTCTCCAGCTTCTCTTTCCCCTTTTCCTATAGGCTGGGGTATAGACATGGCAGTGACCCAGCTTCAACTATTCCCCAAAAAGAGGTAACCCTAGTGATAGCAGAGGAATAAAATGGAGAGTTCTTGGTCCCTGGACAGCCTCATGGAGCAGAGCTGCTTCCTCAGCCTTAGATGGTCAAGTCAAACTATAACACAAGAAAGAAATAAACTACCATCTTATTTTAGCAACTAATTCTGGGTTTCTTTTTTTTTTTTTTTGGTCTATTTGTTATAGCAGCTTAATATTTACCCTAAGACAGAACAAATTTAAAAATAAAAGGGATTTACTGACTAATGAAACTAGAAAGTCTAGGGTTTCTGTGGGCTTCAGGATTGGTTTGATCAAGGAGTCATTCCTTTCCAGGTCTCAGTCTTCAATGTATTAGCCTCATTCTGAGTCTGGCTTTCCTACAGTGGTACAACCATTAACCAATCACTGAGATCCAAACATGAGAATATAAAATCTACTTTAAGCCTGAACTTCATGCCTCACCCTAGAGCCAGGGGTGTATGAAGTCGTTGTGTTTACCAAAATGAAAATTCAGGGAAGTTTCTAAGAAAAGAAAAATAGAGGCTGGAGAGAAAGTCACACCACAATATTCACTACATGTGATTCTCAAAATTCTCATTCACTGGGAATTTTTTAAAAAAAAGAAAGAAAAGAAAAATGTTCCCAGGTCTGCCCTTTCTCTGTAACCCCAGCCACTCTGAGAACCTCTGCCTAATAAACTGTGAGCTTCTTATTTGTTGTTGCTTCCCCAAGACTTAGGATATGTGCCAGGCACACAATAGAACCCAAGAGATATTTGTTTAATTGAGTTCATTTAAATTAAGTTTGAAAGAATAATTAGGAGAAAAGAGAAATTGTATTTAGGCAAAATTTCAGATTAAATTTTTTTAACTTCAGTTTTAAGTTTGGGATATTAGGGGACTAGGCTGAATGAAATATCTTTGAAGGAAAACAGAAGTCTCTTGGATAGATTAATAATTTTTTTTTAAAATGTAAAGGGAAGATATAGAAATCATTAACCTTTCTTTCATGAGGCTTTTGTTACACTCCACCAGGGGAATAGTGAGGTGGGATGCTGACTGCCAACAGCAATAGGCAGTATGGAATATTTGCTGAAGGGATTAAAGTTGCAGAGGGTATGGTCCATCTCTAGCCAGGACCCCAGCTGACAATTATAGACAGAATTGTTGTGTTCAGAGTTGGAGAGCAGGCCAGGAAAGCAGCACCATAGGAATGCTGTCTTGAGGAACTTATTCCATTCACATTCTGCCCCTTCTCAAAAGCAACTTGGAGGGCTTCCCTGGTGGCACAGTGGTTGAGAGTCCGCCTGCCAATGCAGGGGACATGGGTTCGTGCCCCGGTCCGGGAAGATCCCACATGCCACGGAGCGGCTGGGCCCGTGAGCCATGGCCACTGAGCCTACACGTCCGGAGCCTGTGCTCCGCAGTGGGAGAGGCCACAACAGTGAGAGGCCCGCATACCACACACACAAAAAAAAAAGCAACTTGGAAAGCAAGAAAACTCTAGACCATACAAAGTATAATTATTATCATTCCAGCCTCTGAAGTCCATCTTGTCTGCGCAGACACATTACAGAAAATCACACCCTTCAGGCTTCTCCCAGAAACCATATGTTCAGGGCCTACAATGTTCCACTTGAGCAAGAGCATTTGGCTTTGTGGCTACATCCCTGTGGCCCACTATCAAAGGAAACATCTTTTCTTTTTCTTTTGACTAGGCTGAGCTAACCATAGGGTAAGTGTTGTGGAGAACCAGATTCCAATCCTCAGCTGGCTTTAAACATACTACTTAGGAGAGAAAGCCTAATAAAGCAAACAGTGGTGAATGATGAAAGATGTGTACATCCTATAGACATTAGATCATAAACTTCTTGACAGAATTGTCTGTCTAATTTGGTCTCTTGGTCCTCTAACAATGAGGTCAAAGAATAAAAAATGTTTCTTTTTATGAAAAGTTCTTCATACAGAATAGCTATGCTGTTTAAGTGAACTGTAGGCAAACAGTAAATAAAATTGTAGTAGCTAACTGACAAGTCCTAAGAGGTTCCTAAAGATATTTTAAAAATCACCTTAAGAAAGCATTGCTAGATGCCTGAAAGTGATATCTAATCATTATTATTAATAAATATATAATCACTAATCTGTTTTATATTCATTTGTCCCAAACTAGTCCTCAAACAGTAATCATTCCATTTTATATATTTAACAATAAAAAAATAGACATAAAATATGTCTTTTACAGGCAAAATTAATCTATTGTGGTAGAAGTCATAAAGATAATATGAGAAGGATGGGTATCAACAGGGAAGGGGCAGAAGAGAACTTTCTGGCAGGGCGGAAATGCCTATATCTTGATCTGGTGATGGTAACAGAGGTTTATATGTTTGTGAAAATTCATCAAGCTTTCCTTTTAAGATTTGTATATTTTACTGTATGTGAAAGATATCTTATTTTAAAATATTTTTAGAATATGTATTTTGCTTAGGTGAAATCCTAGATTTAGATGCTTTTGGCTTCAAAGATTCATTTTATCTGTAACAGCATGAGCAGAAATACTACATGGTACATTGCAGAGGCAGCATTTTCTTCACATATGGTCAAAAACTCCTGTTGAAATTCTCATCACATTCCACACAATAAATTAGTTCCTGAGCTTGATTAATATCGCTGGAAATTAACAGCCTTTTAAGGTAGTTTTTTTAAAATGGTAAACTAAGGAAATCCTGCAACTCCAGCTAATTTTGCTGCAGTTTTGCAGCAGTGAAAATATATCTTTGTCTGTAGTCCAACCACCATAAAATCCTGTATCCCTGAGATTATAACCTTGTGGCTATGATTATGTCACTGGTTTTAATATAACTCTTTCAATATAGTTAAATTTTGAGAATAAATATAAAATCAGAAGGAAAAAATAATATATAGTACACTCAAAATTTTGAACACAAAATTCAGTGTTAGGATCAACTCAAAACATGATTTTGTTTTTTGCATTCCTTTTTGACACTCCCACTCCTACTCCTCAAAACACAAAGCCTGTTTAGGACATCAATCCCTCCACATACAATTATTTATTCAGTGCTTATAAGTTCCTAGGCACTGGGGCAATAAAGGTAAAGAAAGTAATGGCCCTTTCCCCAGATAATTTGCAATCTAAATGAGGAGACAGAACAACTCATTTAAAAATCATTACTTTTAAAACATTTAAAATTTATTTTATTTTATTATTATTAAATTACCATTTAATAAAAAAATGATAAAAGATATCATATATAGTGGTATGCTGGTAAATGTTTAACAACTGGCTCTCCAGAAAAATGAAAAAGCCTTGATTTGTAGCGTTTGCCAATTTCTATGTTGTAAATACTCTCACCATGGCCTGATATCAAGGTACTAATATGAAATCAAGTGGCTGGCAAAATTCCTCCAATTTTGACCACCTGCTCTCATAAGTTGGTATATACCAGTTCTGGCACACCACTGCTTCAATATCTAGTGAGAATGCAAATTATTTCTATAGCAGCTTCAAACCATGTAGAATTATCAAAAAATTCACTTTATTAAGCATCTACTAAAAATCAAGTACTGTGTTAGATATTAGGAACAAAGAAGATTAATTATAGTCTCTGCCCTCAAGGATTTTATAATCCATGAGAGTGGGATTAGATAAGTAAGCCACAGACTATAAATATGATTAGTAAATGCCATGGTAAGGGAAACGCAAAGGAGGAAGCAAGTAACCGGATCATGGGTCAGAAATGCTTCCAAGTGGAGGTGATACTTAAGTTGAACGTTGGACACAGGTAAGATGTACTTCCTCTCAAGCACTATTGGTGACCTGACTTCAGCAGATCTAACACTTCGAGGCAGGCAAAAGTTATTTACCAGAAATTCTGGGAAATGCCTTATTATTTTTTCCTTATAAATCTGTTCAAAGGTAACAATTTTAAATAAATATTCAAATCAATTGATAGATGACAAAAATAATCAAGTGAAATAGTAGCAGTTTTCCTAGTGATTAAGCCCAAATATCTTAATACCTTTTACCAACATTTCCTAAAGTAAGTTCCATGGAGTGTTAATAAATCATGTTCAAAATAAAATGTCATGGTTAAGTAAGCTTGGGAAACATTTAGTGAAGAAAGTTAAACAGGTTAGTTACTGCCAATACTTCCCAGAGGCTTTAATCTTCTCCTGTGCATTGTGATCCTTTAAGAGCAGGTTATAACATGACTCTTTTGCAGAGACTCATAGGATTAGTGTTCCAGGAAGTGGACTTCAGGAATTATAAAAGTACAAGTGGCTCATTAAAAGAGTTTTAAAGGGATTTTTTCCCAACAGATTCTTTGTAGACACATACCTAGTCAAAACAGTAATATCTCTAAATGTCATTAAGATACCATGAAAAAAATCACCTCTTTAGTTCTACTTCATCATCTCTCAATTATATCATGGGTAGTATAACACCTGACAATTGAGAATAATTTAAAATATCTCTAGAATTGGAACTTCCCTGGCAGTCCAGTGGTTGGGACTTCGTCTTCCAGTGTGGGGGGATGCGAGTTTGAACTCTGGTTGGGGAGCTGGGATCCCACATGCCTTGGGGCCAAGAGACCGGGACATAGAGCAGAAGCAATATTGTAACAAATTCAACAAAGACATTAAAAAAAAAAAATGGTCCACATCAAAAAAAGAAAAATCTTAAAAGAAAAAAATAAAGTATCTCTAGAATGGTAGTAAAGGTGGTACCAAACGTGAATAAATACTACACCACTTGTTAAGCCCTAATGGCATTTGGTGAGGTGACACAACAAACCTGTGCCTCCAAGTCTTGGTTCATTGCCAGTATCAAGGCTGAACTTATGAATAATGAATTTTCTCTATTGTAGGAATTGCCAGAATGGCTCTTTTGCCCTCACTTTCCACAGGGCAGCTTTTGGTACCATCTTTATAAATTCCTTTCTTATTTACTTTTTAAGGCATTTCTTGGAGTCCTCTAATAAAGAGACATCCACCACCCACGCACCCTGGGTTTAGTCAATACTTAGCAGATTTATCAGGTGTTTTCTAAGTGACAACCAGCAGGAAGCTTGACCTGAGAGAATATATAGAGAAGCAAGACACTTGTGTTTGGAGGAGAGGGGAAGGATTTGTGCACAGTATGGGTTTCCCTTAGAACACAGCAGTCAGGTTTGGTAGGCAGTGAATTATCTGTGTCTGGGAGAGGCACTCCAAAGTTGCAAGAATTTCTCCCTCCTTCTAGCTTCTCATCTCCTATTGGTGTCACCCAAATGTCCAGTGGTGATGTAGTCTGTTAAGGTCAGCCTCCCAGGAGACAGAAGAAGGCAGAGAAGGGAGAACAAGGAAGTGAGGGCAGACGAAGCATAATCAGCACATCTTCAAGGCCAGCTAAACAGTGATAGACGCCACCATTTAGAAATTTCTTCTCCCGAATTTATGTTGACAGATGTTTACTTATTACACAAAACAGAATATATCTAGTATCTTCAGTGTGTTTAGACCTAGGCCAAACAAATGCAGCCCACTGTTGCTTGCTTTGGTAAATAAATCTATGTTGGAATCCAACCACGCCTATCAACTCTACAAAAGGCAGAGCTGTATAGTTTCAAGAATGATTTTAGGCTTGCAAAGCCTAAAATATTTACTATCTGGTCTTTGACAGAAAAAGTTTGCCAATCTTTCCACTCAAATTTTCTAAAGTGCTTCCAAAGTGACTTAATGTTTATATTTTTGAAATCAGATTTTCTCTGTGAAAAGATTCAGGTTATTTTACACTAAAAAGCAAATTATAGTTAAGTCTGATAATAGCTAGACTAGCACATGCAGCTGAAAAGTGGGAAAATAAAATGTTTGTTTTGAAAATATCCTTCTTTAAGATCACAAACATCTGGATATTCCCCCAAACATCTGGAACACCAACTGATTGACTCATTATGTTTAGCCAGGCACATTTTGTAAACACTAGCAGTCAAAACTAAGCATTAGAGGTAAAAAACAATAATTTCATATAACACCCTTATACAAAATACTTCACATTGGCTTTCTTGTTCTTTTAAAATGCACCAAGAAGTACAAAGAAGTCTATAATTCTGTCAGAGATTTTGGAGAATTTAAAGAATATGATATTGTCTTTTTCTTTATATCTTATTCTGTTATGAAATCTCTGTAATCTCGTCTGAATGATAGAAGATAATATCATTATGATGTTTTTTAAAAAGGCCTCAAAACTTATAGCAAACAATGTACTTTTCAGTAACTATATAGTAGAGTATCAGCAAAGTGGTGTGAGGAATTTACCCTCTCTGAACAATTAAATTGAAATAAAACTTGTTCCTTGGTTGCTCAATGCCAGCTCTTTTGATGTCAGAATAGCCATTGGTTAGAGCCAAATAGATTGTCATGAAAGTGTCTGGGGCTTTGGAACCAGCCTGGGGTTTGACTGCTGGCTCGAATTCCTTTTAGGCTGTTTGGGCCAAAGTTTCTACTTAATAAAATGGGGATAATATTTTTATTGGTGATAGATATAGTGTATATGGTACCTGAAAAAAGAATAATAATAACAATAAAACAATTGCTCCCATTTATTGACTTGCTTACTATGTGCAGGCCACTAAACTCAGTATGTCATATACTTTACATCATTTAATCCTCACAAAAGCCATAAAGGTAAGTACTGTTGTTATCTGTCCTTCAGAGATGAGTTCATTGAAATGTTAACTTCCAGTTTACAAATTCTACCCTTAGAAGAGCAGCTACCAACCATCTACTGCCTACTACATGCTGGAGACTTGGCATTTATTTTCTCTTAAGGTTTAGAGAGATTAAATAGTTTGCCAAAGTTACACAGCTAATCAGAGACAGAGCTAGGGTCAGAGCCCAAGAAGAAAACCCCTCAGGGCCATTGCCTTTAACCTTTACTGTACTACCTCAGCAAAAAGTAGCTATTATTATTATTACCATAGGTATCAGTTTAAAAAAATAAACATAAAATCAATGTACTGAAAAGATACACCTATGCATATGTTTGAAACTTGACAAATGTAATTAGGGAATCTAATAGTTTCAGGTATAACCTATTGAATTGAGAGCATCTATCTTTGTACTGAATTGCAAAGTAAATATGAGGACAACTTCTAAAAGTCAAAATAGAGCTAAGCACTAAGCACTCCACACTTGAATCCACTTTCCCAGGACAATCCTTCTAAGAAACAGAATTTGAAATTTTGAATTCCAAAGTTATGTTCACATCTGCATCAGATATCTTAAATCGTGTGGGTTGCTGAAAAGTGATAAAGCCTGCAATTATGTCATCTCAAGCTCTGAGAAAGTAAGGTGCAGTAATGTTTGTGAAAGAGCACAGTGCCATATGCAGTCCATGTCAGAAAAATCAACTTGAGTTCCTATGTTCTTGTATCCTCACTTCAGACTGTCAGCCAGAGCGATATGCAGAAAATATATAGCTTGTCTGAGTTTGCCCTTGCCGAAATAGTCTCAGACTTGTGGGATAAACAGATTAAAACTTCTATCTGAGAGAGACCTTTTCCCCTCCTGATTTTTTAGTTTTGTTTTTTTAATCCATCATTGGATTTAGGGATGGCTGCCTGCTAACATATCTGCAAGGAAACGGCATATAACCAAGAAAAGTGCAGCAAAAGTTTGGTTTTTATTACAGCATTTGGGCAAGTTTTGAAGAAGATGTCTTCAAACAATAAAAGGTAGTGTTCCAAGAAAATCAAAAATTTTGACCACTAACTCTCAGCAAGCCATTTTCTGCAAATTCTGCAGGAAGCATAGAAACCAGTCCACACTGTGCACTTCAGTTGGGGACAGAAAACATTACAAATGTGAACAGCCTTTTCTGTTCTGTCTTTTCATCATTCCATTCTTTCCACACTGATAATCAAACAGTAATTGATCCTTTTTTGGGTCACCCATTCATTGGAGAGTTTCTGAACATATGGGCATGCCACCTTCTGGTGAAAGGTGTTTATCTGCCATTTACAAAGGATTGGAACTTTCACGGATCCTTTAAGAAAAAGGCAATGTCCTTGATACTTCTGCTTCCATGACAAATTATTCAACTGATTTGTTTCAATAATTTTCTTTTTCCAGAATTAAAGTCAAGTATTATTCATTATTATCATTTAATCTTAGTTTTAGCTAGTCAGTATAATGAGCAGAAAATAGCTAGAGAGAAATAAAGTCTATAGCCTGAAGGATTCCTCTCTTTCTCACACTTCCTAGGGACCTGTGGAGAATTCAAGACACAGCACCTTAATGTAGCCCCTGATTCAGAAGTCATGCTGAGAATGCACTTCATAGGTCTTAAAAACTGTCTGAATTTTGCTTTTCTTACTCTATGGTACAAGATTTGATAGCTTGAAAATAAATACTGAAGAATTTAAATTCTAAGTTCATTTGGAAAATCTATAATGCACAAGAACTCACCTCATTTTTATGATTATTCTATCAATAGCTTAACAGTGCAAAATTAAGTTTATTCCTAAGGATAACAGACTGTTTCTATGGTAGCTTTTTATAGCTGAAGATAGGAGAGATTAAATTACCACTTTAACAGTGAATTGTTGGGCTTCCCTGGTGGCGCAGTGGTTAAGAATCCACCTGCCAATGTAGGGGACACGGGTTTGAGCCCTGGTCTGGGAAGATCCCACATGCCGCGGAGCAACTAAGCCCGTGCACCACAGCTACTGAGCCTGTGCTCTAGAGCCCGCGAGCCACAGCTACTGAAGCCTGCGTGCCTAGAGCCTGTGCTCTGCAACAAGAGAAGCCACCACAATGAGAAGCCCGCTCACCGCGACGAAGAATAGCCCCCGCTTACCGCAATTAGAGCAAAGCCTGTGCACAGCAACAAAGACCCAATGCAGCCAAAAATAAATAAAATAAATTTAAAAAAAAAACAGTGAATTGTTTTAAATATTTTAATAACATGCTGATTTTTACAAGAGAAGCTTAACTGTTCCCTCATCAATAGATAGGGTTGCAACATAAAATACAGGATGCCAGTTAAACTTCAATTTCAGGCAAATAATAAATATATATTTTTAGTATAAGTATGCGCCCCCTACAATATTTGGGACACGGATTACTGAAAAAAGTTCCTTGTTCCTCTAAATTTCAAGTTTAAATGGGAATTCGGTATTTTCATTTGCTAAATCTAGCTTTGAATGGTTTTCAAGAGTTCAGCTGGCTATCAACACCCTTTACATTCACCCATTCATTCATTCACTCACTCATTAATTCATTTAACAAGTATTTGAATACTTCCTATACTATTGTCAGCATGGGGAATAGTTTTGCAAAAATCCCCTACCTTATAGATCAGTGGTTCTCATTCTTAGTTGTCCATTGTAATCAGCTGGGGAACTTTTAAAAACATGTTAATAGAGCCCTGGATACAACCCTCAAAAATTCTGAATTACTTGTTCTGGGGTCCATCCTGGTCATTAGACTTGTATAACCTCCCCAGGTGATTCTAATGTATGGCCAAGGTTGAGAACCACTGCTGTAGATGGAGACAAATTGGTTTTAGTCTTTATTTTTGCAATACCGGCACCTGCCACCAGGTGTGTCCGTTAATGCTTGATTCACTCAGCATATCAACTCTCTTCATAGAAGCAAACTGCATACAATTTTAACGAATTGAGATTTTTCCAAAGCAATATAACTTTTTTAAGCAAGCACTATACATTTTTAAATTAAACTATTTTGCCTCAATTTTAAAACTATGAGTATTTAAATAAATGCATTTATACATTCATTCAAAAATAGTTATTTCTGTCTAAGCATTGGGCATTGTACCAGGCACTGGGGATGAAGCCATGAAAAAGACAAAGCCACTCTTCTTACAGGAGGGACAGACAATTAATATGGAAACAAAAAATAAATACTTCCTCTGAAGAAAAAGAACCAAGAAATACAAAAAAAAAAAAAATAAATTAAGTAGCGGAGAAGGGTAGCATTGTACAATAAAGCAATCAGGAAAAGCTTCTCAGGGGTACATTTGATCAGACACCTGAATGAGGTGAAGGACTGAATCTGCAAAAATATCCAGTGAAAGGTAAAAGAAATAGCAGGTAGGAAGGTCCTGAAGCCAGAGAAAGCTTGGTGTATTTGTAGGAAGAGTTGGAAGGATAGTGTGGCTGAAGCAATGGTATGGGGAGAGTGATATCAAATGAGGCTAGACAAGGGTATGTAGGCCCTTGGGCCAAGGTAAAGACATTGGCCCATATTCTGGGCTATGGGGCAACATATATGGTCTAATTTACAATGTAAAAATATCACCCTGGCTTCCATGTAGAGACTGGATGGTAGGGTAATGGTCTGGCAGGAGCAGGCAGACATTTAGGAGACTACTGCTGTGGCTTGAATAAGAGATAATGGCGACTTGGACTAGGATGGCAGGGGTAGTGGTTTCGAGAAGTGGTGGGACTCAGGATATATTCTGAAAATAAACCAACAGTTCTTGCAGATAGGTTGGATGTAAGGTGTGAAGGAAAGAGGAAATAAGACTGTCTGAGATTTTAGCCATCTACAAAGATGGGGCTTAAAAGGCTGACACAAGAGTTCTGTTAGGGCCAGGTTAAACTTGAGGTGCCTAATGCTCATCCCAGTGGATAGGTCATAATGGCAGATATGTGTGTACGGGGCTCAGAGAAGCAATCAAGGCTGCAGATATAAATTAGATCATCACCAGTACATGGAAGTGTACCATTTTTCTCAAGTTTAACACATTGTACTGTTTTTAAACAAAGTGGTGCAGTAATTTCCTTTTAAAGTGAAATACTTTTTCTAGGAGTTATACCCATGGCCTTCTCAACTACACTGGCACCTAATGACTTATAATCCTTTACTACAGAAAATGTATATAAAAGGAAACATTGCCCCCACAAATTTTTAAATGTCCCTGGGATGAACACAAGAAATAATTGTGAAAATTATATTGGATGATGCATGAGGCCTTTTTAGACTATAACTAAAAAAACCTCTCATGACTAAGAAATGATAATTTTGAGCTGTAACTGCTTTTTTCTTGAAATTGTTTTATCACACATTTTAATATTCAAACAATCCAATGGTATTTTTAAAATAGTAAGTAAATTATAAATAAAAATTAGATTTTTATACCATTATATCTTTTAGAATGGGGTTCATACAAGTAGCATAATTTTTGATAGATTAAAAGGAGAATTTTAATATACCAACTAATCTTTATTATAATATTCACTAGAGAATATTCAGTTTGTAATGTTGTTGGAAAACTGAGTTTAGTAGAAAAAAAAGGATTTTGAGTTTCCTATTTGCCACTAAACTAGTTATATGACTGAACACAAATTGTTTAGCTGCCTGGAAACTTAGTTTTCTTATTTGAAAAAAAGGCTACTTCTAAATCTACTTCTAAGGGCTTTTGATTAGGTGAAATAGTGTATGTAAAAATATTTCATAAATAATAAAATTATACATGAAAGAAACTGTAAATAAATCATGGACTACTGTCCACATTCTCTTCTATTAATAAATATCACACATCTAGTACTTAAGAACTCAAGGCAGATGGCAATGACGATAACGTTGCTGTGAAAAATTAGTCACAAAGTGTTTTAAACTCAAAAATATAAGTCTAAAAATCTTACCTCTTTTTTTTAAACTTCTCTCGTGTTATTAATTTCTTTTTCTTGAGTTGTTAAGGGGACTGAGTTTATCTTTTTTTTTCCTCTCTATCGTTGATAAGGATAAATGAAGAATTTGAGATGGTAAGATTAAGGAGTCAACACCGACAGATGGAGGAAGGAGAGAACTATGAAGAATTCAGATAAGGCACAAATAAACTTAAACTCAGCTCTCTTTCAAAATTTAAAATTAATAGTATAAGCAATATATAATTATGTGTTTACATTAGTGATTAAAATACTGCTAAAAGCTTTTTTAAGAGAGTTAATTTTAATTAATCATCAAAACACTATTATTGGTCAACTTAGTATGGAAACAGTTGTATTAAACCGCAATAGGATTCATTCCCATTTCTACCTCTGATACCTGGCCCTGTGAATACTGGCTATGGAAGAAACAATACCATATATTGGATGTTGATTCAGATGTAAATAGCCTCCTGAAGAATATGAGAGTGGCACCACTTACTACTACTCCTAGTGATCCACTAGCAAAATTTTTGCTCCCTATACCTGCAACCTTACACTCTGATCTACAGGTCTGAGTTTCAAAGGGAGGAATGCTTCCAACAGGAGACACAGGTAGAACACTATGTGAAGACAGAGAACTGGAGTAACACATCTCCAAGCCAAAGAATGTTAAAAATTGCTGTAAACTACCAGAAGCGAGGAAGAGGCAGGGGAGGATCCCCCTGTATGTTTCAGAGAGAGCATAGCCCTGCAGACACCTTGATTTTGGACTTCTAGCCTCTAGATCTGTGACACAATAGATTTTTGGGTAATTTTTTTAAGCCACCTAGTTTGTGGTACTTTATTATGGCAGCCTTAGAAAAGTGAGACAGCCACTGTTTTAATAAATCTTCTAGATTTAACAGGGCACAGAACTTGTTTAGAAAGATTTACTATTTTCTAGGAACTATTAGCTAAGGGGCTGTGTCTCCTGTCTTTCATAAGCAGTTAAGAAGGAACAAGAAGGTAAATCGAATCAGGTAGTACAATCTTTAAGTAAAAAAAAATGTTCATGCTCTCCACAATAAAGCACATTTTATTTTTCTCACTTTAAGACAACATTAGAAGATTCTAGATATGTAACAACATTGGCAAGTAGACTTGGAGAACATGAGCCAGTTTTATAAGTACTTAACAGAGGATGATTTAACGTCCAAGGATGTACTTTTAAACTTTATGCAAGCCAAGGGTCTACAAGACAGGAGAGGTCATTTATGTTGTCTCAACTCCTAGAGCAATATTTGATTTGGGCCAAAGAAGTACAGACACTCCAGATAGATGGGAAAAGGGAAACGGGAAATTTTAAATAATATCAGAAGGAAACTTTTAAAGGAGTATAACATCCATCATTTTGTCAACAGTGATCTGGTTAAGGCTGAGATTTTAGAGCAGTTCAATTGGACTTTGAAATCTAAAATGTGGTATTATTTTACTGCTCAAAACACATTTTAATACATTGATATAATTCAGTACTTTATCACTAGTTAACAACCACCAGAAAATCTGAAAAAAAATCTATAAATATCATAGTCAGAAATTCTTTAGAACTTTAAGAGAAAAAACAGAAAATTCCATTTTGTGAGAAAGAAAATCATGGCATCTGAGTTAAAGGAGAGATTCGAAAAGTGGTTCCAGGAGATAGTAACAAGAAAGATATATTCAGTAACAAAAGTGGTAACCAGAAGCTAGCAACAACTTTTTAGTTAAAAGATCATGAAAAGGCTGCTGGAAGAACCAAAAACCATAACCATATGTCAAGAGTAAGTACACAATATAAAAAAAGAAATTATTTAGACAAAGGGACATGCTAGGAATTAGATGATTCTCATCAAATGGTTGGACTGACTTGAAAATATTAATAGTTGGACAAAGCTTTGATGATTTAGAACCTTTACATGGTGGAAAGTAGGTGAATAAAAATGGTTTTTATACATATGGTTACCAAAGGGGAAAGGCGGGGGAGGGATGAATTGGGTACTTGGCATTAAGAGATGCACACTACTATATATAAAACTGATAAACAACAATGGCCTACTGTATAGCACAGGGAGCTATATTCAGTATTTTGTAATAACCTATCATGGAAAAGAATCTGTATATTATATATGTATAACTGTATAACTGAATCACTTTGCTGTACACCTGAAGCACTGTAAATCAGCTATAGTTCCATTAAAAACAATGGTTTTTATATTGCACTACCCAGCAATATTTCAACATTACCTTTCCCTTGAAGCTTAAGGATATCTGATAGTTGGGATTTGAGCAGATCAAGGCCCCAGAACTAGGAAATCAGCCCCAGAGATGCTATCTTCTGGTGTGGAGGACCATATTTTCTAGAGGAATAAGTATAAACTATCATCTTTATATATTTATATTTAGAAAAGAGTAAATTAGTTCAAGCCACCTACTATGATCCTCTCAGAATTTTATGCCGGATCTTTTGCTTTTAGCTGGCTAAGAGAAAAAGTGAGAAGGCTGCATGAAACATTTTGCTGTCAACCCTGGAAGTGGATGTATCCCATCTACCACACTACTTTGTCTAGAATCCAGTCACAAGGCCATATTCATATTGCAGTTTGGGCCGGGAAAGGCAGTATTCCTATGTGGAAGGAGAAGTGGGATTGATAAACACCTAGCAATTTCTGCAAAAAGAACTGATACATGCACAAATATCCCCTATTTTCATTTTGTTGGCATTTGCAGGTATGTCTGTGCCCAACTATTAATTTTCAGCCTTTCTGGATTAGATTGGTTTTAGATGAATCTCTTGAATCTACAGTTTATACTTGGGTTTAGCTCTATGATTTGACCTAAGAGATTCCTCTTTCACTAGGTGAGTTTTTTTATTTAAATTTATTGATCTGATAGCTATGTTTGTTCTTAGTTTTGTCAAATTGTTTTGTTTTCTTCTTTTAACTTGTTAATGTTTACTATAAGGTTATCTTTTTTCTTTGGTTTAGTTTTAAGCTTATTTTCTTCCTAAAATTTCAACGGTTTTCTTTTTAAAATTAATATAATCTATCCTCTGATTTTTTAGGCTTGAAAACTCTGTTTGTTGGCTTTAAACATGTATAATAATTTGGTTTTGTATTAAATTCTTCTGATGTTCTTTCTTTTCCTGAGGAAAATGTAAATAATGTTGTATCATCTTCTAGCACTGATTGTAACTGGGATGAATTTCTATATAATTTTCTCTTTATTTTTGGAATAGGTAAATGTTTAGGCTATTTATTTCTGTTGCTTCAAATCCTTGCCAACTCTTGTTATTTCTAGTTATTTTAATCTTAGCCATGTGAAATGATGTGTAGTAATAACTCATTTGCATTTCAGTTTGTATTTTTCTGACAACTATTGATAGTGAGCATTCTTTCATGTGTTTGTTGACTACCTATATCTTTACATATTTATGTAATACATATAGTTTTATATAAAATATAATAATATAAATATATATTATGTGTATTACACATGTATAATTATACACACATATATATATGTATAAAATTTGATAGATATAACATTTTCTCCCAATATGGCTTACCTTTTCATTTTCTTAATCATGTGTTTTAAAGAGCAGAGGTTATCCTGAAAAAGAAGAATAAAGTGGGAGGCATCACTTCCTGATTTCAAGCTATATTATAACGCTAAAGTAAGTAAAACAGTATGATATTAGCATAAAAACAGACACATTGACCAAGGGAACAGAATCGAGAGCCTAGAAACATAATAAATCCACATGTATAT
Source organism: Neophocaena asiaeorientalis asiaeorientalis (assembly GCF_003031525.2). Taxonomy (NCBI): domain Eukaryota; kingdom Metazoa; phylum Chordata; class Mammalia; order Artiodactyla; family Phocoenidae; genus Neophocaena; species Neophocaena asiaeorientalis. Next base: position 4,373,317 of record NW_020175528.1, read on the forward strand.
GGTCAACAAATATTTGACAAGGGAGCCAAGAATACTCAATGGAGATGATAGTCTCTTCAATAAATATCACAGGGAAAATTGAATATTTCTAAGAATGAAATTATACCCCTATCTTATACCTTTCACAAAAATTAACTCAAAATGGATGAAAGACTTCAAAATGAGACCAGAAGCCATAAAACTTCTAGAAGAAAACATAAGAAAAAAACTCCTTGACATATGTCTTGACAATAATTTTTTGGATATGACATCTAAAGCACAAGCAACAAAATCAAAGATAAACAAGTGGGGCTACATCACTAAAAAGCTTCTGTACAGCAAAAGAAATGATCAACAAAGTAAAAGGACAACTTACAGAATGGGGAAAAGTATTTGCAAACTGTATATTTGATAAGGGGCTAATATCCAAAATATATAAAGAACTCATACAACTCAATAGTAAAAAAAGCAAATAATCCAATTAAAAATGGGCAAAAGACCTGAATAGACATTTTCCCAAAGAAGATATACAAATGGCCAACAGGTACATGGAAAGGTGCTCCACATCACTAATCATCAAGGAAATGCAAATCAAAACCACAATGAGATAGCACATCATGCCTGTTAGAATGGCTATCATCAAAAAGATAAAAAATAAATGCTGGTGAGGATGTAGAGAAAAGGGAACCCCTGCACACTATTGGAGGAACTGTAAATTGGTATAGCCACTATGGAAAGCAGTATAGAGTTTTCTAAAAATATTAAAAATAGAGCTATCATATGATCTAGCGATTCCACTTCTGGAAATATATCTGAAGGAAATGAAAATGCTAATTCTAAAAGATACATGCACCCCAATGTTCATAGCAACATTATTTACAATAGTTAAGGCATGAAAACAACCGAAGTGTCCACTGACAGATGAACGGATAAAGAAGTTATGATATATATATACACACATATATATATGTATATGATAGAATATTATTCAGCCATAAAAAGAAGGAAATCCTGCCATTTGTGACAACATGGATGGACTCTGAAGCATTTATGTTAAGTGAAATAAGTCAGACAGACAGAGAAAGACAAATACTATATGATCTCGCTTATATGTGGAACCAAAAACAAAAACAAAAAACAAATTCATAGTAAAAGAGATCAGATTTGTGGTTACAAGAGGTGGGGCTGTGAGGGTAATTGGATAAACAAGTAATAGGGATGTAATATACAACATGATGACTATAGTTAATACTGCTCTGTGGCACATTTGAAAGTTGTTGAGAGTAAATCCTAAGAATTCTCATCACACACACACACACACACATACACACACACACACACACACACACACAATTTTTTTTTGTATCTATATGAGATGATGGATGTTAACTAAATTCATTGCAGTAATCATTTCACAAACATATAAGTCAAGTCATTATGCTGTACACCTTAAACTTATGCAGTGCTTATTCAATTATATATCAATAAAACTGGAAAAATATAACAAAGATACTATTACAAAATCTAAAAATAACTCATTTATTAAAACCACTCCAAAAGGAACCAAGACTGTGACTGTGTCATAACAAAACACATAGTAATACAGGTTTACACCTAGAAAATGGATAATAAAACAACCCTGGGTGGGAAGCACAGGAGAAAAGAAGAGGGGCAGTTATCACCATGAGATCTTTTGGCACCTCTACATGTCCTTGCTTGAAGAAAAAACATCAAGCAAGGAAAAACAAGTAAGGATAAACGGTGAGCATTGTAAACCAACAGCTAATAATTAAGAAGAAACTGGAAAAGAGAAAAGGAGTAGGAAAGTCAGAATCATAGAATAAATGTTAAAAAAAGAATATTAGTAGATTTCAAACTAGTCTTAAAACATATAGCTGCTCTCAGCTATAGTCTTAAAACATATAGCTGGGATGAAGTGTGGTCTTACCCTGCCAAATAGTTTTAAAAGCTGCAGTAATTTCCTGGTATGAAGAATTACTTCAGGATGTTAATGGAGTCAGGATGTTCTCCTCGTTAGTACGTGCAATTTATATTCAGACAATTAGATCTCAGAATCCACATGCCCACTCTCTCAATAACCTTTGTAACCAGTTCTCCAGTTACTTTAGTTCCTTACCTCATAAAATATATTTTATTAAATAATTTGTTAAACTATAAAATTTACAATAAAAGCATTTTTAAAAAAGTTTTCAACTTTGATAAAATAAATTTAGCCTCTTTTTTTGGCCGCACCTTGCATCTTGTGGGATTTTAGTTCCCCAACCAGGGATTGAACCTGGGGCCACAGCAGTGAAAGCACCAAGTACTAACCACTGGATCACCAGGGAATTCCCCAAATTTATCATTGTTTTTGATTTCATGATGAGAACTTTTGGTGTTTTATCTCAAAAACTTTTTTCTACTCCAGTTCTGTGAAGATTTTCTCCTAAGTTTACTTCCAGAAGTTCTATGATGTCTTAGCTTTTATGTTTAGATCAATGACCCATTTCAAATTAAGTATCTGTAGTTTCTGAAAATTAAATCAATCTTGCATTTCTAGAATAAGTTCCACTTAGTTATGATGTATTATTTTTATATATTGCTGAATTTATAATATTTTGATAAGAATTTTTGAATCTATGTTCCTAAGGGATATTGGTCTGTAGTTCTGTTTACTTACAATGTCTCTGTCTGGTTTTAGGGTATTAGGATAATGTTGGCATCATAAAATGAATTGGATATTGGTAACAGTTTCATTACCACTATTTTCTGAAGGAGTCTGTATAAGATTAGTGATGTTTTCCTTTTAATATTTGTTTTAATCTACCAGTCCAACCGTGTGGGACTGCTGTTTCCTTTGTAAAACGGAAGTTTTAAAATAATCAATTTCAATTTTTTAAATAGGAGACTTAACATGTTTTTTCCCCCCATGCCAGTTTTAATTTGGCCTTTCAGGAGTATTCTATTTTATCTAAGTAGTCATAGTTTTTAACAAAATATATCTTTACTATTCTTTTAATGTATGTAGGCTCCATAGCGTTTTCTCCTCTTTCATTCCTGTCTTTGGTAATTTTTGTCTTTTTTCATTTTTTCCCGATCAGTCTAGCAAGAGGTTTATCAATTTTATTGATCCTTTCAAAGAAGTAGCTCTTTGTTCAATTGATTTTCTCTATCGTTTATTTTCCACTTAATTTATTATTCTATTCCTTATTTCATTCCTCCTACTTACAGTGGGTTTAATTTTTTGTTTGTTTTACTTTTTTTTTTTTTTTTTTTTTTTTTTTTTTTTTGCGGTACACGGGCCTCTCACTGCTGTGGCCTCTCCCATTGCCGAGCACAGGCTCCGGACTCACAGGCTCAGCGGCCATGGCTCATGGGCCCAGCCGCTCCGCGGCATGTGGGATCTTCCCGGACCGGGGCACGAACCGGTGTCCCCTGCATGGGCAGGCGGACTCTCAACCACTGCGCCACCAGGGAAGCCCTGTTTGTTTTACTTTTTAAAATAGAAGCTTAGATCATTGGTTTTTAAATGTTTCCTCTTTTCTAATATCAGCACTTAAAGCTATAAATTTCCCTGTAAGTTACTGTAGTTGCACCCTACAAATTTTGATGTGTCATTTTCATTATAGTTCAAAAATAATATCATTTCGTTCAGTTCAACATTTTTTCTAATTTACCATGTTATTTATTCATTGACCAATGGGGTATGTAGAACTGTGTAATTTAATTCTAAAATATTTAGATATTTATTTCAAGATAAATGTTGTCATTGTTTTCTAAATTAATTTCATGTGGTCACAGAATACATGCTGTATGACTTTGATTATTTTACATTTATTGGAACTTCTTTCATGGGTCAACATATGATCTATCTTGATGAATATTTCCTGCCCATTCAAAAATAAGATGTATTCTGTGTTGGGTGTAGTTTTCTATAATTTCAGTTAGGACAATCAGGGTGCTATTGTTAATCATGTTTTCTATAATCTTAGAGAAATTTTCTGGCAACTTATTTTATGAATTACTAAACTGTGTTGAAATCTTCAACAACATTTATGGATTAATTTATTTTTCCTTTCAGTTCTCTTAGTTTTTGCTTCTTGCATTTTGAAGCTTATTATTAGGCACACACACATTTAGAATTATGTCCTCTTGATTAAACTATCCTTTAATTATTATGAGATGACATTCTTCACTTTGGTAATATTGTTTGACCTGAAATTGATTTTGTCCTATATTAATATAGCCACTTGATCTTTTTTATGACTAAAGACCTATAATTGTCTTTATATTTAAAGTGATTATTGTGGACACCATAAAGTTTGGCCTTGCCTTTTTATCCAGTCTGAAAATCTCTACCTTTTAATTGGACTGTAAGAATATTTGTATAGATCCAAATTTCCATCTAAAATTTTATTTAGCCAAAAATAACTTCTTTATTTTTGTAGTGCTTGTAGTGCTGGACTGTTAATGATATATTTTCTTAGCTTTGTCTGAAAATGTCTTTATTTTTGCCTTTATTTTTGAAGCATATTTTAACTAGATATGGAATCTGATCAATCGTTTTCATTTTCTTTCATTATTTTGAAGATGTTTTTCCATTGCCCTCCAGCTGATATTGTTTCTAATGAGAAGTCAATTTTAACTCTTATTAATTCCAAAGCATGAAAAATGCCCCCCCTTTTTTAATCTTTGGTTCACTAAAATTTTTCTCTTTATCACTGATTTTCAACAATTCGATTTTATGTCCCTTGGTATGGTTTCTTGTGTTTGCTCTACTTGGGGCTTATTGAGCTTCATGGGATTGTGAGTTTATAATTTTCTTAAAATTTGAAAAAATATTTGACTGTTATTTCATCAGAAAAATTTCTGCTCCCCTCATTTGGAACACCATTTGTACTTAAGTTGGATCACTTGATTTAGTCCCATAGCTCACAGAGTGAATATGTTCATTTATATTCAGCCCTTTTGCTCTCTATGTTTTATTTTAAACAATTGTTAATTGCTACATCTTTAAGTTCATTGATTCTTTATTTTACACTGGACGATCTGCCATTAAGCCCATTTATTGTTTCCTGTGTTTTTTTTTTTTTCCTTTCATATTGGATATATTTTTCAGGTCTCAAAGTTCATTTTAGTTCTCTTTTCATAACTTTCTTTCCTCATTATAATTCCTTAAAAATATTTCTAATTGCTATTTTAAAGAATGTGTCTGCTAATATTATTTTATTTATGGGTTTGTTTCTATTAACTAATTGCATTCCTAGTTATTAGTTGCTTTTTCCTGCATGTCTAGTAATTTTTGATTCAATGCTGAATATGATAATTTTCATGTTGTTGAGTCTGGATTTTTAGTTTTCCTCTAAAGAATGCTGACTTTTTTTGTGTAACACAATTATTCATCCATTTGAGGTTGTATAAAAAGTTTTGTTTGTGAGGTGCTAGACTAGCCTTAATGTGGATGTAATTTAGCCTTGTTACTAAGGTAGTACCCTTTTGGGGTCTCTGCTGAATGCCTGGACTGTTCACTAATGTTACTACACTTTGGCTGGTCTGAACTCAAATATATCCCAGGTCTGTCTATGCTCTACCTTCCTGCTTTTCATTCTGGAAAGTGCCTCCAGTTAGAAAGGGAGAATGATTGCTGTACTCACTTAAGTGCTTTCCCTTCTCTTTAGGATCATAGCCTTGTGCTGCCTGTTTTCTGAAGTCTGAAAACAGTTGTTTCCTATACTTTGTCCAGTTTTTTAGTTGTATGCCAGTCTAGTACTTTTTACTTACTTTCTTTTTTGTTTTTATTGTAAAATAAAATAAAATTACAGAAAAAAAAACACAAAAGAAAATGAATCTTAGTGAATTATTATAAGGTTAAATATCTGCTATGGTCTGAATTTTTGTGTCCCCCCAAAATTCATATGTTAAAATCCTAATCACCAAAGGTGATGGTATTAGTAGGCGGGGCCTTTGGGAGGTGCTTAAGTCATGAGGGTAGAACCCTCACAAATGGGACTGTGCCTTATAAAAGAGGCAAAAGAGAGCTCCCTAGCCCTTTCTGCCTACTGAGAATAGAAGAAAAATTCTGTGACCTGGAGGAAGGCCCTCATCCAGCCATGCCAGTGCTGTGATCATGGACTTCTGGCCTCTAATACAGTGAGAAATAAACTTCTGTTGTTTATAAGCTATCCAGTTGTGGTATTTTGTTATAGCAGCCCAAATAGTCTAAGACTATACCTTTGTAACTACTGCTCTGGCCAAGAAACAGATATTGACTAGCCATCCTAGAAGCTTCTCTGTGTGCTCTTTCCCTCTCACAGCCCCCTCCCACCCATATCTAGTTTCCCTACTTTTAAAATACTCATTTCCTTGGAGTTTTTATGGTTTTCAATCACTGAAGTGGGCACCCCTAGACCCTTACCCATTTTTGTTAACTTGAATTGTCTTATAAGTCTCTTTTTATATACAGGTGTTCCCTTCATCCCTTTCTAGTTTTTACTATTTATCTGTTGAAGAACTGGGCTGTTTGTCCTGTCCAGTTTCTCACAGTATGAATTTTGCTGATTATGTATTCATGGTGTAATTCAAATATTCTATTTTTTTCTATTTCTTGCAAACTGTCTTCAGGATCCAGAAGCTTGATAAAAATACTTTTTTATCCCTTTGGTATGACTATAATTTTCATCTGAAGGCACTTATAGTTTTCACTCAGTTTTGATGTGTGCAGCCATTTGTGTTCAATGCCTAGATTCATTAATTCATTGGTGTTTGTGAAATAGTGATAGCCTAATGTTTTTATTAGCTGAAATAAGTTTATAAGAAGACACAAACTTATTTACTATTTACCAAGTGGTATGGTTCACTTAGGTAGGGTGACATGAATGCTTGCTGTTTTCCTTTCATTTGTTTTTAAGATAATGATTTGCAACTATAATAGTTTCCTATGGCTGCTGTAACAAATTACCACAAACTTGATGATTTAAAACAACATATATTTGTTCCCTTACAATGTTGGAGGCCAGAAGTCTGAAATGAGTATTATGGGGCTAAGATCAAGGTTTCAGTGGGGCCACACTCACTTCAAAGACTCTAGGTGAGAATCCCATGTCCAGGTGCTTCCTCCATCTTCTCTCTTTGACAATGTTTCCATCATATGGCCTCCTTATTTTCTGTCTGTAGTCAAATCTCTGTCTCCCTCATAAGAATACTTGTGATTTAAGACCCACCTGGATAATTGAGGATAATCTCCCCATCTAACTATTCTTTTTTTTCTTTTAATATTTATTTGTTTATTTGGTTGTGCTGGGTCTTTAGATGAGGAAGGCAGGCTCCTTAGTTGTGGCTCAAGGGCTCCTTAGCTGCGGCATGCATGTGGGATCTAGTTCCCTGACCAGGAATCGAACCCGGGCCCCCTGGATTGGGAGCGTGGAGCCTTAACCACTGTGCCACCAGGGAAGTCCCACCATCTAACTATTCTTAATCACATCTGCAAAGACCCTTTTTCCACATACAGTAAAAATTGTATATCTCTGGAGGCCTACCACAGTGACCAATGCAATCTTTAAAAAATAGTATTTAATATTATTATGAACTCACAAGTTTAAACATATCTGATTGGCTTCAATCTATTGCAATTTTTATACAAACTTTGGCCAATTAGAGCCTCAATTTGACTTCTGAATCCTTGTGACATGACCCTGGTAATTTCTGATTGTTTTTCTGCTATATAATACTTCAAGATGTTCTAGCATATTTTCTGCTGTAGACCTGGAATCAATCATATCTTGAAGAAGCCTTTATGGTTTCCTTCAAAAGAAAATGATATGTCAAAAGAATAGTCTGGAACCTAGGGTTGCTATAAAAAATTACTGGTTGGTGATTTTTTTTTTTTTTTTTTTAGGATTTTTCAAATTCAGGACTACAGGGTTTTTAATTAACCTTTTTTATTTTACATCTTTCTTTTCACACTGAGAATCCTCATTCTCAAGGTCACAAGTAATGATAGATTTAGAATATATCACAATTGCTCATTTGTTTTATCCTTATTTTTTATACCATATTTAAGTATCTTAAATATGTTGCTCCATTTCTTCCTGCATAAAGCATTGCTGTTAAAAAATCTGATAATTTTGATGCCCTTCTGAAATATGTACTCTTTTGTCTAGATTCCCAATGATTTCTTTTTCTTTTCCTTTAAAGTCCAATACCTTTACTAGAATATTTCTTGGTCTTAGTTCTTCTGGATATTCTCATGTAAAAGTGTGCTCTTTTAATGTATATTTCACAGTAATATTTTTCAGCAAGTTTTTTTTTTTTTTTTTTTTGCTGTATGCGGGCCTCTCACTGTTGTGGCCTCTCCCATTGTGGAGCACAGGCTCCGGACGCGCAGGCTCAGCGGCCATGGCTCATGGGCCCAGCCGCTCCGCGGCATGTGGGATCTTCCCGGACCGGGGCACGAACCCGTGTCCCCTGCATTGGCAGGCGGACTCTCAACCACTGCGCCACCAGGGAAGCCCCAGCAAGTTTTTAATATTTGTTCTATCCCCTAGATGTTCTTGTTTCTTTTTTTAGGGACTCCTATATCTGTATGTTGAATCTTTTTAAAGCTTCAATATTTGTCATTTTCCCTCAAATCTTTTTTTATTTCTCCATATTTTTTTTTAAAAAAACTCCCTCCCTTTAATTTACTATTTCTTGTAAGGCATTATTTGTTGTATTTGTGTGTGTGTGTATGTGTGTGTTAAGTGTTTTTCTTCTAATTTATTCTTCAGTTCTGAAATATTTTTTCTTTTGTTTTTTGAGCTTTATTAGCTAATTTCTGAGTTTTTCTAATTCTAATTTTTGTTTTCATATCTTGTATCTTTTCATTAAGCAACATTAAGTCTCTTAGTTCATTTTGAAGTGGTATGTTTCAGTTTGCATACACGTTGAGCATGTCTTTCTAGTATGTTTTCTTTGCCTGCAGGGTTATTCTGTTTCTTATTGTCACCTTTTCTTATAGTTACTTGTATGTTATTTGACTTCAATAGTTTTCCAATGTTCATTTTTACATGGATTTAATTTGCATAATTTCTTAGATTTGGTTCAGATAGCTTTTCTAACTTCTCATGAGCTCACTTTTCTATAGTTTACTATATTAGTAAAACTATAAGTGCTTGCTTGGTGCAGTTACCAGCCCTGTTTCCTTCTCCCTTTTCTCTGGATCTTCTTTTTCCTTTGTCTTAGTTGTTCCCATGCTTAACAATTTTGTGTCATCCCAGCAGTTTCTCTTCAGTGTGAGACCTCGTACTTGAAGCGAGCCCTAGTCTCAGGTATGAGAATTTATGGGAATGAACCAACTCTAAGACTTAGGTCTGATTACTGGAATATGCTACATCTCTCCCAGTTTTAGCTGCTGTTCTCAAATTGAATTGCCGTGATTTCCAGTGAATAACTTTTAGTTTATGTGGGGTTTTTCTGTTCTCAGCTCTGTCAGATGTCCCTTGGCTTCACACTGCTTTCCCCTACAGAGACATTGATAAGACACAGGTCTTATGACTATTGTCCCACCTGCTTGTATTCTGGGGTTTGTGAGGACAGCCAGCCTGTTGTTTGTTTGTTTTTGGCTTTGTCATCTAGTTGTAATGTCTTTTTATGTGGGGATTCAGAAGATCTCAAACATATGCTACCAACTCCATTACCATCTTCTCAGAATCTCACATAGTTATTTAAGTGAGATGACTTAATATAAAAGAAGTTATTTAGATGTTAAAGAACCAAAAAGCATAAAAAGAACTCTTGAATATCACAGAGCTAGAAACTGCAGGAAGCAACTACCATATCTAGAACTGGGAAACTGGATAAGTGTTTATTGCTTGGCTGGTGCTGGCATTTCTGAGTTCAGATGAGGGGACTCATGGAGTTGGGATCCAGCTCTAAGAGAAGCTGAAGCAACATTCGTGTTGGTTTCCCTGAGGGGGCATAATCAGCATGATATTTGAAAGACTGCAGACTACAGTCAACTGCTGCTGCTGAAAGGAAATGTTAATGCCAGAGTGAAGTTTTATTGGGGTGATGCTAATAGGAACAAGAAGAAAATAGTGAGAAAAAGAAGAGTTTCTTTCCTCCTCCTTCTGTCCTGTGATCACCCTATACTTCTCCCTATCGCCAGAGCTTAAGAGGGAGCAAGCTGACAAATCAGAAGTGCAATTCCCAGAGTTCTAGTTCCAGCATCACAAAGCAAAATATACAAGGGTCAATTTGAAGCTGAGAGATAATACCTTAAAAACTGGCTTATAACTGTTATATTCTCTTTGTAAACTGTGACTTTTATCACTGCATCATCTTTATCTTAGTACTTTTAACCTTTTTATTTGATCTGATATGAATGTTGCCTTTCCTCCATTTTTTTTGTATGCTGTTGCTTATCTCTTTTCCTATTTTTTATTTCCAATATTTCTTCACTGCTTTAAGTGTGTGTGTGTGTGTGTGTTTAGGAATACACTGACAGGTTTTGTTTTTATCAACTCAATCTGAGAATCTGTTTTACACAATGGGGAATTTAAACATTTGTTAGGATTTATTCCTTTCACCTTATACTTTGTTTGCATTCTTATTTTTTGTTGTTGTTTTGCGGTACACGGGCCTCTCACTGTTGGGGCCTCTCCCGTTGCGGAGCACAGGCTCCGGACGCGCAGGCTCAGCAGCCATGGCTCACGGGCCCAGCCGCTCTGCGGTATGTGGGATCTTCCCGGACCGGGGCACGTACCCGTGTCCCCTGCATCGGCAGGCGGACTCTCAACCACTGCGCCACCAGGGAAGCCCTGTTTGCATTTTTAAACATTTTCCTTCTAAATATTTCCCTTACTAGTTCCCTCTCTGATCATTACTATTACTTATATTCTTCCTCTTTATAATCAGCAAATTTTATTATACTTTTCCATTCAACTGGTGATTATCATTTTCATATACTCAAAATGAAACCCATATGAAAGGGTTATATGAAAATAAGAAACCAATTAATTCTGTTTTTAGGTGCTCTGCTCCTTCACTGGATGAGCCCTTTAGAATACTTTTACTTCCCCTCTCCCCACCCCCAAACTGCTAGGATTTATTAGCATATTTTATTGATAATTACCTTTAGTTAGTCTATTATCAGGGATTCCTAGCGTATGCCACTTCTATTTCAAGAATCAACAGTCTGTACTCATATTATAAATACTCAGCCTGCATCTCTGTTTAGATTTCTCTTCAGGTAACAGATGTGTCAGAGCTCATCACTCTTTCATCTAGTCCATCTTCCCATGTCTTGAGGGCTGTATTTTCTTTCATTTGTTTGCAGTTTGATTTTTTTTTTTTTTTTTGCAGTTTGATTATAGTCCTTTCCTTTACTATTTCTTCAGTTGTACTACTGAGTGATATATTCTATCAGTCTTTGCATATTTCCAAACAACTTTCTTTGAAATTGACAATTAAATGATATCTTACTTATATTAGTTATTGGGTCATAGTCCTTTTTTTCAATATAAATGATACTAAATTTTCCTCTTGCTTCTCATATTGTAAGTAAAAGGTGGTCTGATAATTTTTCCTTCATGATTTACTCTTTTACCAAGGAAGACAGACTTTTTTCTTTATCCTTGGAACTTAGAAATTTAAGATTATTTCTAATATGTCCATAACAAGATAGTATTAAAAGTCAGCATGTGAATAAAGAAAGTTGAAACCTCAACAAAATGACAGGTCCTTAAGATATTAATGAATAGATTCTATGACCTTTTCTAATTGCATGATATTGGCATATCTTTCAGGTAGTCATTTTTGTTTGCTCATTTGTGACTGCTGATATTTCCTTTCTCATTGTCACTGAGGTCCTTTCTTCTCTTTTGCCTATAGTGCAATTCTTGGAATTGGGCTTTCATTGTACTGCTGTGTAATATAAACCATGATAATTTTGATGTATTAAGACATTAGTTATGGTTGCTTTGCTATAGCTGATGGGAACTCCCCTCCTTTTCTGCAATGTCATTCTTAGTAAGTAACAAAGTCTTATTTAAAATTTGGAGTCTACGGTCTTATTTTCCACAACAATGTTTTCATTCATCAATCCTGCCTGAGTGAGATCTTTTATTCTGCAGATGAATGTCTTGCTCTAGTTCAGGAACATTTTTTCTATATTTTTTTATATGAAATGCTACTCCATCTTTTACTCTTCCTCCCTTTGGAACTCCTGTTACTCACTGTTGGGTCTTCTGTATGTGTCTTTCAGTTCTCTGGTCTTTTTTTTTTTGCGGTATGCGGGCCTCTTACTGTTGTGGCCACTCCTGTTGCGGAGCACAGGCTCTGGACGCGCAGGCTCAGCGGCCACGGCTCACGGGCCCAGCAGCTCCAGGGCATGTGGGATCTTCCCGGACCGGGGCACGAACCCGTGCCCCCTGCATCAGCAGGCGGACTCTCAACCACTGCGCCACCAGGGAAGCCCTGATCTTGTCTTTTATGCTTTCCATCCACTTGTATTTTTATTTTGTGCTCTCAATTTTCCACCATTTGATGTTTCATACTATTAATTCTGATATATGATTTATGTGCTGAGTTTTTGGCTTTTTATGTGCTGAGCTTTAAAGCTCGAAAATTATGATTCAAATCCTTGGGTTGGGACAGCGTGAGATAGGGATAGTAGTTAATGTGCTCCTAAAATTTCCAGGCTAAAGACTCAGGCCTGAAATAAGCATATAAAATCAGCAGAAATGAAGAAGGAGTAATAAATTGTGTTAGTTCGCTGGGGCTGCCATAATAAAATACCACAGGCTGGGTGGCTTAAACAACAGATATTTATTTTCTCAAAGTTCTGGAGGCTGGACGTCTAAGATCAAGTGCCAACAGTATTGATTTCCTCTGAGGCCTCTCTCCTTGGTTTGCAGATGGCTGCATTCTTGCTGCCTCTTCACACGGTCTTTTCTCTGTGTGTGCACACCCCCTGGTGTCAGTTTTTGTGTCCAAATTTCCTCTTCTATAAAAGCAAATGACTAAGGCCCAAAATAGCTTCTCTTATGTCAAGAAAGCCATGCCTGTTTAGGCCCAAAATAGCTTCTCTTATGTCAAGAAAGCCATGCCTGTTTAGGCCCAAAATAGCTTCTCTTATGTCAAGAAAGCCATGCCTGGTTCTCTTTCTCCAAGGATTTCCCCCCTACACTATCTGCTTCACTTTCAGTCTTACCTCCCCAGCACACCAGTCAGATTGGATTAGGACCCACACTAATGGCCTCATTTTAACTTAATTACCTCTTTAGAGACCTTATTTCCAACTATGATTATACTCTGAGATACTGGGGATTAGGATTTCAACAGATGAATTTTGGGGAAACACCATTCAGCCCATAACAATTGTCACTGTAAAAGTAAATACTTGCTGTTTATTCACATCAATTAATTCCTGTATCAACTAGGTTTCCAACAATTCAATTCAATTCTGACACCAACTCCCAGAGTTAGCATCAGGATCCACAAGTGTCTCAGTCCCACAAGAGTGCCCCCACTAGAGACACTGGCCACAAATGGGGTGCCAAAATACTTACATTTCTGCTCAGCAGACTAAACATTCAAGGGTTCCCTCAACCCTCTCAATAGGTTTGGTAACTCACTAGAACAACTCACAGAACTTAGGAAAGCATTTACTTATGACTACTAGTTTATTATAGAAGATATCATTCAGGAACAGTCAAATGGAAGAGGTGTGTAGGGCAAGGTATGGGGGTAGTTGTGTGAAGCTTTCATGCCTTTTCTGGATGCATTACCCTCCCAGCACCTCAATGAGCTTACCAACTGAAAAACTCTCCAAACTCCATTGATGAGGGTTTTTAAAGGAGGTTTCATTAAGTAGGCATGATTGATTAAATTATTGATACTTGGTAAATAACTCAATCACCAGCCCCTCTCCCTTCCTGGAGGTTGGAGGGTAGGGCTGAAAGTGTAAGCAGATAGGGTAGGAGGTCCCAGAGAAAGAGAACCAGGCATGGCTTTTTAGACATAAAAGAAACCATTTTTGGCCTAAGTCCTTCTGTGATCCAAGCCTGGCCACAATGTTTGCCCTTGAACAGGTCTCAGTAATTAATGATCTTAAGAGAAGTGAGGCAATGTAGGAACAAAGGAAAAGCAGTCAAGAAACAATAGTTCAGCTATAAAAGAGTCCTAGTTCCTCCTCAAGGGATATACAGAACACTCTGATACATTTCTTTGAGTTCCACAGGAACTAAGGCCCACACCCAGGTGGAGGATAGTAACTACACGCTGAGACCTCAGACTGGTGGAACCTAAGGAATGATGATGTTGACCTTTTCTGACCCTCATGACTTTAATCAACTAAAGCTTGTACTTGGTTGACCTTTGCTTCAATTCAATGCTAAATTCTCCTCTGCTTAAGCCCCTTCATGAATATGCATACACTGCCCAAGCCCCTTCATGAATATGAATGTACCCTTAGCTTAAAACTTCCTCAGTTTTGCTGTTTGGGGAAGAATGCTTTGGGAAAGATCCCTGGTGTTCTCGTTACTTGCTGCAAGTAATAAATCCTTACCCCGCTCTTTGGCTTGTTTGTGTCTTTTGGCACTCACTAAAAGGCGAACCTGTTTTCAGATAACAAAAGTTCCAAGCTTCTAATCATGGATTGCTCTTTCTGGTGACCAGAACCCATCCAGAAGCCATCTAAGGGCCTGCCTTACCACTAAGGAAGTTCCAGAAATTTTGGATTTGTGTGAGAAACTGGGGACAAAGACCAAATATTTTTCTATTACACCACATTTATGCAAAAAGGTGACACACTGGACTACAAGATGCTTTTGAATCCTTGATGAATACAGACTGAGAAAAATGATATTTAAATGTTATAAGTATGTCTGCCTTTTAAGAGGTTAACTTTACCTTTAGAGTGTTTCTTTGTTCTAAGAAAGCCACAAAGTGGGCCTGTAAAGTAAATCAAGTCATCTATCTATTGTTCCTGAGAAAACCACAAGAATCTTGAATGTAAATATCTTAGAGCAGCTAAGAGTTTTGTTTTGTAAATCAAAAGTACCTAGGTATCAGGTTTCTACATTTTGTGGCTTCTTTGGCAAAAGTATCCTCTTCTGTTTGGATCTAGATTGCCCTGTATATTATTTTTGTCCTTTTTCTTTGAACAGTTGTAGGAATTCTAGTGGTGTAAAAGAAGAAAACTCTAAGAAGAGAAAGATGACTGGAAAGGTGACACAAAAATCAGTTGCAAACTCAGCCAACTTTAGAGACCAAGCAGGTGACATAAATGTGTGTGAAACTGTTCATTCTAAAACTATATTTAGTGGTGAGTAGTTTAGGGGTAAAACTGGAAAGTTTGTGCCTTCTCAAGGAATTTAATTTCAAAAAAGTTTTTGAAACACTCTGAAGTAAGTTTAGTTTCCAGCTATGGTGGAGTAAGAGGGACCAGATTTTATCCTCCTGCCAAAACAAACAGAAAATTGGACAAAATATATGAAACAATGGTTTTCAGACTCTGGGCAATGTCAGCACAGGACAGTGATCAATGACCCTGTTAAAAAGGAAATAAGGAAGGTAAGCCCTATTTTGCCCAAGCTTATTTCTGGAGTTTCCAGGTTGCATCATATGAAAGGGTACCCAAACAGAAATCAGCAGTCACACTAAATTAGGGAATTGGAGTTTGGTGTTTAAGGATGCCAAGTTTTCTATAATTTGCGAGATATAATGATGTTGAGGAGACATAATAATGTATAGAAAGCACTGCAGAGATCTGTAGAAGGCTGACCTAGAGTCTTGCTGAGGATTAACCTGCACATTGAGCTGTGACTTTGAAAAATATCTGTGGAATTTGAAAGTAATTTTTAAAATAAATTTTTTCTTAGTATTTTCTCTGAAATTTCCTTTGAAATTACTTCCAGTTTTAAGAGAGGAAACAATGTAAAGAAAATGTAATTCACTGGTAGTCATTTTGGTAGAAACAAACATTCCAAAAAATGAATAAACATACATGTTACGATTTAATGATTTTTATAGGAAAGTTTTTACTATTTACTATTGGTCATTGCTTTGGTATTTAGGACATTAACACTGAACTCGTTTTTCTCTCTTGATATTGAAGATTACTTAACTGTTTTTTAAATTGTCTTTTCATTATCTACAGTTCCATACTAAGTACTAGTGTCTTAAAGACTTGGGAATCAAAACCAAGTCCAAAAAAGAATTAAAATCTGCCCTTGGGAATTCCCTGATGGTCCAGTGGTTAAGACTTTCACTGCCAGGACCCAGGTTCGATCCCTGGCGGGGGAACTAAGATCCCACCAGCCACGCAGTGTGGCCAAAAATAAAATAAAATAAAATCTGCCCTTATATAGAGTTTAAAGTTTCTTTTAAAATACATTCTAGAACGTCAATTACTGTATTTACTACTGAGTCTGCAAACTAATAGCTGCAACTAGGTACTACCTTATGTTAGAATGATATAACATTTATAAATATATAAATTATTTTTACATTTCAGTTTAATCCACTAAGTTGCTATTTTTACTTTGTCAACAAGTTCTAATAATTTTTTATCATTAATTAGATCACTACACATGTTTTACTTATACAATTATTTCAGTCCTGTTTTCTAAGTATCAGGCAAACCTTAAAGGAAGCTTAGTTATAATAAAGGAATATGTAATATTTCTAATCCCTTTGATGTGATTTAAGATTTTAATCCCTGACTTTGAAACTGAGCAGGATCCTTCCGGACCCTCCCAGGTACAAAAACCCCTCCATGTCTCCTGGTTCTTGTTTGCAGAAAAAGACTTTAGTCTCCTAGGCCTTCCCTGAGTTCCAAAGAACAGACTCAAATAGTTACTAATTAGGGAAGTTAGGGGACACAGAAACAAAGGAAAAACAGTAAAGTAAGAAAAGTAATGATAACCTAAACCAGTGGTCCCCAACCTTTCTGGCACCAGCGACCAGTTTTGTGGAAGACAATTTTTCCATGGACCAGGGTAGGGGGATGGTTCAGGCAGTAATGTGAGCAATGGGGGGGATGGTTCAGGAGGTAATGCGAGCGATGGGGAGTGGCGAATGAAGCTTCCCTTGCTTGCCCCCTGCTCACCTCCTGCTGTGCAGCCCCAGTCCTAACAGACTGCGGACAGGTATCGCCTGGGGGTTGGGGACCCCTGGCCTAAACAATAGTTCAGTGAAAAAAAAAGAGTTCTAGTTCCTTCTCCAGGGAGATACATAACGATCTGATGCATATCTTCCAGTTGTTCTGCAGAAACTAAGACCCCCTACCCCAGATGGAAGAAGGTGGACTACATGCTGACCACGAGCACTTAGACCCCAGACTGGCTGGAACCAGAAGGCTGACGGTTAAGATTCCTGAAAGGTCATGCTGTTACCTCACCACCAACCAATTAGAAGAAAATCCCTGAGCTGCAACCCTCATCCCAAATGCTGCCTTTAAAAACCCTTCCATGAGAGCCATTGGGGAGTTTGGGTCTTTTGAACATGAGCTGCCATTTCTCCTTGCTTGGGCCCCTGAAAATAAATGCTGTAGTTTCCTTAACCACAATCTAGTGTCAGTAGATTGGCTTTGCTACAAGGCAGGCAAGCAGACTCAAATTCAGTTCAGTAGCAACTTCTCAAAAAATTACCAGAGCTTTACTATTTCCTGGAAGGAAAAAAAGGGAAAAAGCATCAGTTTGTTATGTATATCCCTTGAGGAGGAGCTAGGACTCCTTTTTTTCACTGAACTATTGTTTAGGTTATCATTACTTTTCTTGCTATACTGCTTTTCCTTTGTTTCTGCATCCCCTCTACTTTCTACAGAAAGTATAAGGCAGCATAAGAAGTACAGAAAAGTAGTAGATGATATGTCAAATTGGATAGACCAGTGAATCAAGTATATCTCTATTGTGAACACAGTTCTACTGGCCATACTCTGTAATTAGATTTTACTGGATAATAAGACATCTCTACAGTTAGTTCCTGTGACATAGTGATTTATAATAAAAAAATACATATTTGCCTTTGGTTCCTGGCCTATAGTTCCAAACCCTTGTAATTTCTTGAGCAGAGAGCAATGTGAGCACCTTTTGTTATAATATTTGGTCTTTTGTCCTCAGTTCCTTAAATCACTTCAGAGCCATCAAGGTGAAGTGGGTGTCTTGTTATTCATAACAAGCCCCCTTCCACCACAGCTGGCTTTTGTTCATGAGGTGACTTTTGGAGAGCACCTAAGGATGCAGCTGGTTGCCAGGGGAAACAATTAGAATACAGGATTGGAACTTTCAGTCCCTCTCTGTGATGAGGGGAGAGGCAAGAGGAAAGGGACTGGAGGTGGAATCAATCACCTATGGCCAATAATTTAATCAACTGTGCCTATGTAATGAAGTCTCCACAAAACCCCAAAAGGATGGGATTCAGAGAACTCCTGGGTTGGTGAACATGTAGAGAGTCAGGAGAGTGGCACACTTGGGGAGGGCATGGAACCTCTGAGCCCTTTGCCCATACCTTGCCCTATGCATCTCTTCTATGTGGCTGTTCCTGAGTAATATCCTTTTATAATAAACCAGTAATCTGGTGAGTAAAACGTTTCTCTGAGTTTTGTGAGCCACTCTCACAAATTAACCAAACCCAAGGAGGGCATATGGTAAGAAGCATAGGTGATAACCTGGACTTACACGATCGGCTTCTGAAGTGGGAGGGGGAGTCTTGTAGGATGGACCCCTTAACCTGTAACCCAAAGAGGGGGTCGAGGGAACCTCTGATTTGTAGCTGGTTATCAGAAGCACAGGTAACAACCTGGGCTCACAGATTTCTTCTGAAGTAAACAGCAGTCTTGTGGGACTAAGTCCTTAACCTGTGGAATCTGATGCTCTCTCTAGACGTACAATGTCAGAATTGAGTCAAATTGTAGGATATCCAGCCGGTGTCAGATAATTGCTTATTGATGTGGGGAATGCCCTCCCATACACATACACCCCACACACAGGAATCGGTGACCAGAATCTTTAGGCTCCCAAAATAGGATTCTTAATTATTTACCTACAGGGTTTATAAACCCTTTTATAAGGAAAAAACCAAAAACGTTGATATACATCAACCACATAATTCTGAATACTAAATACACACTCCATTTGATATCCAAGTGCAAAACATAAATGGCCTTCCTCAGCTGTGGCCGACCTTTATGACGGGCACAGCCATTAGGCTGAAGACTACGGCAGATCTTTTACCTATACATGTGGTTTCCGTGAAGGGATCCTTACTTAGAAAGAAGTCCGAGCGGTAGCTACCCAGAAGATTCTGTTGCTCTGAAAAGGGCAGTTGTGGTTCTCCCAGCTTTCTGGCATGCTTGCTTAAAAGGAGCAATGGGCTGTAGCTGCCATCATCCAGCAGAGGTGGCAGGAACATCAGTTGCATAAGCCAGTAGATTCAGAGGGGTAGGAGACATAAAATGTGAGGCTTATGAGGAAAAGAGACTGTCAAGGGAAAAAGAAGCAAAATTATCCTAGTGCATAAATTCATAAATAAGGAACTTCTTCTTTATGAACCTTTAGTATTTACTTATATCTCAGTATTTCTCAAACATGTAATAAAGTTCATATGTATGTACCTGTCTCTCCACTGGACTCTGAAAACCCAAACCCTCAGAATCTTGTACTTGGGTGGAATTGAATAAGAGGCACTTCCAGTATGTAGGCCAACTCATAAAGTAGATAATAAAAACGCTAATTTACATAAGTTTTGGTTTAACTTTTCAAAAGTTCTTGACAACTGGGTGTGTAAGTGATCTCTCATTGAAATGGTGTTAATTTTTTTTGTCTTTGCAT
This sequence comes from Neophocaena asiaeorientalis asiaeorientalis, assembly GCF_003031525.2. Taxonomy (NCBI): domain Eukaryota; kingdom Metazoa; phylum Chordata; class Mammalia; order Artiodactyla; family Phocoenidae; genus Neophocaena; species Neophocaena asiaeorientalis. Next base: position 4,393,107 of record NW_020175528.1, read on the forward strand.
ATCTTACTTTCTTTGCTGAAAAAAGCTGGGAAAAAACCAGAAGTACTAAAAATTTACTAAGAGAAAATGTGCCTCTCTGGATTAGCGTGGTCAAGGTAGAAAACTCTTATGTAACACTACATGTTAATCTGAATTAATATATATCAATAATTATAAATTGCAGTTGCAGTTGAGCTCATTTGAATTATTCTGACCAAGTCAGAAAACTGTATGATTCAGTTATCTCAAACAAAGTCATGGTTTTGAGGTCTATTAGTTTGAGAAGTCTATTTTTTACATCCAATGAAGCCAACTGTTTGATATTAAACCTGTCCTAAAAACACCTGTGTATAGTGTCATTGATTTAAAATACAATAAAATGTGCTTAAAATTCTATTGAAACACTGAACAACTTTTAACTACAAAACCTGTTCTTATGGTACATCTAATACACATAAATGAGATAATTAACATTACTTAGTAGAAGAGTTACAGTTAACATTGTCAAGTGTTTGAATTTTAGGTATTGGAGTTGGAAACGGGGAAAAGACCCCATCATTTTGTGGGAAAATGACATAGGTCTTTTAATTAGACTGAAAGTAATATATATTATTATTATTCATATTTTGATAGGTAGCTACAGGTTTCAACAGCTAAATTAAGCTTAGAAACACAAATGTGGCACTGAGGTAAATGGACATGGAAAATTTTACTTGTATCTTCCTCATTCTTTTCCTCTCAATCTCCCCCATCTCAGTAAATGGTAACTCTTCCAGTAGTTTGGGACAAAAACTATGCAGTGATAGCTGATGCTTTTCCTTTTCTCACATCCAAACCTTGAGTAAATTCTGTTACATCTGTCTTCGGAATATAACCAGAATGTTCTTACCAGCTTCCTTGCTATCAGCTGTCATTTCTAGTTTGGATTATTACAATAATATTTAATCCTAAAGTGTTCATTGCTTCAACTGTTCATCTATCCAGCCATCCAACAACTACTAATAAACAACCACTTATATCAGACACTGTTTGGGGTACTTATGTACACAGAGAATTGCCCCTTTGGCCTTTACAAAAGGAATACCTCTTATGCATCCTATGATGCATTGTCCCAGGACATAACTACCAGGGGACTAAACAGTCAATAATGAGAAAGTTAATGACTCAGTAAGGAATCATTTTCCAAGTCGAGATTCCAATGCTTTGCTTCTTAACCAGACTAAACTGGAGAACCTAATTGATATGTCATTAAGAATATTCTGATAGATCACTGTCAGTAATGATTTTTGGCACACAACATTGAAGGAATATAAAGAATTGAATGACATTACTTTATAACATTCTTTTTACTCCTCTCAGCTTAAATGAACAAGATGTTTTGGCCTTTACATCTCTAAAACTGAAAAAGAGAAAAAGAATGTACGTTGAACTCTGTCAGATTACAGTAATAAATAATACTCATCCATGAAAACTTTACCTAAATGATAAAAAAACCCAATCTCCTAAGAAATATATTTCAAAAAAATATTACTTTTTATAATACTCAAAATTGTGACATTTATACTTTGATCAGCTGTATACTAATAACAGTTGTAATGATAAAAAATTTCTCTGAATTGACAACATTCAGAACATTATGATCACAAGATACGCAATAAATGTAAATATACACACTTTTTTTGCTGCAGAAAACAATAACCAGTAAAACTTCCATACGTAAAACCTTACTACCTAACAGTGGCATTTTGTAGGTTAAGAGTTTCTCAATAGTACAGCACTATTGACATTTTGGGCTGGATAATTCTTTGTTGTTGGGAATTGCCTTGTGCAATGTAGGATGTTTTGCAATATCCCTGGCCTCTCCCCACTAGATGCCAATAGCCCCTACTCCCTAGTTATGACACCAAAAATGTTTCCAGATCTTGCCACATGTCCCCCCACCCCACTGAGAGGCAATATTCCCTAACTGAGTGCCACTGCTGTAGGGAATATAATAGCAATGCAATGTAAAACTTTATCAAAGAGCTAGTTCATTTTTTTAAATATATGATGGGTATCAAAATACTATATTTAATCCCATTGCATACATTTAAAAAAGTGAGTGATTGTAAAATTACATTTTATGATGTACTGGAAATTACATTATTTATCATTATTTGAACTTATGGGGAGGAACTTTGGATGTTAGTTCACAATCCATTAGCCAAAGGCATTCAGTAGTTCATAGGATAGGTGGGTAATGTACATTAACATTCATTTACATATCTTTTCCCAAACCCTAATAGGTACCTTAGAACACTCTTGAGTTTATCTCATATCGCTCTAAGCCTTCTTTTTTTTCCCCTTGAGGAATGTATTAAGTTCTTGAAGACTATCTTTCTTTGTAAAAGTCTAGAAAACTGAACTGAAAGAGTATCAAGGCTTTTGAACACATGTAATATATTTAGATACAAATATTTTTCAAAATTCAACTTATATAGGCTAGTAATCTTTTTTACTTCCATTCTTCAAATGATGCCTATACAATTGCAAAGATTTGGAGACTGAAAATAGCTTAAGAACTCCAAAGATCTTTTCTATACATAGAAGCAGTACTTCCTTAATCCTGTTATAAGGCCCGTAAATAGTGTCTCACTGCGCCTCAATCCTCTCAGCTTAATCACTGGCAAAAGTGCCAATGGAATCATTAATTCTAAATAAAATTATAAAAATGTATGTAGCGCTTTTATTGTTTTAAAGCAATTCCACATAAATTATCTACTATTAATTGAACACATCTAAATGACAGGTAGAAAAGATGCTAGGGATAAGAAATTTGCATTTAGTAATAACTTGCCTAGTTTACAATTCAGCAGAGCTGACATCTCCAGACCAATCGCACCAAACTCTTTTCTTACGAAATCCTCATTTGAGATATTGCTCATTTTACATTTTATGAAGTTTTGGGATGCTTTGAAGGTAAGTTAAATCCAATTACTGCCAAAGGCTTCAAAAAGTCCTTAGCTTTATCACATTTCTTAAGCACTTTGTGCAGGCTTTGTACAAATTGGAAGACTAAATTGTCCAACTTGTCTGTAGTCAATGTAACACCATTTAAAAGTCAATTCTGTGTTGAATACATTTATTAAATTGTACAAAGGTTTTTTGTTTTGTTTTGTTTTTTTGCGGTACGCGGGCCTCTCACTGCTGAGGCCTCTCCCGTTGCGGAGCACAGGCTCAGCGGCCATGGCCCACGGCCCCAGCCGCTCCGCGGCATGTGGGATCTTCCCGGACCGGGGCACGAACCAGCGTTCCCTGCACCGCTAGGCGGGCTCTCAACCACTGCGCCACCAGGGAAGCCCAAAGGTGTTTTTTTTTTCTTTTTCAAAGTTTGAATTCTTATATCATGAAGGTCAAAACACTGACTTCAACAGTACTTCTCAAGAGAATGGCTCTGCCTTTTACAATTAAACAGCTATTGAGAACAACACGGAGAAATAAATTTGATAATCCAGTATAGATGTTTCTCATTAAGCCTTCCAGAGTTGATGTATACAGGCCAGTTAATGGTTCTTCTAAAAATCATTGTCCAAACCCTATCATTAACTCAGTTAAAACCCAGATATTTAATGTCACATCAGGAATCACTTGTCCATCAGAAAACAACTAGTCCTCATTTTAATTATTCTAGCGCTAAAACTGAAAAGCATATTCCAGCTACTGTAGAGTCTGGGTCCCCTAAAACTTCCACCAAAACAAGGCGCTGTAGTTCAGCATTTCCGAGTTATTTTTGCAGTTGTGACGTGAATCTGAGCCAAGGTGCCCGTGTGGCGCACCAGGCGGCCTCGGGTCCCCATGGCTACCGCCACAGCAACACGTCGCCCGTCCCGCAAGGCAGGCCCCAGCTCGCGGGGAGGGGCGAGGGCGCCCGCCCGCGCCTCAGAGATACTCAGGGGAGGCTCCGGGACACTGTCTTCCCCGAGTTGAAGGAAACGGCTTGGGCTGGGAAAGCTGTCAGGGAGCAAGCCAAATGCTCGTCCCTGCTTCTTCGCAATGGCTAGGGCAGACCTTCCAGCGACACCAGGCCGCGTCAGTTCCCTCTACATTCTTCTTTCCCTTTTTTATCATGGTGCCTTGCAGACTTCGTTTTTTCCGTGCCCACGCAGGACGCAGGATAATTTAAGCTGCCTCCACAAACGTGACAGACGCCAAAGGTGAAGCCCCCAAACAGTCCCGCCAAAACTCACGCCTTTTCCCACGTTTTCTCCGCAGGGCCGCCCGCGAGTGAGAGGTGTGCAGGCACGGGGGGAACTCGAGCTCCCGCCGCGGCCTCGCTTCGCCCCGCCCCCGAGCGCGCGCCCCACCTGTATAAGGCTCGGGGGGCACGCCGCTCCGCCCACCATGCCTCCAGCCCGCGCGACGCCGGGCGGAGGCAAGGCGTTGCAATAGGTTTCCGTAGTTCCTTTCTTTTTTTTTTTTCCCCCCTTAGAAGACTATTTCCACAATGGCAAAAAACAGGCCCCAGTAAAAGTCAACAATCATGAGAGAGTAACTGTTGCTAAAAGTAATTTCAGCACTGGAGCTCGCGAGTTTACCCCGCCTCCAAAAAAGCTCGAGCTCCGCCCCCATGGGGTCAGGCCCCGCCCCCCCCAAGCCGCCCCTGGGAGCCCGCGCTTACGCTTTCCGGGCGGTGCACGACGCGCTCGCTCCGCCCCGCCAGCCCCGCCCACCGGCCCCCCTCTCCCTCCCTCAGGAGAGCCTTCGCGCACGAACTAGGGCAAGCGGCGTCAGGGACGTGCGGGCACCTCAGCCTTCCCACCTTCCTACACTGTTGCTACTTTACGATGTGAGACATTCCAGCTTCTCATCCCCTTCCGTGAGTCCCTCCTTTCCTCTTATTAGAGACCCCATTCGCTCGACGGGCGGCCACCAGCGCAACAGCTTTCGCGCCCCAAGCAACAAGAGCGCGTGCGCGCACACGGGCGGACGCGGCCGCGCGGCCGTCAGGTCCCCGAGCTCCCTCCCCCTCCTGCTGCTGTATAACTTGACTGGCTTGGAGGAGGTGCCGCCGGAGTCGGAAGGCGGGGAGCTCGGAGGAGGGATCTCGAGAGTTGTGGAGACTAGTGACTGGGAGAAGTCGCAGCCTGCTCCGGTCGGCTCCCCGTCTCTCTCTCTCTCTCTCAACACACCTACTCCGCCTTCCGCCCCAGCCTGCGCCCTCGCTCCTTTTCTCGCCCGGGGGACCCTGCCAGTCACTCTCCGGGTTTCGGCGCGGCGGGGGCGCCCCGGGGGTGCCCTCGCCCTCCGGGAGCGGGCGGACGGGCGGAGGGCGGGATGTGGCGCCTGGTGCCTCCGAAGCTGGGCCGCCTGTCCCGCTCGCTGAAGCTGGCGGCGCTGGGCAGCCTGTTGGTGCTGATGGTGCTGCACTCGCCGTCGCTGCTCGCCTCTTGGCAGCGCAACGAGCTGGCCGACCGGCGCTTCCTGCAGCTCAATAAGTGCCCGGCGTGCTTCGGCACGAGCTGGTGCCGCCGCTTCCTCAACGGGCAGGTGGTGTTCGAGGCGTGGGGCCGCCTGCGCCTGCTGGACTTCCTCAACGTGAAGAACGTCTACTTCGCGCAGTACGGCGAGCCCCGTGAGGGCGGCCGCCGCCGAGTGGTCCTCAAGCGCCTCGGCTCGCAGCGCGAGCTGGCGCAGCTCGACCAGAGCATCTGCAAGCGGGCCACCGGCCGGCCCCGCTGCGACCTGCTCCAGGCCATGCCCCGCACCGAGTTCGCGCGCCTCAACGGCGACGTGCGGCTGCTCACGCCGGAGGCGGTGGAGGGCTGGTCCGACCTGGTGCACTGCCCCTCGCAGCGTTTGCTCGACCGCCTGGTGCGCCGCTACGCCGAGACCAAGGACTCGGGCAGCTTCCTGCTCCGCAACCTCAAGGACTCGGAGCGAATGCAGCTGCTGCTGACCCTGGCCTTCAACCCCGAGCCGCTGGTGCTACAGGTAGGCGTGGAGCCCGGGCCGGGGGCGTCCTGCCGGGAGGGCCGCCCGGGGAACGGGAGTCCGGAGAAGCGGCCCCTCCCGCGCCCGTCGCCGGGTCAGGACCCGGTGCGGCGCGGCGAGGCGAGGCGGCGGGCGTGGGGAGGGGGCGGCGCTTGGGGGACCCCTGGCGCTGTGAGGGATCGCGGAGGGCGACCCGGCTGCTGGAGAGTCTGCTCTTCTCTGCTGGGCGCGGGCGCATCTCGGGTCTGACTGCGGATCCTTCAACGCCAGAGGGAGCGCGTCTTGTACGCTCGCAAAATGTCTCTCCGCCGAGTTTCTTTCGGCTCTCTTCCCTGCCTTTCAGCTTTGATCCGCCGGGGCTTGCGCTTCCGCGGCGCAGTGTGTTCGCGAGCCCTTCCTTGGACCTTTCTTAGTTCTCTAGTGTTTCTGTACCGCGTTTGGTCTCGTCTTCAGCACCCCGCGCGCTGGCCTCACTTCGGCCCCAAAGTCTGTCTTTGTTTTATTTCTTAGCTCATTCACCTGGCACATCATTGGGGCCGCCAATTTGGGGACAGACTCGGGAGGATGAGGTCAGAGAATGGACACCGGGGTCCAGGGTGGGGTCAGTCTGCGAGCCGTGCTTTGGGTGGGATTAGAAAGAGGAAAAAGTAAGGCCCATTGAACTTGGGGCTGCGAGGCTTTAAGGCCAAGACGGACATTTTCATCCTGATCCTGTGACCTGCTCTATTCATGCGGTAATTTGGCTGCAGGAAGGTGAAATGTTAGGCCGGGGTTAGAAAACAGGGAAAGGAGAGTCATCTCTCTTCTAGCTGACTTATTGGTTCTCTTGTGACTTTATTTTGAAACCAAACGAGCCGTTTAGGGGAGTAGGTTGGGATCTTTTTACTGGTGGTGACAGCCAAAAAGAAAACAGAACCTCTCAAAACTGTGTTTACCTTGGGAAAAGTTGCTGAGTTTATCCACATTCCCACTCTCCTTTAGTGCAGTGTCCTTGGATAGTGGTTACAACTGTTGGGGTTTTGATCTAGCCCGATAACCGCAGGGAAAGTTACCTTGCTCATTTTCCATAACAGTTGTGCTGTATTTCAAATACAAAGGGGAAAAAACATGACGTAGAATTAATCACAAGTAATTTTGAATACTTCACGCCCTTTCGGGCTGCTAAGAATGTCACTGATGGCTGGGAGGTTTTTACAGGGTTGCATTTTTTTAAATTCTAAAGTGCATCAATAGGAATGTGCAGTATTCATTTATATTGCTGGCTTTTCTCAAGTTCTCCGCTGCCCAACTTAACTAAGAGAAGCCAGCATCGTTTGATTAGTTCAGCCAAATAATTTTAACGCAAAATAAATACTTTGCCTCCAACAAAACCGTAGTAAATTTTAAGTCGTCCTAGGATGTATGTAACGGGTCATTTAAAGTACAGATTGTATATTAAATGCTTCTCTTTAACAGTGAATGGTATATAAAACTGGTTAAACTTTCCTCGAAGAAATTACATTATTCGGTAGTTCCAAAACTAGTCAGCCTCTAAAGTTTAAGTCCATACTTATGATACGCACATTTGATTTGAAAGTTTTTTTCCATTTAAGCTGCTTTTTCTCTGTGAGAAATAGATGTTTATGTTAGCAAGGTTAGTCCCTGGAGAAAGCTCTAGCAGTATGCTTTGCTTAGCAGATAGTCTCTCAAATTCTCTGGGACCCAACAATTTAGTAAAGAGCTATCATAGTAATACACATTTTCTGCAACTAAAATAGTGGCTTCATATTGAAAGGTTTTTATCAGTTAACTCTACTTATATTAGAACCAATATTTTAAGAACGTTGTATATCCAGTTCTATAAATGTGTGCATTTTAATATGAGAAACGTTGACATTTGCACTAAAGTAAATCTGCTTTATTTGGGAAACTTACATGTTTTTGAAGCTTGAAGTTGTCTTGGTATTTTCAGTTTACTTTATAGCTGAGACAGTCAAATGTACGTATATCTTGTTTTCTGATGAACTCTTCGCTTAAACTTTTTCTTCTGTTTTCATCTTTAGTGATAAAAAACTTTTTTAAAAAATCAGTTATATTTTTGTGATTTAAGCTTACTTGACACAATTGCAGTGAGCAGGTGGCTAGGTGGGTTATAGGATAAGAGTTTGTTTTCAGTATGTGAGGAAATATCTGTATCAACATTGTTGACTGTGATATTTGTAACTTGAAATTTTAATTTAGTTCTATAGCTGTTTATATGCTGTGTGAAATATAAATTTGGGGTCTTTAATACCAGTCAGTCATTGGTATTTTTTTTTAAACTGTTGAGCAGACAAGTAGAATAAGAAGACTTATTTTTAAATAGAAGGTCTTCATAGAGCTGCTACTTTATAGAACCACTTAATCTTTGGTAAAAACTAATGAGTTAAGTATGAACAATATAATTAAAATTTGATGACAGTATAAAACCAGTGAAGTAAAAGGAATCTCAATTCGTTGGTCAAGTACAAAGATTGTTAAACACTAAGTCACATCATGATGTTCATTACTTTTTGTTAGCTAGACAGACATACACAATTTTAGTATTTATACAGGTTTCTGTGAAACTGTTAACAGCTGTTTATGGTAGTATTGGGATAGTAATTGATAATGGTAGAAAAACTCACTCAGATTTGGCTCTCTATATATTTTGGGGTTCATGTATTTTTAAAAACTATTTTTAAGGGTACAAGTGTGTGTTTTACAGCTTGAAGAGGAACTTGCTTTTTTTTTTTCTTTTCTGTTTTTTTCTTTTTCCAGGAGAGGGAGCTACTTATTGAATTTTTGGACAGTTGATAACAAACTAGATTTTTCTTATATTGCCCCCAGATTAACTACTTGAGAGAAAAAGTCTTCTGGATTGAATTCATCAAGCTATTCTTAAGAAAAGTTCCAATGTAGGAAACATGCTTCCAAAAATAAACATTTAAAAATCTCTTTTGATAAGGTACTAAAGAAGAAAATGAAAAATATATTAATTTAACCCATTAAACATGCATCTTCTGATTTTAAGAAACAGTAACAAACTGAAGTTTCTATTATGCCTTGAAAGGAGACATGAATGGTATTAAATGTCTGCAAGATATGTTTTGGACATACCTTACCTATGTAAGGCTATACAGATTTGTAGTATAGATTTCCCAATATGAAATGATACAGAAGTACAACTCTCTTCCCATTGTTAGGTAGTTTTACTAGCCTTCAGCAGCTTATCTAATTCTAAGGAAAGTTGTTCTGCCATAGAATTATCTTCTAAAAATATTTTATAAGCATCAAGCAACAAGATAATGCTAGAATCTTTATTTTCTACTTTTTCTCTTCACATTTTTACTTCACCCAGAGGTATATTTTAATTACAAGTATGCTAATCTTACTGGAAAAAAATGTGGAGAAGAACTTTGTAATATTCGTATGGCATTTTTGGAATAGTCAGAAATTGAGGTGTTGAAGTATTTGGCAAGATAGTAGGGTATTTTCTGTTACTGATAAAATTTCTACCAGTATTTGTACTTACTTATCCTTGAATTTATAAAAATTGTGTGTATAAGGGAGGAAAATGCTGTCTGGATTTCCTGAGGCCCAAATTGTCTCTCTGACGTTATGACTTGGAGATAGTGAAGATGGTCTTGTTTATAGAAATAAGAAAGCTCTTGGTTGTTTGGGGCAAGGAGGTGGGAGTTTGTCTTATTATATTTGTAGAACTTTGTCTTAAATTTTCTGAATCATGGTTTTAATGGGACTTCTTTAATATCTACAGTGTGTAACTATCATTGTTTAAGCTATAGATTTTAAACTTTTCATTTCTATTCTTATAAATGACATAATACATTGAAAGCATTTTATGTAGTGCCTCATGCATAGTAAGCACTCAATAATTAGAGTGCTTAGATATTAAATAAGTAAGTGACTTAATTATCCAATGCATTTGATTAGTGGTTTTGAAGCTTGTTTGGAATATGAATCACCTTAAAAATAGTTTTGCTTCTGAATATCAACCATATCTTTAATTACACTGATTTATTCCATTCCTACATTACAAGATGAATTTTATAATTAAACTTTGAGTGAATGTTGTTGTTTTTGTCCTTAAAAATAATTTCTGTAGGAAAAGAATGTACTTTTAAGATGCACTAAGATGCAGTTTTTGATGTAAACAAAAGATTATGGCCATTTATCTAATTGTCTTACTTTGGACCAGTTGATAAACTTTTTATGGGACTCCCTTTACTTAGCTATAAAGTAAGACTATTGGATTAAATTCTTTTCAGCCCCAACATCCTGTGACTCTCAAACTCTCGACTTGAGAAATTATTCTTCTGAGCTTGACTTTAAACTGGTGGGTTTAAGCTCTTATAAAAGGGAGTTAGGCGTTTTTGTACTTGATCCCTGCTATGGGTTGGAGGCCAGGATAGATAGTCCTTTTTCAAGCTTGTCTTCCTAGCCACAAATTTTTACACACATGAAATCAGATTAAAACAAATCAAAATTCGAGACTGCCTTTAAAGGAAACAAATCTGGAGCTAAAGGTAGCTAAGGGTCTTGTGGGGTATTGGCACCTAGAAATGATGTTCCAGACTTTGTCACAGGAATTTCTTTTCAAGCAACAGTTTAAGGGGTACCCCCTTCTCTCCTCCTGGCTGCTGCTGTAGTAACCACACTCCTGCACTCCCCTATTTAGGCTTCAGAGATAGTTCTGACTAGGTAGTTCTGAGTAGAGCGCTTTTTATCTAATAAATGAATGAGCTTAAATCTAGAGGGTTTTTTTTTTCCTGTTTTTCTTGCTTTTTATCTGAGGTTTCATTGACACTTGATTGTGCTTCCTGACAAAGCAAACAAAAATAATAAAATCTGTGTAACTCAGGTCCAAAAAAGAAGGAGACTTTTATTTTGGAAAGATTATAGAAACAGACAGTTACCCATAGGAAAGCACCACTTCCAGATCAGTGGAGCAAAATCATTTGACACCCTAGCCTATTTTCTGGATATGTTCATATCATTTGACTATTATTAGTTCCAAGATCCTTTCTGTACTTTTGTCTAATCTTTGAACTATTTTCCCTCATATTTCCATTGCTTGCATCAGCACATATTCCTCACGTATGTTGGTGGGGGGTAGAAAGCTTGCTTTTGGCGGATCTACTTTCTGGACATAGGTGGTCAGTTTCTCAGTGGCTCATCAGGCTGGTTTTTATTCTGATTTTCTGGCTTATGTCTCTGGTCTACTTCCTATATTGCAGTTATTGCTGCTGACTCTTCACAGAATGCTGACACGTTTTCTTTCTTTACTCACTCATTTTGTATATATTAAACTACCATGGGCTTAGAATATAAGCCCTGCATTTTTCCTATATGTGCAGTGAACTTTAGTACATGATCGTAAACTGTCTTGAGACTGTAAATTATTGGTGTAAGATGAGGATAGTTATTCATCCTGGTCATAGACTTTGAGAGGTTTTAAATTATGTAATCAAATTTTTTATCCAATTTTTATGTCTTTTTGTAGATTATAGGAGGAAATTATCTGTAAAATACCCGGAAACTCTTTGGACTTACATAGCCCTAGACTTAGAGTCAGAAGAACTGAATTTTGTTTCCTCATTTGCTAAATAGTCTGTTATAAGGCATTTGGATTGAAACCTTTCTAGGCAGCTACTAAGTAGCTTAGCTGTGTAGGAGGTAGGTATATAAATGACTAATTACCATTAATTATTATGCTATATAATAAGCCCTACAAAAAAAAAGGATATTGTGCACCCTGTCAGATGACTTATTTAGGGGGGACATCTGGGTGTATCTTCATAAGAATGGATACCAGGGAAGATTTCACAGAGGAATTGAATTCTGAGGATAAATGGGATTTTGCCCGTAGATTTGGGAGGTGGGGGTTTGGGGGGGCCCAGGAGGTGTGGTGAGGATGGTATTGAGATAACGTTCTGTACTACCACAAAGCTGTTGGGTGGCAATGAACAAGTCCCTTAATGTTTCAGAGCATGAGTTTTTTAATCAGTAAAATGGGAATGTTAATACTGATCGAAAGGATTATTTTATTTATTTTTATTATTTTTTTTTTTTGCGGTACGTGGGCCTCTCACTGTTGTGGCCTTTCCCGTTGCGGAGCACAGGCTCCGGACGCGCAGGCTTAGCGGCCATGGCTCACAGGCCCAGCGGCTCCGTGGCATGTGGGATCTTCCCGGACCGGGGCACGAACCCGTGTCCCCTGCATCAGCAGGCAGACTCTCAACCACTGCGCCACCAGGGAAGCCCCGAAAGGATTATTTTAAAGGAGATGGGATTATTCAGATAATATACGCAAAATATCCTTATTTGTGAAGTTTTTTACAGTATATTATTACTTTGCAAATCAGCTTATTCCAGTTTTAGACATCTATAGTAAACTTCCTTAGTACACTGTGTTGATATTTTAGAAATATGTAAATTTTACTCTTCCTGTGGCAAATGTTCAAATGTCACCACCTTTATATACACATACACACATCATAAATACCTATGTGGCTGCTGCTTCAGGCTATAGTTTTTTTGGAATAGTAATTAAAAGGGGGTTAAGGATTTGTCCCATATGATGAATAGAGTGAATATTGTATGAAACATGGTTTTTCGTAAGGATTCACTAATACAAAGCAAGTAGTTTAATTTTTCTCTGTAAGTCATTATTAAGCTTAATAATTTTGTTTAGTACATTGATGAATGATAATTTTAAAACTAGAGGTTAAGTCTGGGTTATTTCTAGACATTCTTAGACTCTGAGACAGAATGTTAGAGGATTTATTATTTGAGGTAAGTTTGATGTTTAAGGGTCTTAATAATTAAGGTGCTCATTTGGAATTTTAACTATGAACTGAAAAGATCTGACAGGAATTCCGTAGCATTGCTCTGTAGTACTGGGAACTGACCTATATGCCCTTAGGATACAGTAAAGATGACATGCCAGGGCACAGTTTGTGCAGTCTTTGCTTTCTGGGGCATTAGATGTGGGCAGCAAATAGAGAACAAGGTAATCTTAGATTTTACATGCTATGAAAAGAACAAAGCAGATTCCTATGATGGAGAATTGGATTGGGGATAGAATTTTAAATTTGGTGGTCAGAATTTAGTGACATTTTAGCTGAGGTGCGAATGATGAGAAAAAGCCAGTGGTGCAAAGTTCTGAGGGCAGAGTGCTTTTAAGCAAGCGGTATGATGAAATTCAGAGGCCCCAACAGGATCAAGCATGGGAGTAGCAAAGCATGGTAGAACACAAGATCATAGAAGTAGGCAAGGTTCATATCCCGTAGGGCCTTGGAAACATGCTTAATGAGTTTAGAATTTTGTTTTCAGAGCGCTGGGAAACAGTAGAAGTGTTTTTAGTAGGGCCTGATTTGTGGAGAATGGGTTATAAGAAATAAGAGGAATCGATCAGAAGGGCTTTTGCACTGGTTTGTAGGAGAAAGCTTGGTGGTTTGTATTAAGGTGGTTGCAACTGAGGTTATGAAAAGCTGTTAGACCCAATATGTTTTGGAGAAATAGCTGACAGGACTTGATGATTGGGATTGGTTACAGTATGAGGGAAAGAGAAAAATAAGATAGCTCCAGAGTTTTTGGTCCGAGCAACTGTTGATGAGGAAGCCCAGAGATGGAATGGCTGTTGGAGTAGGGGGAACCAAGAGTTTTGTTTTGGCTATGATATAGTTAAGACAACGGGAATACAAATCTAAAACCAGGCACCAAGTATTTAATGCAGAGATAGTATGTTCCTAGCAGGTATTTTGCTTTACTTCTGAAGGGCTGTGTTAATTCAGTTAAAGGGAATGGGGGAAGTTAGTATTGTTCTATTGGCAGACTTTTTAAAGAAATCAGGTCTTGACTAAAGAAAGTAATGTAGGTTATTGGGTTTAAAAGAAGCTGCTTATATCTTTTTTTTTTCTTTATTTGACATTTTGTTTTACTGAAAGTAAATATTTAAGTATAGTGTTTCTAGGTATATCTTTCAACTTAGAAACATGGATCACAGTTGCTGGTTCTCATGAGGTAAGAAAGGGTCAGTTGAGACTAGTTAAATATTTAAAATTTTACATTTAAAATTTGTGGCCAAGTGATTTTTTTTTTGGTGTGGGAGAGCATTTCTTAAGCTACTCATTCTAAAAGATGAGTTATTTCTGTTAAACTTAGTAGATTTTTTGTTTTTGATGTGTTTTGACGTTAGTTTCCAATTTTAGATACAGCTGGTGGACATGATATTCAGTGAAATAACACAACCATGCTATTTTCAAGGCATTGCTTAATATTGTTGGAATTCTAGGTGGGTGGAAATGGCATTCAGAAAATTATTTAATGAAATAAATGGAACATATCCTGTGACTTGAAATCTTGAGATTATTAAGATTCTACAGTATTTGCGATGGATTTTGGCCACTATTTGGCAGTATAAATTAAGAAGCTGAGGTCTTAGAGAAATTTTATCAAAAATTAGGTAACCATTAAATCATCCCAGTAATTTTACTATATTTTCCCTCCAGACAGTTCACAAAACTGTGAACACATTAGTCTGTCACCAGTGCATTTGACTAATCTCTATGAACAGCTGTTACAACATGCGTTACTACAATGGGATTTTGTTCAAATTTTGGCTTTTAAAAATAATTTTGAAGCTCAAATGGAACCTTTAAGCATTTTCTATGCTTTTGTTAATTTACTTCCTAAAAATGTTCTCAAGTTTAAATTTGCGTGTACGTGTAGAAATGCCAGTTCTTTAGAAAACCTATTAACTAGATTTTAGATTGCATGTTTTGACTATTAATGGATTTTTTTTTTCAAGTCAGTGTCTTTTTACTAGGAATTTTCTCCTTTAAAAAAAAAGAGCCATTCTTGTAACACATTTCCTTCTTAGGCGAACTGCAAAGTTATATTCCTTTTAATGGAATGTTGTGAGATAATAAATGGCTATAAAATATTTTATGTTTTTTGTATAAAAGGAATTCAGATCTTTTAAACTTAGTATGCAAACTACTTTTGGTCATGTAAGGAGAGAAAAAGATAATAGAACACAGACTCTTTAGAGCTGACCTTACTTTGTTCTATCAGTTTTTCTTATACATCCCATATCTCCTTTTTTAGGACTGTGTTCTGACATAATAGAATAAAATGACGTAATTAATCTGGTAGGACAATGGCTATTGATTAAAGGATATTGTGATATTGTAAAAACTTGTTTTTCGGAATGATGTTATATACCACAGGATATTGACAAACTCCAGTAAGTAAGATGTTTCTGAATGTTAAGGCTTGGACACATACTTTGTTTTTTCATGGCATGTGGACCATGTTGAGGAATTTGTGTTTTGTTCTGTAAGTCCCAACTTACAGAAGTCTGATCCCTACCTCCCTCTCCAGACTCCATTACCTCAAGCAATTCCCTCCTCATTTCACTGCAGCTGCTTTGGACTTTTTTTCAGTTCTGAGAGGACAGTTTCTGGCTCTAACATATGCCTCCAACATTCTAAACTGCCTCATCCCCAGTCTACGTAATATTATACTCATCCTTTAGATCTCTCCCTAAGTGGCACTTCCTTAGAGAGGCTGCCCTTTACCACACCATCTAAAATAGATCCCTACTCTTCTTTCCCAACATATTGTATACTTTTCTGTGATTTGCAACAAATTCCGTAATTTATTACTTACACATGTTTAATAATCATCTTCCTAACTCAGGCTAAAAAGCCTTCCTTAGAATAGGGACTATGTTTTATTTACAGCTCTTTACTTAGCATTTCATGATGGAGTTAGGCTAGATCTAGGATTTTTTAATTCAAGATTTGTATTTTTTCATTCTGCAGTAACTATCTCACTGCCTTTACTCCAGCTGCTTGTAGTACTCAATGAAATGTGGGTTGACCTACAATCCCTTATCTGTAATTCCAAATTTAAAAATCTGAAGAAAAGTAGGTTTCGTCAAATTAAAAACAAACAAATGTGAAAACACAAGGTAATTTATGTGCTTTATCCCACTTAGGATGAATAAGCTTATAAATAAGCTTATAGTATTTTTGCAGTGTAATATGTTTTCTTGTGAGGTGCTACCCCAGACTCTCCTTGAGGCATTGCATAATATGAGTATGAAATATACGTACTGTCACCTTTCCAAAATCTGAAAACTTCTGAAACAGAGGGATATTGGATTGAGGGGTTGTATTAGCCTGAGTTCACCTCTTAACTACCTGTGTGACTTGAGGCAAATCACTTAAACTATGTTGATAAAGTTGAACTGTACTTACAACTCAGGTACCCTCCAAATCTAGAATTCTTAGATTTCACATCCCATTTATTGGTCACATAAAGTGTCATGACATTTGGTTTTGATCAACAGATATGTGATAGTTATGTCAGCTTTTAGAATTTTTAAAAAAAGAACCAGTCTTGTAACACATTTCCTTCTTAGGCGAACTGCAAAGTTATATTCCTTTTAATGGAATGTTGTGAGATAATAAATGGCTATAAAATAGCTATTTTGTGGTGCTTACCTATTATAAATGAAAATCAAATTACAATGCTGTGTTTATACATATTACCAAGTTTAAAATATTTTATATTTTTAGTCCTTGTGGATGCCCTATACATTTCTCATAGTATTGAGCCTTTTTAAAGTTTGGTAACTAATTTATACATTCCTTTGTAAATTAAAAACTACTAGAGGACAGTGAAGATAGATTTCTAGTTTAGTGGTTCTTGGCTACGTTTGGAAGGTGTTCATTATTTATAGATGCCTTTTCAATAGGCGGTTTGCAAACAAGCACCTCTATTGATGAACGTCTGGACTTATATAAATAGGAAGATTTAAACAGGAAGTATAAAAATGTTTTGGTAAGCAATTCTTTATAAAGCAGTAGTAAATTGTACATTTCATACTTTTTTCTTTGATCTTACATTGCCCTGATGAATATGGGGCAAATATTATTCCAGTTTTACAGAGGAAGAGACTAAAGCTCTAAAAAGTTTTGGCTTTGCCACCATCACACAGCTAGTGAGATGCAGAGGTGAAGGTGAAACTCAAAAGCTAGACTTGTGATATCAAGTCTATTATTCTGTTCATATACTGTTTTACCCTTTAAATATAGAAATTTTATGAAATGTTATGTACCTTAAAGAGTATAAAATAAATTTTCTCTTTATTGATATATGTTTTATGTCACCTTCATTTTATTTTCTCATAAAATGAAGATGATCCTAGTGGTTTTGTTTGTTTCCGAAACCTTGGCTTTAAGCTAAAAGATACCTAGACATGATGATTTATCTTAGGTTTCATATTCACAGTACCTTTTATTATGTAAATTAGCAGTGAAGACATTTAATATTGCTTTAAATCTTAGAGTTAAGCATGTTTGACGTGATACTTAAATTTCCATTTTTAATTTTTAAATTGGTAATAATACTCTGTAGACTTTCTTTGGGTAGTCACCCACCCAATATTAAAAAAAACAGTAATAGAGTAGTAAATATATTGTTTTGTAACTATTATGTGCCTTTGTGTAATCTTAGACTAATAGTTATAAAAACTTCACATACTACATTTTGTGACATATACATTCAAGCCTGATGAACAGCCCTGAACAGTTAATTGGAGTACCTCCAATCCAATTAGAATTTAAACCATTCCAGGTTGAAAGTCTCTTTCCTTCACATGAAAAGTGTTTGTACACATTTTTTCAGTAGTAAATAATCCTGTAAAATACACACATTTTCTTATACAGCTCAATATCAGAAAAAAAACAACCCAATAAAAAATGGACAGAAGATCTAAGTAGACATTTCTCCAAAGAAGACATACAGATGGTCAAAAGGCACATGAAAAGATGCTCAATATCACTAATTATTAGAGAAATGCAAATCAAAACTGTAATGAAGTACCACCTCACACCAGTCAGAATGACCATCATCAAAAAATCTGCAAACGATAAATGCTGGAGAAGGTGTGGAGAAAAGGGAACCCTCCTACACTGTTGGTGGGAATGTAAGTTGGTGCAGCCACTATGGAGAACAGTATGGAGGTTCTTTAAAAAACTAATAAGAGTTACCATATGATCCTGCAATCCTACTCCTGGGCATATATCCAGAGAAAACCATAAATTCAAAAAGATACATGTACCCCTCGTTGCAGCACTATTTACAATAGCTGAGATGTGGAAGCAACCTAAATGTCCCCCAATAGATGAATGGATAAAGAAGATGTATATATACACAGTGGAATAAAAGAATGAAATAATGCCATTTGCAGCAACATGGATGGACCTAGAGATTATCATACTAAGTGAAGTAAGCCAGGCAGAGAAAGACAAATGTCATATTGATATTGCTTGTATGTGGAATCTTTAAAAAAAAAAAAAAAAAGATACAAATGAACTTATTTCCAAAACAGAAGGAGACTCACAGACTTCGAAAGCAAACTTATGGTTACCAAAGGGGAAGGGGGGCGAGGGATGAATTAGGAGGTTCGGATTAACACGTGCACACCACTATATATAAAATAGATAACCAACAAGGACCTACTGTACAGCATCGGGAAATACGCGCAGTATTTTGTAATAACCTATAAGGGAAAAGAATCTGGAAAAGGATATATATGTATAACTGAATCACTGTGCTTTACAATTGAAACTAACACAATATTGTAAATCAACTATACTTCAATAAAAAATAAAGTAAAAATAGAAATAAAAATGAAATACACGCATTTTATTTCAGGTTACTTTAAATTGTGTGCCTGTTGTGCTAGGCAGTTTGAAAATCTGATTTTAAGATTTTGTTTAAAGAAAAAAAATGTGGACCTCAGCAGTATACTTCTTATCTTAGCTACTGTGGTTTTGTGCACTGTGCGAGCTGGGTAGTCAGGAAGTCAGAAGTTGTGTTTCTTATTGCTTGATATATTTAATAAATCCAAGCAGTAACATCTTAAAAGTTTGTGTCTCAAACTCTCCTTCATCATGGTAATTTGATCCTAAGCCAGAATTGTTTTAAATACAAATTATAAATATTTTGGCTTCCTTGAAGCATTTAAACTGTATGAAAGAATTGTAGTGCTCTTCTTAAAATGAGGTATAACAGGATTTCCGTTAACGTTGTCAGAAATTACTGTATGAATGTAAAGTTGTTCAGTATGACATTTGTTCATATATTTTATCGTCTTCCATGAGGGACTTGAGTAATGAAGTGTATATCTGACTGTCGTTTGCCAGTTGGAAAGCCTCCAAAAACAAGGAGGCATTTGTACAAGTGCAGAGGTTGGCAGGGTTCCCTTTTCTCCTGTTGTCAAAGACCATTTTATTTTCACAAAGATAAGTTTGTATCTGTTTTACAATATGGCATGTGAATAATATACCAATAGTGTATGGAGGAGTTTTTTCATTTACTTTTTGCATGATAAAACTATGTAATCTCACATATTTATGTATTTTCAGTGCTTTCATTTATATGTCAGGTTTTATACATGAATACTGGGAAATAGTTAAATCTTTTGTAATCATTTTGTCTAAATAAATTTTCAAGTTTGTGGAGGTATTTTAAGTTGGGAGGAAAGGTTGAAAATAACATGTGGTTAGCAGTTTTTGCATGTCACATTGGACATGAGCAATCTGTCACTCTTCCCATTGCCCACAAGAAATTTTAAAATCTCAGGTAATAAGATTAAAAACGCATTTTCCTCTAATTATTAAAGAATCAGTAGATATCGTCTCTGAACAAAATTGAATCAATTCATTTACTATATTTAAAGATTCATGCTATCATATCTAAATTTTTAATTTACATAATTAGTATTTTATCACAAAACTCCAGATCTTAAAATTTAAAAGAAAAAAAGGTATATGTATCAAGAACAAATACAGTTATTGTACATTGATAGTGTTGAAAGGAAACACAAATGAACATAGGTAATTATGGATGAAGTTTGGTTCTAAAAATCTTTTTTGTTTTAAAGTTGATAAAAGTTTTAATGTAAGGGTATTATTGAGTTTTGTCAATTTTATAAAAGCTCAGGGTAAAATTACTTACTTTTCTTGAGAGGCCCAAGAAGAGCCTCATCTCCAGCTCTTGTATGCAGATTGTTCAATTTTTAGCAATAGAAGTAGGCTACATTTATATTCTGTAGTGTTTTGCTTTGTTTCCCCTGAAGTTTGTGTAAACATCATCTTTATATAATTTCTTCCCCCAACTTAAGGAAAGGTACTAGACTGAAAAATGTCTCTTAAAAAACGCCTCTGGTCATGTGATCTTCCAAAAAGTTGTTTAAAACAATACTTATCACCCTTTTGCACTGCATTGCTCATCTTGTAGTTGGGTGTTTTAGCTTTGGAGAGTGAGTACCTTAGAATAAGCCTGCCATTTTACTTAGGTTGAAAATGACTTGTTTTCAAGATTTGGAAGATTTTTGTTTTAGGATGTTAATCTTCCTAGTAGTTATAAAATCCATTAGAAAATCTTGCCCAGATTAGGAGAATAAATAATTTTGAAGTTGGGTTTAAGGTGAATAGACAATGTGATGGCATTGGAAAGGGAAGCAAGACTAACTTGGGACCAGAGGTACTTGGAGTAGAGATTGTATTGATAGGTTATCAGATTGCTCTTTACCAACCTTTGGGTACAGATAGAAGATACTTCCCAAGAATTCTTCTTGAATTCCACCCCTGCTTTCCTCTGGACTAGGTAAGGCCCCTATTAAAGACTTTCTTAGGACCTGTACCACCTTTTAGTAACTAACACTTATCACACATAATTATTTGTTTGGTACATGTCTTTTCTTCTAAAATTTTTATTTTAGAGACTGTGTAGTTCACTCTTCCAGCATAACACAGTGCCTGGTGCCTGGTAAACACTTGCTGGCTAATAGGCCTACAGTAGTCCTGTTCATTCAGAAGAAAGGATTGGTTGATTGTACTTAACAGGAGTCAAAAAGATAAAGGAAAGCATACATACTTTTAGATCTGGTAATAAAGAAGGTGTCTTGTGTCTTGTTGATCAATTTGGTTCTGAGATTTTGATAAGAAAGACTTACTTTATTTTAGCTTTATAGTGTAATCTGTTAAAAAATTTTCACGTCCATGGTAACGGTATGAGTTAAAGAAGAAATAAAGTTACTCACAGACATTGAGAACAGACGTGGTTGCCAAGGGGAAGGGAAGGAGTGGGGGAGAGATGGACTGGAAGTTTGGGGTTAGCAGATGCAAACTATTACATATAGAATGGATAAACAGCAAGATCCTACTGTATAGCACAGGGAGCTATATTCAGTATCCTAAGATAAACCATAATGGAAAATAATATTTAAAAAAAGAGTGTGTATATATGTATAACTGAATGTAAATCAACTATACTTCAAGAAAGAAAGAAAGAAAAAAAAAGTTGATCTCTATTGAACTATTGAATATAAAAAGAAAATCCAAGCTCATACCTAATAGAAATCCCTACGGAGGATCTGGGCTAGACCTAGGATATCTTCATCAGAATCTCTTATAATAAGATAATTCTTTTGTAGAGTTTTCCATCTGATGAAGGTTGGCCATTTGCAAAATATCTTGGAGCTTGTGGAAGAATGGTGGCTGTAAATTATGTTGGAGAAGAACTGTGGAGTTACTTTAATGCACCATGGGAGAAACGAGTTGACCTCGCTTGGCAATTAATGGAAATAGCAGAGCAGCTGACAAACAATGACTTTGAATTTGCACTCTACCTCCTGGACGTCAGCTTTGACAATTTTGCAGTTGGTCCTAGAGATGGGAAGGTGATCATTGTGGATGCTGAAAATGTTTTGGTTGCTGACAAAAGGTTAATTAGACAAAGTAAGTATTATAACTTTTAGATTTTCTCTGTGTCAAAATAATGTTTACATTTATGTGAAGCAAACTTTTAATTTTCTCCTTAGATGGCAACCTTGCATCTTTCTTTGTTTTATTTGACCAGTATCAGTAAACAAATACTGATTTATTATACTTACGCTTGTACTCTTAGTCACAGTTTGTCCTTATTTAGAAAATATCCTTCAGGTTCAAATGGACGCAGATATACTCTGTGTGTGTGTGTGTGTGTATACACGTCTTTTTCATGCTTTATTTAGGATCTAATGCAGAATTAAGTTTTTATATAGTTAAAGGCCACCAGAGAGACTATACTGCTTTTGTGGAGTCCACATTTTTCTGTGGAGTCTCTTACAGCGATATTCTGTGTTTCATTGTTCCATGAGGTCCCTTCAGTGATTCTTTTTTTTCTTTTTAACCATTTAGATGATTCCTAGCACTGCAGAACTCTAACCTTGGTTTGACATTATTACGTCTCATCCAAAACTTTGCTTTCCGTTTATTTATGAGCTCTTCAAAGGATAGGTGGGCACAATGGCCGAAGTGTTTTGAAAATTAAGTGTCATAGGAATTTTAAAGTTTCAGGGACAAAGCCTGTAGTTCTATAACTAATGTACTTAGTAAAAAAAAAATCCCGAAGGGTTGTTATTCCATGGTGAAGGTTTTGTATTCTTAATCCCCTCATGTCATATGGGGGTCTGTTGATGAAGAGACCAAAAATTTGTGGCACCTACGGAATGCAGTGAATGTAACAGCAGTCTGTTAGGTTTATACTTTTTACATCAGCTTGATCTTGTTAAATACTTTATTTTTCTCAGTGCCTTGATCTGATTCCATACTCACCAAACTACTTTCTGATTATTTCTTGACCTGCCATGTACATCCTTTCATGGGGAGTGGATGCCATGCTCTGGAGTGCTTCATTTCCTACTTATCTCTTCCTACATTTGTGAATGTTGTAGCAGCTTACACCATGCTTTTCTTTTTCCAAGTGTACAATTCAGTGCTTTTATTATATTCAGAGTTGTGCAACTTGCCTAAACTTTAAAACACTTTTATTCCAGTATTCATAAAAATAATATTTTTGAAAATTTTTTTTCTTTTTAATGTGAGCATTCCTGGAATACATGTTACAGTTTTATACCAACTAATTCCTGACCTTGAATGAATACAATATAGCTGCTGTATTCTCGCATTTCATACAGTGAGCTCCAGTGCTACTTTAGCTCTGGCTAATTCTTTTCAAATGTCTCATGGTAGGGCTGTCTAAATAGACACTTCGCAAAAGGCCATATTTAGTTATTCACCCTCTTTTCTGAACTCTTGTAAATGACCTTTACAGGGAAATTGTGATTTTGTTGTGGCAACTCCCTCAATGTCCTTCCCTTTATCATCTAAACTAGTAAAAACAATACACATTCATTTTTTTCAAACAGAATAGATCCTTCCTTGAGAAATTGTTGCATCAGTTATCTTCTTCAACTTTCTACCCTCCTCCTTAAAATCCAATTTTTCTTACCTTCCCCAAAACAAGTATGCATAAGATTCTTTTCTGCTTTCCCAGCATTTTTAAAAGTACTGCTTACTGCCTGTCTCTGCTTCCTCAGCCTCCATTCATTTCTCAACCCATTAAACCTGACTGCATTACCATCTGCAACCACCCAGTTGGCAAATTCGTGAAGTGACTGATTAGTAACAACTTTCTGAAATTCTTTCCTCCTTTGGTTTCCTTCTATTCAGGTAGTTCCTTTTTTAAAACATAAATCTGATCTTAGCACTCCTTTGCTTAATGCTTTTAATGACTTCCCATGGTTCTTCGAGTAAAATTCGAACTCCTTACCAGAGAATAATCTGTGTGACTTGGAGCTGTTCTGCTTCATTTTTAACATCCCTCCACTGCCCTTAATGCTTCAGCTACAGTGGCCTTTTAGTTTCTTGAATGAACCTTTCCACTGAATACCTCACAGCTACTTTATATTACTCTGTATTTATGTATAAAATATTAACATTATGTTAATAGTGTCTATCTTGTCATCTAGTTAGAACCTCAGACTTTACTCATACACTTCCCTGTTAATTTTTTTCTCAAATGTTTCTACAGTCTGGCTTTTTTTCCTAGATCATCTTAGTCCCTCCAGTCTTCAGCCCAGATTTACATTTCTATTAGACAAATAACGGTCATGACCATCCAAGGTACAAACTATTTTCTAGTCTTATCTGTACCTCCTCCCCAGTTATCTGTCTCATGCTCTAGCCACAGTGAATTTACTGTTTCCTGAACCAGCCGCCGGACCAATCCCTTAAATCCATGCCTTCGTACACACTGTACCCTGGGCTTAGCATGCTGTTTTCCCTCTTTGCTTTTCAGACTTGCTTATCTTTCAAGACCTAAATCAGTTGTTCTCCTCTGTGCAGCTTTCTGCAGCCCCAGGCACAGGTACTGCATCCTCTGTACTCACGTCGCACTATGTCATACTTGAGTGTGGCACTTTCTCTGTATCATGGAGAGTTTCACTCTACGCTGAACCTTTTAGTAGCACGGACCTTTTCTGATCCTTCTGCCTGGCATTGGTGGACTCCTAATAAACGTTTGTATATAAATTAATATATTTAAGTGTTTAATGTTATACAATTTTAAGAACAAATACTGTGTTAATTAGTCAAATGTTACATTTTGGGAAACAATGAAAACTCTTAAAATGTATTTTTCTCTTTCTCCTTTTTCGCTTTTCACAGATAAACCTGAAAATTGGGATGTATGGTATGAAAGCAAATTTGATGACTGTGATAAGGAAGCTTGCTTATCATTTTCAAAAGAAATTCTTTGTGCTCGTGCCACTGTGGACCACAATTATTATGCTGTTTGTCAGAACCTCTTATCTAGACATGCCACCTGGCGTGGCACCTCTGGAGGACTGCTTCATGATCCACCAAGTGAAATTGCCAAAGATGGCCGACTAGAGGCCTTGCTGGATGAGTGCGCCAACCCAAAGAAGCGCTATGGCAGATTCCAGGCTGCAAAAGAACTGCGTGAATATCTAGCACAATTAAGTAACAATGTGAGGTAGTCTCTGGTGAAGTTTTCTTTGCTTTTCTTCATTTAAATAGCACTGGCTAAAACGAAACCACCAAAAATTATCTGGAAAAATGAAATTTGGAAGTAATACATTCAGAGGATGATAAACACGCACTGATAGATCTTAATGTTAACATCCATCAAAGTAAGACATAATTTCAAAAAAATCACATGATGCTTCTGCAAATAAGTTTGTTCTTACACTTTGGAGGCTTGAGCTATCGTTAACCGCTTTACCCCCTGAATGCCTGACTGGATTAATGAATATTGTTAAGCTATTGGAAATGAGTCTGATAGTTATATTGGCTTGTGTATCAAAGGGTACTTGGTACTTGACTTAGTTTGCGTTATGATCATGATTTTGTGAATCTCTTGTATTTACTTTGAATGTCAAGTTAGATTGGCCTGTTTTATAGGCTACTTTTTCCTTCTGATGTGTAGGTTTGGTTTTTTTTTTCCCATTTTTATGTTTTTAATTAAATTTTACACATTCAGGTTACTATAGGTATTCATTTATATCTGGGCTAGTTTTCATTCAGTGCTGTAAGGTACACATTTACCGTTAGGGCAGGATTCCCAGGTTTACTGTTCTTTCAGAAAGCTGAATATTTTATTATGTAAATACATTTCTTCCCACTTTCTGTGGTTTCACCATTGCATGAGATCATTTAAGGTTGTTTAACAGTTACATCCCTCTATGCCAATAAATTATAAGTGTACACTAAACATGAACTTTGGCATATGTTGCAAAATGTCATTTTTGTCCCTTAAAAGGCTTTAAGAGTATACTAGCAATCTATACCTTGATGTTAATTTGATTGAGGGAAAAAAAAAAACCCAGTATTTTTTAAATGTTAACTATTCCAGGATAGTAATGCATATGCCAAAGAAATACTAGACCTAGTCCTATGGTTAGATTTTAAAATTGGTCATCTACCTATTTTTACTATCCTACTTCCAGTACTTCAACTCTGTCATTATTAAATTCATATCTTCCTGATTATTCTTTTACATTGAAAAGTTAAGCTACTGCTTCCAAACATATGTAACTTAAAGATGTCGTACCTTTTATTCATTGGTAGTTTTGCAGAAGTCAACGTGGTAGTCATTGTTTGAGTTTAATATGGCATTATAACTTTTTATTTATTGATGGACTAATAATTCTTACTATAAAGCAGACAGGTTTAGCCAATCTGTCCAACTTGATTTTCATTACCCAGTTGTTAGCCATAAAAAACATCAAATTTAAGTATTGGGTAAAAGTTAAACATGTGAGATTTCTGTGGGCTGTTTTTTAAAGTTACAATATATATATAAATTGGCTATCACTAACATAGGTGATATTTTTCTGTTTGAAATTACAACTTTTGTTTACCGCTAAGTTTGGTGTAGTGTGCAGTATTTAGTTCTAGACGGACCTTACTCTAATCAGAGAGTGATTAAATATGCACAACCAAAGCCAAGTTTTTCTTTTCTTTTTCATTCATTCAGCAACTATTTATTGAGCATCAGCTCTGTGCCAGGTACATTACTAGCTGCTACACACTGTCTGAACGTGACATACGGTTAAGTAACTTTAAAATGATTATCAAAGACTTTAATGTGGGTATTAAGTTGAAAGAGCATTCATTAAATTGGGATCATGCTTTCATGTTATTTTACTGTTGTGATGGAAGTTCTACCTGTACCATCTACAACTGGGTTGCTACAAAAAGAGCAGGAGGAAATCAATAAAGTTAATCCCAGTTTAAAAACTGGAAGAAGGGTAAGATCTCTTCGTTGTAAAGTTAATTTTTATACATCAGTACATTACATACTAAGCTGACTTTTTACAACTTCGGAAAACTTTTGAGGGGGGTAGGTAAAATTACGTGTCAAACATTCGCCTCTTACTCAAAACTTCAAATAAAATACACATTTTCAAAATGGAGCACCTTTTATATTTGATAAGTATTCATTACAAACCTTAGAATGCCAGTCATTAGAGGAGTTGTCTTTCTGTGGTTTAGCAGACATTTATCTTACTTTTGGGAAGAGTGATTGTGGTTGCAGAACAGGAAGTGAGAAAACACTGCCAGCAGTGATTGCAACTTGAGGTAGTTTTTTATGACTACCATTTCTCCCATGAGATTACATGTAATTTCTTTTATCTTTGGAAAAGTTGAGGAGAAGATAGTAAAAGAATTAGGAATTTAAAATTACAGGGAAAAATATGTATGTGAAAAGCAATAAATATTTTGTTCACTTTGCTATCAAGATGTTCACTATCAGATATTTATTATACAGCAGCAATTTATATTTTTAATCATTGCCCATTAATAGACGCAGTAAAATATTTTTGAATCAGACATTTGGGGTTTGTATGTGCATTAAAATTGTCTTTTGTACTGTAAGTTACTGCTTAATTTGAATATTTTATCAGAACTGTCTCCCTGTGCCTTTATAATATAAAGTTGTTTCTACAACTTTTAATGATCTTAATAAAGAATACTTTAAGAATCACACTTTTCAGACTATCTCTTAACTTCAAATATACAGCTTTTTCTTGAATGGAAAGTGGGGTTATATAGATAAGGGTTTTTTTTTTCTCTTGCATATATTTTGATATAATTTTCAGAAACTATCTGGTTGGGTGTGATCCGAACTTAAGGTGTGTTTGTTTTCTTCTGTTTTTCTGTAGTAGTTGGTGACTTTTTAAACTTTTACTACTAAAATGGGATAGAGAACTTAATTATGGAATTTTTCAGATGTATACAAGAGAATAATATAATGAACAATAATAAACTGTGGTTATACTAATTTCAAAAGTTAGCAATGGGTGGCCAAACTTGTTTCATCTGTACCCCAGCCTACTTGCCCCAGCTTATTTTGCGAGAGATATCATTTGATTCAGCCATGCACATTAGGCATTTTCTCCTCCAACAAAAATTTCACATCTAAAAACTTAATACCTCAATATCACCAAAGCAAGAGAGCTTTCGGAAACTCAAAGATGTTTTCTCAGCTCAAGATCCAACTGCAGGGACTTTAAACCACTGGCGATATATACGTGGAGTAATATGATGATAAATAAGGATAAACTGAAATGCAATGAAATTCATTAAATATGTAACCTATGCTTTCAAAATGATAAACGTGAACAAAAACAAAACAACTCAGTTACCTTTGGAAAGATGTTGAGGAATTATTCTGAAAACTGGAAACCTGGAGAGAAAGAAGCATTTATCCTGCCTTACCCCCAGGATAATCAAATAACTGAGGGGAAGAATTTGTAGAATTGTTCTAGTTGGTATGCAGAAGGAGTATTGTTAGAATATCACCATTTTTAAATTCCTAATGAATTGGCAAGAGCTAGGCAATGCGCATCAGTGGCAGCTGAAGCTATTAATTGAAAAGCTGATGAGGAACTTTGGATGAATGGATCTGAATGGCAGCACCTGATGAACTCATTGGTTAATCTTAATGATGTGTCTTCTAATACAGCTCAATGAAAAAGTACCCAGCACCACCTATGAAGTGTCTTGACAGGGAAAAAAAAAAAAAGCCTGAATCTGATCAAGCCCCTAGATCTATCCATTAATGGGAAGAACACAGCAAAAAAGAACATGTTACAGGACACCATGGGAATACAATCAACAAAATCCGGAACACAGGGAATTCTACAGGATAAATGACTTGGCTTTGTTTAACAGATTGCAAGGAAGAGGAGGGGGACCCTATACATTAAAAGAGGCTTTAGTAACAAAGTAAATGCAAATGTCACCTTTGTATCCTGATTAGAACAAATCTACTTTAAAACCAAGTGGAAACAGAAATTTCAACAATTAAAAAGGTGGATGTCTTGAGTAACCTCATCTACTTTAATTTTGCACTTGCCTTAATATGTGGAAAAACCATTAAACTACCTATACTAAGTCTAAATTTTGTCTAAATTTGTCTATATGTCTAAATTTTGGATAAAGACATTTTAGTTCTTTTTTTTTTGAAAAGTTATTTGCCCATGGTCACAAAAATAGGTAGTGGCAGACCTGTGGCTCAACGTTGATTTTCTGGTTGACTTCAACACTCTTTCTCCTAATACCATGTGGCAACTTTTAAGAACCAGAAGCATATAGTTGAGGACAAGAGCATATGAATATAATTGCATAAAACGTTTACATCCATATTCTCAATTTTTAATAAATTAGTGGAGGGGAAGATTTGTGAGGGCAAGAACTAGAAAAATCCCAATTAAGATACAAGGTAGGGGAGGGGGAAGGGTAAGCTGGGAGGAAGTGAGAGAGTGGCATGGACATACATACACTACCAAATGTAAAATAGATAGCTAGTGGGAAGCAGCCGCATAGCACAGGGAGATCAGCTCCGTGCTTTGTGACCACCTAGAGGGGTGGGATAGGGAGTGTGGGAGGGAGATGCAAGAGGTAGGGGATATGGGGATGTATGTATATGTATAGCTGATTCACTTTGTTATAAAGCAGAAACTAACACCATTGTAAAGAAATTATACTCCAATAAAGATGTTAAAAAATTTTTTTTTTAAAATACAAGATAAAAAAAAAGTCAGGAGGGCTTCCCTGGTGGTGCAGTGGTTGAGAGTCTGCCTGCCGATGCAGGGGACACGGGTTCGTGCCCCCGTCCGGGAAGATCCCACATGGCGCGGAGTGGCTGCACCCGTGAGCCATGGCCGCTGGGCCTGCGCGTCTGTAACGGGAGAGGCCACAGTAGTGAGAGGCCCGCGTACCACAAAAAAAAAAAAAAAAGTCAGGAGAGAGATGCGGGGAGAAGAGTAGAGAGTGAGAGAAATAAAAGGGTAAGATCTTTTCTACTTTGACCTTGAAATGTTAGGCCTCATAGATCTATATAGATTAGATTACTCTTCCCAACATGAGTTTACTAATATATTCTGTCTCTAGGGATCTACCTCAGCCTTTCAAGTTTTTTTTTCCCTTTCACCTTTCTTTATCCTACAGATAACTTGAAGCTGTACATCATGCCTTATACTCCCAAGTTCTAAGACTATATAGACCTATAAGAAAGTCGGCCTTGTAAGGTGACAGACCATTAAAATAAGCTCAACATTTATGCAGTCAGGCTTGGGATTTTGTTAATTTCTTTTCCTTTTAGTTGTATATCTCCGGTGTTTCGGTGACTCAGAATACTGAAAGAGGCCACCTGTAGGCTGTTAGATGAAAATAGGACAAGCAGAAGCAATGCTCTCTGTATTTCACTTTAATCCTGAAACAAAACCGGTGGCTCTCCAATGACATTGAGTGGTCTCACCATTTTTCCATTTTTTTTTATACTTGAAGACATTGATTATTGGTTTTAGTTTCTTGTAATATGTATTCATTTTTTTCTTTTTTTAGCTACGCAAATTACTTAATTATACTTACAGTCTCCTAAGGACTTCTCATATAGGTTATCTTTACGTTTTTTAAGTAGTCACTTCGTGATATTGGGTTACCCAAATTATTTCCTGAGACTTGCTTTGAAAGGTGTTTCAGTTGTCTCGTTAACAATTCTAAAAGTCAACCTTCTAGAATTTTTTTTTTAATCAACTCCTGTATTTTTGAGTTTCTTTGATTTTTTTTTTTTTTCCCACTGTTACTGGGACACTATATTTTTGTGGTCCTTTTATGTAATGATTTTCAGACATAACTTATTTTCAAATACTGTGGAAGTAGAATAAGGTAAGAATTAGAAGTTACAGGCAGATGTTGGTCTCATGAAACTAGTAATGATACTGGTATACTCAGATGTAATGAAGGTTTTTTTATTTTTCTTTGCGGTACGCGGGCCTCTCACTGTTGTGGCCTCTCCCGTTGCGGAGCACAGGCTCCGGACGTGCAGGCTCAGCGGCCATGGCTCACGGGCCCAGCTGCTCCACGGAATGTGGGATCTCCCGGACCAGGGCACAAACCCACGTCCCCTGCACCAGCAGGCGGACTCTCAACCACTGCGCCGCCAGGGAAGCCGTGTAATGAAGTTTTGAGTATAGTTCTTTTCTGTCTTCCTCTGAAACTAATATTCTCTTTTAAAAAGTCATTTTTTGTTTTTAAAGCCACAAATAGAAATCTCAAACACTTAATACTCACATGTCCCCCATGGAAAAATGTTTTTCTGATGTCATTTGAGAAAAGGCAGTGAAAAAGAGAAGAAAGACATCTTTGAATTATTAAAAATGTATACTTAACTGTTTCTGAGAGAGTTTGAATCTCTTCTTTGACACTTGCCAGTTGTTCCCCTAGACAAATAATTTAACATCTGTGAGATAGTGTTCACATTAAAGAAACACAGAGTTTCCTCTTTTGACTCTTACTACAAGTTTACTGGCCAGATGCAGTAATGTATGGGAAAGCACTTTGTAAGCTGTGAAGTGCTATACAAGTACATGGTAATAACAAATAAACATTGATGGTTTGCCCAGAGAGAAAGAAGAGGCTTCATTCAAGGATTAAATAATTGGCTTCTTGCTAGCTGGAAGTGCACAGGCACCCATGACTTTTACCTCTTTATAACTTAAGGCTCTAAACTAGTTTTAGCAGGAGGAAAGGCAGCAGATATTTTTAGAAAACTTCCTGTGGTTTAGATGAAATTGCCAAAGATATGATTCAGCATGAGAATTTTAAGTTTCCAGGTTCTTGTGCTTCACAGGATAATAATTTATAATCCGCAGGGGGAAAAAAAAATCACAAACTTTTTTCTGGGAGGGGACTGTTCCAAGACTTGTCAAATTAATGATCATTTTTGAAGCTAAATTTTTGCATCTTTTGTTGAAATATCAAAAGGTAAAAAATATCAGTTACCATGATACTTAAAGTATGGCTATTTATTTTCAGCTCATGGTTTTACTTAGAATCTTCTTTGATCAAAAATAATGAAACCAGTATAGTATATGTAACTTAAGTCTTAACAGTTCTGAAAAGAGGAAACATAATGGGGCTGACATGGCAAAATATGCAAACTTATTAATAATCAAATAATAAGCCACTTCTTCCACACCCTCCTCATTGGAAGGAAACAGTACCAGTAAAAATGGTACAGAAGAAGATGAAGAGTTTTTCTTCTTGGCTTGGCAGAGCATGAGTCTAGAGCAAGGATTTAGTAAAGGGCTAGGGAGGCTAGAAGGCAAAGAGAGAAATCCCTGGATGGATCCAGACATTTTCTTTGCCCTTTTTGATGCCTGTATAAGAATTCCAAAAGTAACACATGAATATAAACCTATTAAAATCACCCCTCTTCCCCTACCCCAGCTCTTCTCCTTCAAATAAGTAACTGCTGTTCATACTGTTTGTGTTGGATTGCATTTATGTAGCCATACAAACAGATTTTTTACATAATGGAGATCACATTAACTATATAATAGGCATCATACTAGCCTTCAATTGGATTTTTTTTTTTTTGGTAGAACTCAGAGCCTATCAGTCTAAATCTACTTCATTTTTCTAAATCGGGTTGGCAAACATTTTCTCTAAGACTTTGCAGGCCATGTGGTCTTTGTTGGAATTCCTGAACTCTGTCGTATAGCGGTTGTATAGCACAAAAGCAGCCGTAGACAATACAGAAACTCAGGAGCATGGTTGTGTTCCAATAAAGCTCTATTTGCAAAAATAGCCAAGTTTGGCCCATGGGTCACAGTTTGCCAACTCCTGTTCTAAATTGTTACATAGTATTTCTGCATAAAAATAACCATACTTTGGGCTTCCCTGTTGGCGCAGTGGTTGAGAGTCCGCCTGCTGGTGCAGGGGACACGGGTTCGTGCCCCGGTCTGGGAGGATCCCACATGCTGCGGAGCGGCTGAGCCCGTGAGCCATGGCCGCTGAGCCTGCGCGTCTGGAGCCTGTGCTCCGCAACGGGAGAGGCCACAACAGTGAGAGGCCCGCGTACCAAAATAAAAATAAAATAAAAATAACCATACTTTATTTTTGTAATCATGTCCAATTTTTCACTATTAAACACAATTGTTTTGACTATCCTTGTACAAATAACACTGTACATATATGAGTACTTCTGTAGGACATGAATGCCAGGTCAAAGGTATGCATATTTAAATATGGAAATATAGCTTCCAAACTCTCCAAAGGCTTGCCAACTTATTCTCCCCAAAACTGTACGAGAATACGCTTCTCATAGTTCCCCAGCCAGGGACTGAACCCGGGCCCTGGCAGTGAAAGTGCCGAGTCCTAACCACTGGACCACCAGGGAATCCCCTATTTATTTTTATTTTTACGAATATTATGTGCAAAATACTATTCCCGTTATTCCTAATAATTAGTTGATGAAGCTTGAGAGAACTAATAACACCCTCTTACCTTCCTGCCTGATTTAGAATAAATTGAGAGGCAGATGCAGGAATCAAGAAGATGGAGAACATCACCTATGCTATTTATCAATATAAAGCTGTTGGACAGCACGGCCTATATCCATGATAACAATAGTCTTCTGGATACTATATCCTAGAATTAATCTTCCCCACTTTTATCACAGGCAGAGTTGAAAAACGACAGACCTTCTGCCATTGTTAGTCTCTCCTTGGAAAACATACATGGAGAAGCAGAGAGTTTGTGATTCAGAAGACAGTCATACCCCTTAAGGAAAGAGAAAGTGTCTGACCACACATGTCCAGTTCCCTTTCCCAACTCACCAGTTAGATGAGTCACTGGAGAAGGGGAGAAGACAGATCAGGAGTGCCCCTCTCAGGCAGTCCTTCCACTTGGAAACATGAGTTAATGTCTTCTTCCCCCAACACCCCAGCTCCAGCCTTAGTGAGGTTAACCATCTTTCCAGTAAGTTTGATGACCATTTAATTTTTTGTGAACTGCTTGCTGTTGTCCTTTGACCACTTTTAAAAGCTGGTTGATATTCTCCTATTGATTTGTAGGAGCACTTCATCTTATTAAGGATATTAATCTTTGTTTATTTACCACAATTACTGCATTTATTAAATCTAAGGTGCCATTGCTTGTGAGATACCATTATTTTATATACTCCTAAGGGGAGTAAGCTTAAAAAACAAAATAAAATGCTGTTAGTGAAGCTATGTCACAGTGAATCTTAACACTTAGAATTTTTATTTTATATGTACTGAAAGAGCTTGCTTAGACTTTTTGAGGGTATACTTAAGAGGGAAAATATAAGCAAAATAGAGTGGCTAAGGTAGTTGCAAAACATTTTATATTCAGAATTCATCCACTCTCTTGACTCACTTTTCAGAGCCCTTGCTGTACACATTTTTCCACACTATATGTCATCCTCTGTGTCACCAAGAACATTGGTGCAGCCACATTTCTCCAAAGAGTGCTTCGGTGCTGTCTCCAGAATTTTCTTCCAAGCCATAGCCACCAATTCTTTAAGTTTTGATGCTGGGACTTCCTTGAATTTACCAATAGAAGTAACAGGGTTTCAGACAAAAAAAACTAGAAGTCTCATTCTTTTCCTTAAATGGTTCTTGAATAGTATGTCAACCCTATTGTTTTGAGGTTGCACCTTTCCAATAATAATGGGAGTATCAACCACATTTGAACATGTGCAGGCAATGGCTTCATTTCACAACTACAGCCTGGTAGCAAACATAAGACGCTGAGATTGTAAAACAAATGTTGGTTTCAGATATATTAAAATTTGAAGAAATGTTTGTGTTCTAACTGATGAATTAGAGTGCTTTTCTTCCAATGTGCCATGACTCTTCTTTTCTTTCTATGGTAAAATATATAAAACAAAATTTGACCATTTTTAAGTGTACAGTTCAGTGGTATCAATTACCTTCACAATATTGTACAACCATCACCACTGTCTATTTCCAAACTGTTGCATCACCTCACACAAAACTCTGTATATATTAATCAACAGCTCTGCATTACTCCTTTCCCCAGCCCCAGGCTTCTAATTTACTTTCTGTCTCTATGAATTTGCCTATTCTAAATATTTTATGTAAGTGGAGTCATACAACATTTGTCCTTTTGTGTCTGGCTTCCTTCACTTGTTTTCAAGGTTCACTCATGTTGTAGCATGTACCAGAATTGTATTCCTCATTAAGAATATTGTATTTTATGTCTATACCACATTGTGTTCATTTCTTTTTCTTTCTTTCTTTTTTTTTGCCTCACTGCACAGCTTGTGAGATCTTAGTTCCCCGACCAGGGGTCGAACCCGGGCCCTCAGCAGTGAAAGTGCAAAGTCCTAACCACTAGACCACCAGGGAATTTCCCATCTATTTATTTCTTGTTGGACGCTTGGATTATTTCCATCTCTTGACTATTGAGAATAATGCTGAAAGTAATGTTAGCATACAGGTGACTGTTTGAGTCCCTGATTTCAATTTTGGGGGTATATACATGAGTGGAATTGCTGGGTTACATAGGAATTTTATTTTTAACCTTTTCAGAAATTGCCAAACTATCACATATCTTTTCATTTATTTATTTGTTTTTGGCT
The DNA here is from genome assembly GCF_003031525.2 of Neophocaena asiaeorientalis asiaeorientalis. Taxonomy (NCBI): domain Eukaryota; kingdom Metazoa; phylum Chordata; class Mammalia; order Artiodactyla; family Phocoenidae; genus Neophocaena; species Neophocaena asiaeorientalis. The sequence goes on from NW_020175528.1 coordinate 4,428,420, forward strand.
GTGTTGGGTCTTCGTTTCTGTGCAAGGGCTTTCTCTATTTGAGGCAAGCGGGGGCCACTCTTCAACGCAGTGCGTGGACCTCTTACTATCGCGGCCTCTCTTGTTGGGAGCACAGGCTCCAGACGCGCAGGCTCAGTAGCTGTGGCTCACGGGCCTAGTTGCTCCGTGGCATGTGGGATCTTCCCAGACCAGGGCTCGAACCTGTGTCCCCTGCATTGGCAGGCAGATTCTCAACCACTGCGCCACCAGGGAAGCCCTATCTCATATCTTTTAACTTTAACATCTGATTGACACCATGGAGATGAACAGAAATTTGTCCATTGTTGTCCCAGACTTGGTAAGGGTGCAGCAACAGCCGTGAGGGAACTGGGAGCAACAGTGTCCACACAGGGGTCTGTCTTATGAAGTGCAAGATCAGCCAGAGGTTCTTTAATTGTATCGTTAGAAACAAAGAGATTAGCCGTTATAAATAAATCTAAGGAGTAAGCCTATGCCCAGAGTTACTGAACAATTCATCTTTTTAAATTTGGAAAAGCAGGTGGAAAGAGCTCAATGGCTCTGCCTAAGAAAGGAGAGACTGAGAAACCACAGAAATGACCTGGAGCTTGGGGAGAGAAGAAGCTACCAAAAGGAGACAGAGAGAGAGAAGAAGCAAATGATTTAGGTCTATTAACATCATTTTAAATACCACTCCCCTTGAGCACACACTAAGTGATAGGCATTGTGCTTAACACTTTAATCTTTAAAGAAAGAGAGGTATGCTATTTCCATTTTACATACTGGAAACTATGGTCCTAGAGGTTAAGTGTCTGCCCAAGGCCACAAAGCTAGTGAACTTCAAAGATGGGCTGTGCACCCTCCCCCAGCCCTCTTCACTGTGCCTCTCTGGTCCTACAAGTTTCGCATTTGAAATGCTTTCTTTAACTACCACCCTTTCCTGCCTACCGTTGTCAGAAAGAGCGAGGTCCCTCTTCCTTGCAGGCTTGCCTTGCCCTTCCTGGGACTGGCTGTTGTTCTGTTGTGATCCTGCCCAGAGCTGTGCGTTTCTTTCACTGTGTCTGGTGTCTGGTTAGTGACGTACAAGGCTTCATTCCCAAACTTAAACCATCCCTTGTGCTGCTGGTATGAATTTACTTTCTTATAACCTCCTCTGTCGACTTAGTGCATATTTCAACATCAAACTCCTGTCTCTTCCTGCATAACGGGGCCTCCTATTTTCACAGGAGAAAAAAAAGGTAGCTTATGGGGGTACCTTTCTAAAGTGTACCCACCCACATACTCTATCCCTGCCCTCTCAGCAGACCCTCTAATTCCTATTTATTTATTTACTTCTAGCTCAAAGATTGTGTCTCCTATGAGCCATGTCAAGGGATCCTATGCCCCTGGGGTTGCAACTGCTACTACAGGGAGGGGTCTCAGACCTGTTACAGTTTCTCTTTCTCCTGTTACTCTGAGAGTTACATTTGCAAAGCACACACATGCCATCACTGATTTGTTGATAAAATGATTGTCATAATAACAGTCTCCAAACACAGCTTCCTCTCACTGACTTCCTTCTCAAGAACCTGCACTTATATCCTGTTGTCCCAAATTTACTCCCAGTTCTCCCCTCAAGACATTTAGGGGCCAGGGGCACCAAGGACGGGAACACTAGCTAGGAGCCTGGATTGAGCGCGGGGCTTCAGGGCTCAGAGGAAGCATTTTAGAGAGACGCTAACTCAACAGCCAAGCGCAAATACTGAGTGATATTCCAAAGAGTTAGAAAAGCTAGACATCTCTTTAAGGGATTAATTGAAAAAAGGATGGTCCATCCATGCAGTCAAATACTATGATGCTCTCTGGCACTTAAAATGATAATGCAGAGATACACTTATTCACATGGAAGTGAGTGAATCCAGGTATGTAGGGCCTGAAGTTTACACAATTTCTTTAAGAAGAAGATAGATTCAGATACCTGGAAGGGGTCTATGCTTATGTGGAGCTTTAAAGCTTAAACTTCATAAATACACATTGTGAAGAAAGTAGTTTTCTCAGTAGCACGTGAAACTTTGTTCTTATTTCAGAAAAGCCTAATGGGCTATGCAGAGGGCTGCTAGAAGTGGTTATTTGTTGTATTTTTACTTTTGATATATTTCTATTTTGTATCTCTGCAATGTGATTATATATGTGTGTATATGCATATATGTATGTGTGTGTGCATTTCACATGTATATGTGTATGTATATATGTATATTTAAACATATATATATATATTTATGTTTTTCACTTGAAAGTCAATGGGTCATCCAGACTTCAACCCAAAGGGCTAGGCAGATTAAGAGACTCCAGGTCCAAGATCATAGGATGGAAAGTTGGGAAAGCAGATGTAAGTAAGGTTTAAACCAGAGAGTAGGAGCCAGGTTTGTTTTTTAATAAGCTTTTTATTAAGCCTTCTAGAGTTACAGAAAAGTTGCAAAGATAGTACAGAGAGTTCCTGTATAACTCTCACTTGGTTTCCCTATCTTCAGCATCTTTCATTACAATGGTAAATTTGTCACAGCTAAGGACCTAACGCTGGTACATTATTAGTTTGACTCCATACTTTTTTGGATTTCACTAGTTTTTGCCTAATGTCCCTTTTCTGTTCCAGGATATCACATTACATCTAGTCCTCATGTCTCCCCAGCCTCCTCTAGTCTATGACAGTTTCTCAAACTTTCCTTGATTTTAAAGATCTTGGCAGTTTTGAGGGGTACCGTCTGATGTTTTTATCATGGTTATACAGGGATTTGGGGATTTGGGGAAGTATGACCACACAGGTGAAGTGCCATTCTCATCTCATTAAGGTTCATGTTCATACCAAGAGTTCATGTTACTAGCATGACTTATCATTGTAGGTGTTAACCTTGATCACCTGCCTGAGGTGGTTTTTGCCAGATTTTTCCACTGTAAAGTTACTCTTTTTCGCTTTCCTATTCTATTCTTTGGAAGCAAGTTACTAAGCACAGCCTATACTTGAGGGGTGGGGAGTTAAGCTGCGTCTTTCAGAGAAGTATCTACATAAATTCTTTGGAATTCTCATGTATGAGAGATTTGTGTCTTCTTCCCCATTTATTTGTTTATTCAATCATTCATTTATATCAGCACAGACTCTTGAATATTTATTTTATATTTTGGGCTATAACCCAATACCATATTATTTGTTTTATTGCTTGAATTATTTCAGCTTTGGCCATTGGGAGCTCTTCAGATTGGCTCCTGTGTTCCTTTGACATGACCACATCGTTTATTTTTTCAGCGTTTCCTTACTTTCTGGCACTACAAAACACTCCAGGTTCATCTGGTATATTCCTGGCCCCAGCCCTAGAATCAGCCATTTCTCCAAAGATCACTGGTTCTTTAATTGGAGAATGGTACAGAAAGCAACATGTGGGCCCTTGGTGTGCCTGTTGCTACGGGAGTGTCATTGCTCCTAAGCCTTTTCAGTGCAGACAGCTAGGAAATATATGTGTGTGTATTAACATACATGTACACATATGTATACACACATATCTATAGTTATTCATATATCTATCCATCTGTATGTATACTAAGCTAAACATGAGTTCATGCTGATGTCGCCAAATTTAATCCAAGCCCACACGGTTCATTCTAGCCTGCTGCTCTTGTTAGCCTGTAGCCTCCTTCTCCAACAGGGAGAAACCCGGCTGCCACCACCTGTCCTGCCTTTACTTATTTGCTCAATCTCAGTATATATGTAGAGTACCTTCAGAAATGTTAACGTCCACAGGAAACAACTTTATCAATCTAAGTACAGTATTTATGCACCTTTCCTTTTGTCTTTAGTCTTGACAGTTTCCAGACAAAACATATTCCAAAGTTACTAAGGTCAGCATCATTTATTTAAATTCCAGGTTCCCTTCCCTTCCCTTCCCTTCCCTTTCCTATCCTTTCCTTTTCTTTCTATATTGGGAGCTGTCACTCCAGGTATGAGTGAGGAAAAATGCATCAAAGACATTGTGGAAGATAATCCGTCCCACTTGTACACAAACTCCTTTGCAGTGTGGCTTTTCTCCTCTTCCCATGAAGAGGTAGATTCTGTTCCCCCATTCTTTGAATCTGGGACTGGCTTTGTTACTTGCTTTGGCTGATGGATTATGGCAGAATGGTGTAATCTTGAACCTAGGCCTCAAGATGGCTTACAGTTTTTGCTCTTGCCCTCCTGGAGCACAGCTGCTGTTCTGTGAAGGAGCCTGGGAACACAGCCTGAAGGCATGTGACTCAGCTGACAGGCAGTACCCACTTCCAGTTATGTCTGTGAAATAAAATTCACATTTTATGGCAAGACAAGAAGAATTTAAACATAAAAGATTTTCTCTACCCTTTGGCCTCCTGTCTACCACCTACTGTGCATTGTGGATCTGCATTACTGCATTGACCAAACCTCCCTCATTGTCAGAAATACCTGATCAACCATAGGAACAACATTCTCCTAGCATCACAAATACAACTCCTTAAAAGATAACATCCCTTCGTGATCTTGTAAGGGGCCACCATGACGCTTAGATCTGGATTATGTAAACTGCCCATAATATGTCATTTAATGTACAACCCTTTGTCTCAAAAAAACTTCTATAACTGTACCTTGACTTCTAATGGGCAGAAACAGTTCTCAGAGCCTTCTGAGATGCTGTTCCCGGGTTATAATCCTCAATTTGGCTTGAATAAAATTTCCCATTTCTTTCTTAGATCGACTGATTAATTTTTCATCAACATGCCCATGAGGTCATCATAGACCATCCTGTCTCAGTTGAGCCACCTAATGCCTGCAGCCACATGAGTGACCTGGCAAAAGCAACAGAAAAACTGCTCAGCTGAGCCCAGCCTAAACTGACTCACTGAATCATGAGCAAATAATTGATTTATGCTTATTTTTTAAAGTCATTCAGTGTTAGATACTTTTGTTTAGCAGCAATAGATAAATGATCCAGACACTTATACAGCCTGAGCATTTTTTAACATTCAAGGAGGTTCTACACCTTACCCCACCTAAGTTTTTTTTTTTTTTTTAACATCTTCATTGGAGTATAATTGCTTTACAAAGGTGTGTTAGTTTCTGCTTTATAACAGTGAATCAGCTATACGTATACATATATCCCCATATCTCCTCCCTCTTGCGTCTCCTTCCCACCCTCCGTATCCCACCCCTCTAGGTGGTCACAGAGTACCGAGCTGATCTCCCTGTGCTATGCGGCTGCTTCCCATTAGCCATCTGTTTTACGTTTGGTAGTGTATATATGTCCATGCCACTCTCTCACTTCGTCCCAGCTTACCCTTCCCCCTCCCCGTGTCCTCAGGTCCATTCTCTACATCTGAGTCTTTATTTCTGTCCTGCCCCTAGGTTCTTCAGAACCATTTTTTTTTCAGATTCCATATATATGTGTTAGCCTACGGTATTTGCTTTTCTCTTTCTGACTTACTTCACTCTGTATGACAGACTCTAGGTCCACCCACCTCACTACAAATAACTCAATTTCGTTTCTTTTTATGGCTGAGTCATATTCCATTGTATATACGTGCCACATCTTCTTTATCCATTCGTCTGTCGATGGACACTTAGGTTGCTTCCGTGTCCTGGTTATTGAGCTGAAATGAACATTTTGGTACCTGACTCTTTTTGAATTATGGTTTTCTCAGGGTATATGCCCAGTAGTACCCCACCTAAGTTTTTAGACTGTTCCCAGTAGGCTGTGTAAACTGAAAGGAAAACACAGAACATAAAAGTTGTTAGTTAAGTTTTATTCAGGGACCTTACTGAGGACTATAGCCCAGGAGACAGCCTCTCAGACAGCTCTGAGAAACTGTTCTTAAGAGGTAAGTGCGGAGCCAGCATATATATACAATTTTGCTGGGAAAAAAAAAATGTCAAACATCAAGAGATTACTGCTAATCACAAAGAATGGACATCTCAAGTTAAAGATTTTAGTGCTTTTCTATGTATGGGAAGATGCAAGAATCTGGGGTCATTGAAATTTTTCCTTAAATATGTATCTTAACTATCTAGAGGCCCATCAGTCCCAAGCACAGAATGCTTCCTGTTTTTCTCCATCCTGAATTCCCCTCAGGGTGCACTGTCAATGGGCGACTGCAGTGGCTAATAATTTGATCCTTGTAGAACTGTTATGGCAGGCAACATTTTTTCTTTCCAGCTATATCATATCAGCCAAATTAAATCATTGCAGGTCACATGATAAATAGCACTACTATTTCTATAAACAAATATTGTGAAATCAAGCCATTGATTTCACATTTCTCCATCATGTATGACTTTCTTAAGGACTCCCAGTGCTGGATCTTTAGAACATCAAAAGATTGCTAGAGGTTCCATTTGTGTGCATACATGGCTAGGTAGAGCTTCTAACTCACAGCACCTCCTCAGCCATCATAGCTTCTCTGCTGTCCCTTAGTAACTTTATTTTTAACTTCTGGATTCAGCTTGAAAATTGAAAGCTTTCAACACTTTCTGATTATTCCCATCTTTTCTGTTCTTTCTCACCTTAGTCTGTATGTAGATGATGATGGTGATGATACTGATGACTACACCTTTACATATAATGCTTATGCTACTTCTCTCCAGTATCAGCCTGGGCAGCTGGGACCTGCTAGGTCAGATCGGCTAGGACAGTGCTGACACAGAGCTTCTCATTTGATCTGCTCCCACTCAATAATCTTTCATGATTTAAGTCCATATCACCAATATTTCAGGGTCTCTTACTCACATTACTTTGTTAAGATTTATTTAAAATGGATGTGCTTTTCATGCGCATCATGGTAGGATGATAAATATTAAAAAGGAGTAGAGGGCTTCCCTGGTGGCACAGTGGTTGAGAGTCCGCCTGCCGATGCAGGGGACATGGGTTCGTGCCCCGGTCCGGGAAGCTCCCACATGCCACGGAGCAGCTGGGCCCGTGAGCCATGGCCGCTGAGCCTGCGCGTCCCAAGCCTGTGCTCCGCAACGGGAGAGGCCACAACAGTGAGAGGCCCGCGTACCGAGAAAAAAAAAAAAAAAAAAGGAGTAGAAAATAAAATAAAGGCATGAGGCAATACCTTTAAAAAAAGGATTTATTTCATTTTTAATGGTAACCACAATAAAAATTTAAAGTAAACACGTATAGAAGCATCTTTAAATTTCTCACTTGATTCTGATTTTTTTCTTGTGATGCAAACTTTTTCAAGTACAGGTATTTCAGTCTGATTTTGAGAAAATGATCTGTTTACTCTGACTGAACTCATAAAATTAAGTTCTGGATTATAAGTATGCTGTTACCATCTCTAAAATCTAGATGAATCTTGGCAATCCTGGGGAAAATTGTTAAGCTCTCTAGATCTTTAGCAATGCTTTTGTTATTCTGACAAGCTGTCCAGACTGTCAAAAACATATCTAGGTGATGCAGTCCCTGAAGAAAAATTTATTTATGTCATACCTTTGGATGAAGAACCCCCTTAAGAAAACAGTTGAGTCATTTGGGTCCCATTTGAAATTCCCAGCAATTCTTTCCCCATAGTGTTTTTACTAATTAAGAAGCATTTACTTACTGTCTTTTTTGTGCATTCTATAGGGATAAAAAGAGTGATTAAAAGAACTGAATTCAAGCCGTCAGTTTTTTATTTACCCTGTATGTCTGGTTTTAACAAAAATTCTGAGTTTTGACAACTGCTAAAAGTAATGTTCATATCTGTTTTGTGTTCCTTTTTAAAATACTCTCAAGTCACATGTTAGGAGATGACCCATCACATGAGATTAGCTTTTGAGTTTACATGCCACCTCAGGTTATATTTAGTGCTACTGGCAAAAGATTTTATGGGTCTGCAGATCTTTCAACTTTGTTCAAGTTTTTGGCAAGATTTTTTTCTGTGTGTGTGATATTTGTTTCCTCTTGGCAAGTTTCTGACGGCTTGATGCTTTTAAAAATATATGCCTGTGATGTGATCTTCAATACTTGCCTTGCACTATTTTATATTTTGACACGAAAAAGTTAGCTTGTACCAGGCCTTGAGCTCAACAAAATATATGCTCATACATGTTCCCACATTTTAAGAGGTTGTCCTTTCTTTGGAGGGCATTTCTATTTGTGGATGTACCTAGAGTTACATGTATGAGAAACGAAAAAGAAGAAGAGTTGTGGCCATGGAAACTCATCCTTCACCTACTCGCCACGCTCTTCAACAAAACCAAGAAGAAATGACGGAACAATTTTCAGCCTGACTGTTTTCAAACAGGGTACTGTTGAAAAATCATTCTTAAAGGAGGGAAAAGCTTAATCTGAAAAAGTAGGATACATTCATTAATTTTTTTTCTGTCTGTTTACATTTGAAGTCTTTAGGAGAGCGGGTTCATCTTTACCACTTTATACATTTATTTATTTATTTTTGGCTGTGTTGGGTCTTCGTTTCTGTGCGAGGGCTTTCTCTAGTTGCGGCCAGCAGGGGCCACTCTTCATCGCGGTGCGCGGGCCTCTCACTGTCGCGGCCTCTCTTGTTGCGGAGCACAGGCTCCAGACGCGCAGGCTCAGTAGATGTGGCTCATGGGCCCAGTTGCTCCGCAGCATGTGGGATCTTCCCAGACCAGGGCTCGAACCCATGTCCCCTATATTGGCAGGCAGATTCTCAACCACTGCGCCACCAGGGAAGCCGCATCTTTACCACTTTAAAGTGATATAAAGGGACATCAGAATGGGCTGTCTCATCATAGTTAACCACTAGTCCCTTAGTTTACTGTAAGTTAAAATTTTTGGAAACTGCTGAGTTTCCCCCTTTTTCCTCTGAGCAGCTGCCTTGTAAATAAATGTGCATGTTTGGTCAGCACTGAGGTTGGTTGAAGAATGTTTAGGACATTTTCTTTGATCTCTACTGAGGGAAAAAAAAAGTCTTAATTGTGTGCTTTACTCTGTAGGATGCAAGGAGGCAGTCCTAGACAAAAGCCTCCAATGTAATTTCCAGATGGAAAGCATGGCCCTAAAAGAACGCTTTCTGTCTTATAATGTTCCAGATTTGAATTCCATCTGTACCCACTTTTTAGTTCCTTTGCTGCCACTCCAGAGCTGAGTCACTGTGAATAATCAATCTCTTTGTCTTTGAGACTAGGTCAAACCTGAAGGATAACGTAAGAAAATGCCTCATCCTTAAGGTTGAATTAGCTCTTTGGAATTGCGAGTAGATGCTCTTTGCTGAGAGCTATTACAATGTCTACCTAAATGTCTTCATCTTAGACCATGGGGCACCAAGGTCAGGATGGCTGCAACCTCAAGGCAAAGGCTGTATATTTTTCCATTAAATATTATTTGGCAGAGAAGACTTAAATGCTGCTGTTTTGCTATGATGAAGCTAGTGGTGTCTATGGGTAAATTTAAGGATATACATTCTCAGAGCATATTTAAGTATTTTAAGGATATTTTACCCAATAGTTTAAAAAATGCCGCTTGCTGAATTATAATTCAGAGTATTAACTTTTAAGTCTGAGGGCATTTGCCAAGTTTTAGAGAAAGAAGATAAGATTTAGTTGCCAGAATATTTTTGATTGAGGCCTCTCCTTACCACTAGTGAGCTGAATAGTCAGCTCACTAGTGGATGGGAAAGGATGGGAAAGTATTTTTATCTATTGCGAGTTCTGAACTACGCACTCAGTGATTTAATATAATGATGTGTGACCATACTTTCTCAGGCATTATGTAAACATGACAGAATCAGGAAAATAAACACGTTATTATCAAAGTGCAGATGGGAAAATCACTTTTTTCTCTTTGATTTTCAACTTTTTCCTCTTAAAGGGAAATAGGATTAAATTATTCCTAAGGATGGTTTCAGCTGCAGTTTTCTATAATTTCAAGTTGATATAAATTGACTGTGGTCTTCATTATACACTTATACATCATATCTTGAGTTCTCAAAAAGTCCTGTCTAAAATAACAACTACTCTGTGTTCTGAAATAATATCTACTATATCATTGGATAAGTCATATTGAACAAGTTACTAAAAAGTTGTTAAATATTTAAAAATATTCTTTCAATAAATATTACACCGTTAAGGAACTGGAAGTCTGTCAGTATGATGGGAAGTGAACACGAATAACTAGAGCGTGAGGCAAAACGGATTGTATTAAAAGCTTGCTGGAGGATTAGATGTGTTTTGTAAACTGTAATGGGTCTTAGCAGACTTTGCGTGAGAAACAGGTTGGTGCATAAAGTAATAAGACCAAGGGATAAAGTTTTTCTTAGACCTATTTTTCCATGCTTTCTTGTGAGTGATTTTAGTACCTTAATGAAATATATTTGCTTTCATAGACATTCATGTGTGTGTGGCCTGTTCTTTGTCGGGATGATGTGTGGTATTGATGGAGATGAATGTGGAGGATGATCTTGTTGCTAAATAAGTGCTATTCTCTGGAATTTGGTAAAACTTTTTTATTTATAGGAATTGTTTTTAAAGCATTATAAACTTGCGTTCCATTGACACTTTTTTTTTTTTGCGGTACGCAGGCCTCTCACTGTTGTGGCCTCTCCCGTTGCGGAGCAAAGGCTCTGGCCCTGCAGGCTCAGCGGCCATGGCTTACGGGCCCAGCCGCTCCGTGGCATGTGGGATCTTCCCGGACCGGGGCACGAACCCGTGTCCCCTGCATCGGCAGGCAGACTCTCAACCACTGCGCCACCAGGGTAGCCCCCCATTGACATGTTTTTTAAGTCTCTAAATAGCTATGTATTCTATTAGGTCCTAAATATTAAGAGTCTCATCAAATTTCTCTTAAATATCTGTAAAACAAAACCATATTCACATTTGAAATAGAACATGAATGTGCCCCTGTGGAAAAGATGCATTGAATATGACTGAGCCCCTTCCTTGGTTTATTTTTCTCCATGGCACTTTTTATCATTTAAGTACTATATATTTTAGTTGTTTATTTTCTTATTTCCACTTGCAAAAATGGCTGCCAGGGTTTCAGCCCAGTGTGTCAGGGGGCATTTCAAAGAGAATGGGGTAAATGGGCTGGTCTAATGCTTTGAAAATATATCTATTATATCTGAATGGGGTTGCCTATTTACTAGATTGTTCTATTACGTACCCACTATGGGCTTCGAACACCAAAATACGAACACATCACATCTCCAATGTCTCTTTCTATACAATTGAAATTAGAGTTTCCATTAGACATCACTTATCTAAGTGTGGTTTAGCTTTTAATTAAAATATTTATTGGCATAATTAAATCAATTGTAGATGGATTACTAAAATCATCTTAGAAATAGTAACTAAGGATCATTTGTTTATACTAAGAAAAAAAGTGACTTAAATGTCTGAATCTTTCCAATAATTGTTTCTAACAATTCTTTGTTCTATTGGAATTATTCCTTATAAGTATTATAAAAATGGTGATGGCTACTAAAAAACAGAATTTGTGTTCTCAGGAAAACTTGTTCTTATTGGCAACAGATTCCAAGTTATTTTTTGTGAAATAGTTTCCAGTGCTTCTTTTCCTGATTAGCATCTATTCCTGATTTTGCTTTTATTATGTATTTGTACATGAGAGTAAAATTGATGTAGTCTATAATACCTAACAAATATACTGAACTAAATTAACAAGTGAGAAGACTTAGAGAACAAATTTATGGTTACCAGGGGGGAAGCGTGGGGGGAAGGGATAGTTAGGGAGTTTGGGATCAACATGTCCACACTGCTATATTTAAAAATGGATAACCAATAAGGACCTAATGTATAGCACAGGGAACTCTGTCCAATATTATGTGGCAACCTGGATGGGAGGGGAGTTTGGGGGAGAAAGGATACATCTATATGTATGGCTGAGTCCCTTTGCTGTGCAGCTGAAACTATCACAACATTGTTAATCAGCTATACTCCAATATAAAATAAAGAGTTAAGAAAATAAATTAACCAGTGAGAAGGAAAACGTGATATTTCTTTTACACATAATTACTGATCAAAGAATAGAGCATGGGTGTTTTGCTACAATAGAACCCATTTTGAAACTTTCAGTGATATCAAGGCAAATATTATAAGAAGATTTGTTAAAATATTTATAGGAAAAAATAAGACTCTAATGTCAAAGTGAATATTAAGAAAAATATGTAAACATGACAAAATCAGGAAAATGAACACATTATTATCAAAGTGCATAGCCATCAGATGACAGATATGAAATATCTGGGCAATTTGAAGGCTAGATGCAACCAGTATTATATTTGGAAAACAGTACAAGCCACTAGCATCTAAGAAATGACAGACTGTCTAGTGAAACTTCTCTACCATCAGGATGAAAATGCCTGAGAAAGTGTGGTCACACATCATTATATTAAATCACTGGGTGCATAGTTCAGAACTTGCATTAGATAGAAATACTTGCATGGTAGAGGGAAAAGTGGAGAGAGCATTATGGTTAATATTCTTTGATTGTAAGTAACAGAGAGTAACTCAAGCTAGCTTATGTTTTTAAAAATGTATTTATTATAAGTGTCTCATATGCTGACAGCATGACTGTGGTCAGGCTTCAGGAAGGGAGTGACTCCAGGAACTGGAAAACATCAATTTCTCCCCATCTCTTATCTCTGCTTCTTCCTGTAAGTGTGCTTTGAGCACAGATCTAACACCTGACTGGGAAGACACCCAAAGACTATGTCTACATAGACTTGTAGGGTAAAGCTAATGCAATTCTTGGAGTGTTGATTGTAAGCAGAAGGTTGGACCTGGGATGGTGACTGTTTTGATAGAGCTGGGAATCTTTAGTGCTTGTGCTCAACATGAAAGGAGTTTGGGGGTAGGACAGGTGTGTCATTGTAGGGCAGGTCAGAAAGCGAGTGTTTATGAGATCTGATGTCTGGGAGGTAGGGGCTCCAGAAAAGGACCACAAGCTTGGTTAGGATCTTACAGGGCCTTACCTTGCCCTTCCTGCCCTTTTACTTGAGAGAAGTTTCTTCCCTGGGCTCTTGCTTGGCTTGCCTTCCGTCTCAACCCAAGTGTCACCTAATCAGAGAGACCTTCCCTGACCACTCTATTTAATGAAACCCCTATACCACATTTAAAGTACTCTTTCATAATTACCCTGTTTTATCTCCTTAAGCATTTATCTTTCTGAAATTGTCTTGTTTGTTTACTCATCTATTATCTGTTCTCACCTTCATCCACTCTTTGTGACATCAGAGGCCTTTTGTGAGTTGTTCTCCTTTGTGTCTCTATCATCTAGCACAATGCCTAGCACATAACAGGTGCACAATAGATATCTGTTGGATAAATGACTAGGAGCATATATTGCTACTGTAGAATTGGAGCTAGGAGCAGTATGTAGTGCTAGAGCTGGGGATTGTATGATAGCTTGATTCTGTAGCAGAGTGAAGATTTTTCTTGTCCTATCAGAGGAGGATCTGCCCTCCCACCTATTGGAGGCTTAAGGTACTTATTTATTATACCTATGCTTCAGTAAGATTAGGAAATCAAGACTTCTCAGCTGGTTTGGGGCTCAATCTTAGTATAGGAGAGGGGATTATGTGCTCAGAGTGTAAAGGGCCCTTGGGCACATCAGATATCTCTATGGTCTGTGAGGAAGGGCTCAGCCAACTCTTACATATTATTGTTTTAGAGCTATTGCCTATCTCCCAGATTCAAGGAAAGACAAATGGTGGTTTGGGGAAAGAAAGAAGTGGCTGCAGCTATTACACTGAATTTCTCATAGAGCCCTTAAGGGCATTTTTAATGAAGCAAGAATTTATTTTAAATCACCTCTATACATTTGAAAGCTTTGAATTACATTCTATGAAAAGGTAGGATATCTGAAGGCAAGCTTGAGTTTTGGTGTTAGGATACTATGGTTTTCCTTGTAAAGTTTATCGATATCTTTAATATCATAGGACTCAAGCAAGGTCCTATGCTCTTCCTTTTGGACTGTCATTCTGAGGAATGAACTTCATGAAAGGATAAGATGTATGTCCACATAAGCAAGAGGAGTTTCTCCAAGAAGGAAGTTGGAGTGAAATTTGGAAGAAGGCAGGGAAGCTGGTCACTCTTGAGGATTAACTTTTTCACTAGAACTTCAACTCAAATGGCAGGTTTTGGTAACATTACATTGAAAATAAGTTGCAAGTTTGTCTATATTATATGCTGAAAATCATTTTTTATGTATTGATCATTTCTTTAATTGTTTTTGTCTAAGAATAAACTTGTTTTTGCACAGCCAGGAAACTTTGCTCTCTGAATGTCAGTTTCAGCAATCTCAAACTAAACTAATAAGTCTAACTTTAGTAACTTGTGGCTTTCACCATAGTCTCTTCTCCCTATATTTATGAATCTATTATTTATATTCTTTCTTGGGGAAATTAAGTAATGCAATTCTAGAATGTGTTAGAAAAGGGGAAATTTTAGCTTAGTCCCTCCTGAGTTCTCCCCTTAGAGGAATTTGCACCTTCGGATCATGTGTGCTTCTCAGGGCTGGTGTGAAAACACATTCAAAAAGTTCAGGCCTTCACAGGTTAAATGCCATGTGCTAATCTCAAGTTTGCATCCTCTGTTCCAAGTTCTGCTGAAACTGTGCTGGGTGAATCTCCACTGACTTTTCAGAAAAACTCAACTCCTATACAGAAGAGTAGGATCTAGGTCCAGTATATATCCCCCATTGCTAAGAGCACATTTCCCTAAGGCTGAGGTATTCTGAGAATTGGTGAAGGTGGGGTCTAGGGAGACAAGAAAATTTAGTTAATGGTGACTATCAGAATACCAAATCCCACTGAAGAGTAGAAGGGAGTAGGCAGATACAGGTTCCTTTCTCTTCTGACTGTACAATTCCCAAATCTAGTTTCTTTCAAGATCTTCTCACCAGACTTCTGCTTCTAGCTAAGAGAGAATACAGAGATTGAATTTAACCTCCTGCTTTAAACAAATAAGACAAAAATATATGAAAAAATAGTTTTTAAGGCACTGGACATAAACAATGAAAGATAGTGATCCTTGAAAGATGGGAAACACATGAAGTTAGCACTACCATTGCCTCTTTTATTGCCTGAGAGAGTTTTTAGGCCTTGGCACAGAAAACAGAAATGGAGGCAGAGAACGGTGGACTCCCTGAGTTAAGGAGATGCTGCCGGGAGTTCAGAGAGATTATGGTAGGTAATGTTCACAGGGCTGAGTGTTGAAAGAAGAGAGCTACACAGAGAGAGAACCTTGGAAATCTGTTGAGGATCCTTTTCTAGTATTCAGTAGAGTACTAATCAACATCTACATGGGAGGAAACTACCTAAGGTCAAGGAAAGAACTATTCAAAAAAAATAAGATTAGAGGTAACAGAACCTGGTATTCACATACTGCCAAAAAGAGGGCCTGATTTCACCAGCTGCACTGGAAAAATCTCACAATTCAGGGCACTGAGTAGAGTACTCAGAAAGGTCTCCACAGTGGAGAATAATTAATCAGCCCTAAACTAAATGTTACTCTAGTCCTACTTAACAAATCTTAAAAGCAAAATCTAAAAAGATCAAATTTTTCCCAAATAACTTAACTGTGTTGAAGAAGAAAACTCAAGAATATTTATACAAAAGCATGCAGCCATCAGTAATATAAAAATCATAATGCCTGGTATCCAATCAAAGATTGCCAGGAATTTAAAGAAGCAGAGATATATGACCCATAATGATGAGAAAAATCAATCAACTGAAGCTGACCCAGAACTGGATTAATAAAAGGACATTAAAACAGATTAAACTATATTCAAAAAGCTAAATAGAATATCTTTAAAAGACCCAAATCAAACTTCTGGAGATGAGAGCCCCAGTGACTGAGATTTTAAAATGTACTGAATAGGATAAACAATAGATAAGACATTACAGGAAAGAAAAAGATTAGTATACTTGACGACATAATAAAATGTATCCAAAATGAATGGTTGAGAGACAAAAGAACATAAAAGAAAAGAAAAGGGCATCAGTGAGCTTTGGGACAACTTCAAGCAGCCTCATATGACTGTAATTGGAGTCTCTGAAGAAAGGGAGTGAGGTATAGGAAAATATTTGAATAAATAATGGCTGAAAAATTTTCAGAGTTGTTGAAATTTTAAACCCACAGATCCTGGAAGCTCAATGAATCCTATTTATAAGAAACATGAAGAAAACTACACCAAATAACGTTATGATTAAATTACCTAGAAGGAGTGATGAAAGGAAAATCTTAAAACCAACTAAAGAAGAAAAGAAAAAAAAAACACACTATAGATTAATAAAGATAAGATTTGAGAGGAACCAAGATGGCGGAGTAGAAGCACCAGAATCACAACTAGCTGCTGGACAGTCATCAATGGGAAGACACTGGAACTCAACAAAAAAGACACCCCACATCCAAAGACAAAGGAGAAGCCACAGTGAGATGGTAGAAGGGGTGCAATTACAGTAAAATCAAATCCCATAACTGCTGGGTGGCTGACTCACAGACTGGAGAACACTTATACCACAGAAGTCCACTCACTGGAGTGAAGATTCTGAGCCCCACGTCAGGTTCCCAACCTGGGGATCCGGCAACAGGAGGAGGAGTTCCCAGAGAATCAGAATTTGAAGTCTAGTGGGATTTGATTGCAGGCCTTCTACAGGACTGGGGGAAGCAGAGACTCCACTCCTGGAGGGCACACACAGAGTAGTGTGTGCATCGGGACCCAGGGGAAGGAGGAGTGACCCCAGGGGAGACTGAACCAGACCTACCTGCTAGTGTTGGAGGGTCTTCTGCAGAGGCGGGCAGTGGCAGTGGCTCACCGTGGGGACAAGGACACTGGCAGCAGAAGTTCTGGGAAGTACCCCTTGTCGTGAGCCCTCCCAGAGTCTGCCATTAGCCCCACAAAAGAGCCCAGGCCACTCCAGTGTTGGGTTGCCTCAGGCCAAACAACCAACAGGGAGGGAACCCAGCCCAACCCATCAGCAGTCAAACGGATTAAAGTTTTACTGAGCTCTGCCCACCAGAGTAACAGTCAGCTCTACCCACCACCAGTCCCTCCCACCAGGAAACTTGCACAAGCCTCTTAGATAGCCTCATCCACCAGAGGGAAGACAGCAGAAGCAAGAAGAACTACAGTCCTGCAGCCTGTGGAACAAAAACCACATTCACAGAAAGATAGACAAGATGAAAAGGCAGAGGGCTATATACCAGATGAAAGAACAAGATAAAACCCCAGAAAAACAACTAAATGAAGTGGAGATAGGCAACCTGCCAGGAAAAGAATTCAGAATAACGATAGTGAAGATGATCCAGGACCTCAGAAAAAGAATGGAGGCAAAGATCGAGAAGATGCAAGAAATGTTTAACAAAGATCTAGAAGAATTAACGAACAAACAAACAGAGATGAACAATACAATAACTGAAATGAAAACTACACTAGAAGGAATCAATAACAGAATAACTGAGGCAGAAGAATGGATAAGAACGGATTAGTGACCTGGAAAACAGAATGGTGGAATTCACTGCTGTGGAACAGAATAAAGAAAAAAGAATGAAAAGGAATGAAGACAGCCTAAGAGAACTCTAGGACAACATTAAATGGAAAAACTTCACATTATAGGGGTGCCAGAAGGAGAAGAGAGAGAAAAAGGACCGAGAGAATATTTGAAGAGATTGAAAACTTCCTTAACATGGGAAAGGAAATAGCCACCCAAGTCCAGGAAGCACAGAGAGTCCCATACAGGATAAACCCAAAGACAAACATGGTGAGACATATAGTAATCAAACTGGCAAAAATTAAAGACAAAGAAAATTTATAGAAAGCAGTAAGGAAAAAACGTCAAATAACATGCAAGGGAACTCCCATAAGGATAACAGCTGATTTCTCAGCAGAAACTCTACAAGCCAGAAGGGAGTGGCATGATATACTTAAAGTGATGAAAGGGAAGAAAGTACAACCAAGATTGTTCTACCCAACAAAGATCTCATTCAGATTTGATGGAAAAATCAAAAGGTTTACAGACAAGCAAAAGCTAAGAGAATTCAGCACCACCAAACCAGCTCTACAACAAATGCTAAAGGAACTTCTCTAAGTGGAAAACACAAGGGAAGGAAAGTATCTGCAAAATCAAACCCAAAACACTTAAGAAAATGGTCATAGGAACATACATATCGATAATTACCTTAAACGTGAATGGATTAAAGGCTCCAACCAAAATACACAGGCTTACTGAATGGATACAAAAACAAGACCCATATATATGCTGTCTACAAGAGACCCACTTCAGACGTAAGGACACATACAGACTGAAAGTGAGGGGATGAAAAATGATATTCCATGCAAATAGAAATCAAAACAAAGCTGGAATAGCAATACTCATATCAGATAAAATAGACTTGAAAATAAAAAATGTTACAAGAGGCAAGGAAGGACACTACATAATGATCAAGGGATCAATCCAAGAAGAAGATATAACAATTATAAATATATATGCACCCAACATAGAAGCACCTCAATACATAAGGCAACTGCTAACAGCTGTAAAAGAGGAAACCAATAGTAACACAATAATAGTGGGGGACTTTAACACCTCACGTACACCAATGAACAGATCATCCAAACTGAAAATAAATAAGGAAACAGAAGCTTTAAATGACACAATAGACCAGATAGATTTAATTGATATTTATAGGACATTCCATCCAAAAACAGCAGATTACACTTTCTTCTCAAGTGCGCACAGAACATTCTCCAGGATAGATCACATCTTGGGTCACAAATCAAGCCACAGTAAATTTAAGAAAATTGAAATCATATCAAGCATCTTTTGTGACCACAACGCTATGAGATTAGAAATGAATTACAGGGAAAAAAACGTAAAAAACACAAACACATGGAGGCTAAACAATACGTTACTAAATAACCAAAAGATCACTGAAGAAATCAAAGAGGAAATCAAAAAATACCTGGAGACAAATGACAATGAAAACACGACAACACAAAACCTATGGGATGCAGCAAAAGCAGTTCTAAGAAGGAAGTTTATAGCTATACAAGCCTACCTCAAGAAACAAGAAAAATCTCAAATAAACAATCTAACCTTACATCTAAAGGAACTAGAGAAAGAAGAATGAAGAAGACCCAAAGTTAGCAGAAGGAAAGGAATCATCAAGATCAGAGCAGAAATAAATGAAATAGAAACAAAGAAAACAATAGCAAAGATCAATAAAACGAAAAACTGTTTTTTTGAGAAGATAAACAAAATTGATAAACCATTAGGCTGACTCTTCAAGAAAAAGAGGGAGAGGACTCAAATCAATAAAATTAGGAATGAAAAAGGAGAAGTTACAACAGACACCGCAGAAATACAAAGCATTCTAAGAGACTAGTACAAGCAACTCTATGCCGATAAAATGGACAACCTGGAAGAAATGGACAAACTCTTAGAAAGGTATAACCTTCCAAGACTGAACCAGGAAGAAATAGAAACTATGAACAGACCAATCACAAGTAATGAAATTGAAACTGTGATTAAAAATCTTCCAACAAACAAAAGTCCAGGACCAGATGGCTTCAAAGGTGAATTCTATCAAACACTTAGAGAAGGGCTAACACCCATACTTCTCAAACTCTTCCAAAAAACTGCAGAGGAAGGAACACTCCCAAACTCATTCTATGAGTTCACCATCACCCTGATACCAAAACCAGACAAAGATACTACAAAAAAAGAAAATTACAGACCAATATCACTGATGAATATAGATGCAAAAATCCTCAACAAAATACTAGGAAACAGAATCCAACAACACATTAAAAGGATTATACTCCATGATCAAGTGGGATTTATGCCAGGGATGCAAAGATTCTTCAATATACAGAAATTAATCAGTGTGATACACCATGTTAACAAGTTGAAGCATAAAAACCATATGATCATCTCAATAGATGCAGAAAAAGCTTTTGAAAAAATTCAACACCCATTTATGATAAAAACTCTCCAGAAAGTGGCCATAGAGGGAACCTACCTCAACATAATAAAGGCCATATATGGCAAACCCACAGCAAACATTATTCTCAATGGTGAAAAACTGAAACCATTTCCTCTAAGGTCAGGAACAAGACAAGAATGTCCACTCTCACCACTATTATTCATCGTAGTTTTGGAAGTCCTAGCCACAGCAATCAGAGAAGAAAAAGAAATATAAGGAATACAACTTGGAAAAGAAGAAGTAAAACTGTCACTGTTTGCAGATGACATGATACTATACATAGACAATCCTAAAGATGCCACCAGAAAGCTACTAGAGCTAATCAATGAATTTGGTAAAGTAGCAGGATACAAAATCAATGCACAGTAATCTCTTGCATTCCTATACACTAATGATGAAATATCTGAAATTGAAATTAAGGAAACACTCCCATCTACCATTGCAACATAAGAATAAAATACCTAGGAATAAACCTACCTAAGGAGACAAAAGACCTGTATGCAGAAAACTATAAGACACTGATGAAAGAAATTAAAGATGATACCAACAGATGGAGAGATATAACATGTTCTTGGATTGGAAGAATCAATATTGTGAAAATGACTATAGTACCCAAAGCAATCTGCAGATTCAATGCAATCCCTATCAAATTACCAATGGCATATTTTATGGAAGTAGAACAAAAAATCTTAAAATTTGTATGGAGACAAAAAATACCCCGAGTAGCCACAGCAGTCTTGAGGGAAAAAAATGGAGCTGAAGGAATCAGACTCCTTGACTTCAGACTACACTACAAAGCAACAATAATCAAGACAATATGGTACTGGCACAAAAACAGAAGCATAGATCAATGGAACAAGATAGAAAGCCCAGAGATAAACCCACGCACCTATGGTCAACTAATCTATGACAAAGGAGGCAAGGATATACAATGGAGAACAGACAGTCTCTTCAATAAGTGGTGTTGGGAAAACTGGACAGCTATATGTAAAAGAATGAAATT
Source organism: Neophocaena asiaeorientalis asiaeorientalis (assembly GCF_003031525.2). Taxonomy (NCBI): domain Eukaryota; kingdom Metazoa; phylum Chordata; class Mammalia; order Artiodactyla; family Phocoenidae; genus Neophocaena; species Neophocaena asiaeorientalis. The sequence continues at coordinate 4,449,362 of NW_020175528.1, forward strand.
AGAACACTCCCTAACACCATACACAAAAATAAACTCAAAATGGATTCAAGACCTAAATGTAAGACCAGACACTATAAAATTCTTAGAGGAAAACATAGGAAGAACACTCTTTGACATAAATCACAGCAAGATCTTTTATGATTCACCTCCTAAAGTAATGGAAATAAAAAGAAAAATAAATGGGGCCTAATGAAACTTAAACACTTTTGCACAGCAAAGGAAACCATAAACAAGACAAAAAGACAGCCCTCAGAATAGGAGAAAATATTTGCAAATGAATCAAAAGACAAAGGCTTAATCTCCAAAATGTATAAACAGCTCATGCAGCTCAATATTAAAGAAGCAAACAACCCATTCCAAAAATGGGCAGAAGTCCTAAATAGACATTTCTCCAAGGAAGACATGCAGATGGCCAAGAAGCACATGAAAAGCTGCTCAACATCACTAATTATTAGAGAAATGCAAATCAACTTTAAAAAATTATTTTTTTATTAAAAAAATAAAGTGTTAGTATTTATTCTATTAAGATTATATAGTACAGTTTTAACTTTGTTGTTTTAGACATAACTGTCTTTGTACTGTTCACAGCTTGAATGTTTATTCAGTATTTTATAACACCTCCCAGAAATTTTTAACTAGCATCAAGATGTTTTGTTTGTTTGATTTGTTTTATGGTTTGGAAATTAGTATTGAAAATATTACATTATTTCTGAAAATAAAATAAATTTCAAAGACTTGACAGCAGATTTGTCAGAAACAATTTAAGGCAAGGATGTCCTCTCTGGTATGGAGGTTTTTGCTTCCTACTTTACTTTCTTTAATGCTACCACAGAGAGGGTTTGGGGCAGCTCATTACAGCCTCACAAGTGTGGGTCCCTTGTCTAGCCTCTCCACTCCACCTTTGAAAGTTTGTGGCAACCCTAGGTCACAAGAAAGTTTCTCTGCACCATTTTTCCAACAGCATTATTTCTTTTTTTTTTTTAATTTACTTATTTTATTTATTTTTGACTGCATTGGGCTTTGTTGCTGCGTGTGGGCTTTTTCTAGTGTGGCGAGTGGGGGCTACTCTTTGTTGCGGTGTGCGGGCTTCTCATTGCAGTGGTTTCTCTTGTTGTGGGGCACAGGCTGTAGGCACGCGGGCTTCAGTAGTTGTGGTGCCCGGGCTCAGTAGTTGTGGCTCGTGAGCTCTAGAGCGCAGTCTCAGTAGTTGTGGCGCACGGGCTTAGTTGCTCTGCAGCACGTGGGATCTTCCCAGACCAGGGCTCGAACCCTTGTCCCCTGCATTGGCAGGCAGACTCTTAACCACTGAGCCACCAGGGAACCCCCAAACAACAGCATTATTTCTTAATTAAGTTATGTACATTGTTTTTCTAGACATAATGTTATTGGACACTTACAAGACTAAAGTATAGTGTAAACACAACTTTTACATGCACTGGGAAACCAAAAAATTCGTGTAACTCGCTTTATTGCATTATTCACTTTATTGCAGCAGTCTGCAACCAAACCCACAATATCTTTGAGCTCTGTCTGTATAATAAAAAAAAGATCTAAAATAACATGAACTCTACCAATAAAAATTTATGTGTTAAACATGATTCATCGGGTTCATATTAAACTCCTAAAATTGTCCTGAAAATGGAATTTATTTTATGTGTCCTTGTTTTAAAATGATTGTTTCAGCCCATATTGGACATCAGCCCTCAGTGAAATTTATGATTTGGAATTAATTATATTGCTCTCTAGCGCTGCAGATGTCACACCCTTCGCCTTTCCCATGGGAGCACAGGATCTAAGGCCTCTGAAGATAAGCTTCTTGTGTTTGCTTCCACAGCCTTCTCTTTTCTTTATATGTTCACTCTAAAATATGTGCCAAGAATGGATGGGATACAAATATGTGATTCCTGGAAAATAATTCCTCTTTATTATTTTCCTTTGGCATTGAGACTTTCATTTCTACCAATTGAAGAACAGTGAAAACTAATCTTTTTTAATAATATTCTTCAAATTACATTTTTACGATATTTCAGGAGTTCCATTTGTGTTGAGAAGTCCATATTAATCATTTGTATAATTTTGATATAAACTCTCTCATAAAATATTATTAACTGCTAATTTATACTTCTGAAACATTTTCTTTTGGATTTAGAGAATTCTTTATGTCCCTGGGAAAGTCCACTCAGAGGACAAGGCTGCAGGAAATCTTTGTGACAATTGGTATAGTTTAAATGGATTTGTTGGGGCTGGCAGTGACTGAAAATTGGTGGGATTGAAAACATATCACATGAAAAGCTGCACACAGATGTTTATAGCGGCTTTATTCATATCTGCCAAAACTTGGAAGCAGCTAAGATTGCTTCCTTCAGTAGGTGAATGGATAAATAAATGGTGGTACCACCAGACAATGGAATATTATTCAGTGTTAAAAAGGAATGAACTATCAAGCCATGAAAAGACACAGAGTAAACTTAAATGCATATTACTAAGTGAAAGAAGACAATCTGAAAGGCTACGTACTGTATGATTCCAACTATACAACACTTTGGAAAAGGCAAAACAACATGGAGACAGTAAAAATAATAGTGGTTGCCAGGGGTAGGAGGGTGTCAGGGATGAATAGGTAGAGCACAGAGGATTTTTAGGGCAGTAAAACTATTCTGTATGATACTACAGTTGCGTGTACTTGAATTGCATGTATATCAAAGCCCATTAAATGTATGACATCAAGAGTGAGTCGACTGAAAGAAATATACCACTCCAGTGAGGGATATTGATAGTGGGGAAGCTCTGCATCTGCGGGGGTAGGGGGTATAAGGGAAGTCTGTACTTTTGGTTCAGTTTCTGTTCAGTTTTGCTGTGAATCTAAAATTGCTCTTAAAAAAAGAAAAGCCTTTTAATTAAAAAAAATTGTTGGTGGGAATTTGGAATTAAGAATCCATTTGATGCAATGAAAATAACATGATGGACCTTGAATCAGACAGACATTATTTGACTCTTGACCTTACGAATCATTAGTCTGAAAACTGTGAAATTTAACTTCTCTGGGCCTCAGTTTTCTTGGGAATAAATTAAGTGAAAAATTTTTACCATGCAGAATTGATACGAGGACTAACTTAGATAACTTCCTACATGCTCAATAAATAGTAGCTATTATTTGTAATACATTTCAGATTTGGGACCAAAGGACTAATTCTTCATACCAGTGGGAGAACAAGGAAGGTAATAGATACAACTACACCCTTTCAGAAGCAGTTTATGGGAGACAGAGAGAAGATTCAATCTGACCAGGCTCAAGCATATTGTGTTTAAAATGTTTACCTTTTACTCTAGCAGTGATAATGTGAGATCTCTTTTGATAAATTGCTGGTGTCTTAAAAATACCACGCATACTCCCACCCCAAAAAAGTATTCAAATGATCTAGTATTGGAAGTGATACACAGAAAATCTTTATTTCTTGATGAGTTTTCCCTCAAGTATTAGAAACTTGACTAATATTTCTAAAAGTAGAAGAAAGAAAAATACATACGTGAAAAAAATTACTAGGAAGAAGTAGTCCCAGTATATTGGATCCTAGTCACTAATCTTATTGAGAAATTAAACTTGCAATTAGGCTAATAAATGGGGAGCAATGACAGGGCAAAGTATCTGGAAAAATTCAAAAGAAAAATTGAGGCAATTGGGAGGAGTGGGTAACCATGAGAACTGGCAAATAGCTTCTGGTCCATTTTCTTCTTTACCTCACACCAAAAATTCCCTACCTAAAAATAATAATAATAATAATGTCCAGTGGCAGAGCTTTTGGTCTGTTAGAGCATCCATTTCTTCCTAACAATCCCCCTCCCCCGCCTTTTTTTTTTTTTTTTGCCTGCGTTGGGTCTTCATTGCTGTGCACAAGATTTCTTTAGTTGCTGTGAGCGGGGGCTACTCTTTTTTGTGGTGCGCAAGTTTCTCATTGCCTCTCTTGTTGTGGAGTACGGGCTCTAGGTGTGCAGACTTCAGTAATTGCAACACGTGGGCTCAGTAGTTGTGGCATGTGGGCCCTAGAGAGCATGGGCTTCAGCAGTTGTGGCATGTGGGCTCAGTAGTTGTTGTGCGTGGGTTCAGTAGTTGTGGCTCCTGGGCTCTAGAGCGCAGGCTCAGTAGTTGGGGTGCATGGGCTTAGTTGCTCCGCGGCATTTGGGATCTTCCCGGACCAGGGCTCGAACCCATGTCTCCTGCATTGGCAGGAGGATTCTTAACCACTTAGCCACCAGGGAAGTCCCTCCCCTGCCTTTTTTGTTAATATCTCCCCTTTGTCCCCCTGCAGCCCACGGGCTTCGGGTAAGAACACCCTTTTTCTCAGTTCTGGGGATTCGTATCACTGACCAAAAATAATCCCTCTTTTTTGCCAGTGATTGCTTCAGAAATGGGCATGTGATGTGACCCAGTTTGTGCCAGTGAGATGTAAAGAAAGGTTTGCTAAGTGCTTCAGGGAAAGAAATTTTTTTGCTCTTAAGAAAGAGCCACTCAAAAGGGATATTCTTGCTTCCTCTGGTCATCATGGAGGTGCAGATAAAAAGCTCAGAACTGCCACAGCTCTTTTTCCACTATGCAGAAGCTAATCTATGGATGAAATGAATTCACAGTGGAGGATTTAGTGGAGTGAATTACAGAGAAATAGGACTGGAGTTTATTGGCTTGTTCCAAACCTTCACTGTGTCTTCCTCTGGAATTCTAGGTTTATGAGCCAATACATATCCTTATCCTAGACAGCTTAAATCATATTTTTATTTGCAGCTGAAAGCATTCCAGCTAATATCAGCTGACTAATGACCTATATTAGAAATGGTTATTTCTGACATATTGTTTTTTTTATTAACATTATGCACAAAAATGTTAACAAAGATATGGTAAGACCTTTAGACCATGGCATAGTATAAAGAAAATCAGGAATTTGATACCCTGGGAAAGAGCTCTGAAAAGGCATTTGACTTGCTCATCTAGCTACCACCACTCATTTTTGAATGATTAAGCCCTTATGCTAATGTCCTTTTGATTCACTTTTTTTTTTGACAGTTTTTTGAATTATATGACCTCATACCTATGTGGGTTAGAGACATAGCAGAAACGCCATGAATAACTATGTAAGAGAATTGGAATAGACTCAGTGGGACTTAATCATGTCGTGGATAATGGGAGCTGAGTAATATTGACAGTTCTAGTAAAGATAATGGCAGGGAATTTTTTATAAGTGGGTTTAATATAACTTTGACTCCAGATGTAATAGCCTTTTAAGACTAAGTTTGCTAACAAGTATTTTTAAAAGGATGAATGTGTTATCAAATTATGGAGATAGAGTCACACGGATAAATTCTATGATATGAAAACAACCCGTCTCGATTTTTCAATACACAAGTAATTGCCAACATAGAGGAGGACAGCACACATTCCCTAGTTATCCTGAATTGACTTTAATGTACCTAAATTTTACTTGTAAACCTTCTTAATGGGAATGGGATTAGAATGTCACTGATGAAGAGTAAATGTAGTATGCCATTCATGATGAAAATAAGTGTGTATTTGTTGAATAAATGAGTGAATGAAGACTATTTTTCACTTTTGTTTCAGTGACCACTTAAGTAACTGGCCTGTACAAGGAGTCCTATGTAGCTAGTTAAGATGCTGGATTCTACAATCCACTCATGAAACTCTTCACATTACTTTACTGTCAGAGTTTTACTCTTCGCTCTAGGTCCAGGTTCATCTTTCCAGAGGCCTATAGAGCATTTTCATATGCATGTCCCACTATCAGCTCAAACTCTCATATCCTGCGTCAAGCCTCCCTCTTATCTGGCTCTTCTTCCCATCTCCCCACCCCTCTTTTCCATCGGTGGCATACCTCTCTCCCAGTCACTAAGGGATACGTCCATGAGTCATCGTTCACTTTTTCCTCTCCATTATCTCTCTTATTTAATTAGCCATGGAATCTTGCTTACTCTTCCTTTGCAGTGTCCCTTCCTTCCTGGTGCCATGGCTACAGCCCTCTGCTGACTCATTTTTGTTACCAGCACGTACGTCACTCTTTCCCAGCTTTTATTTACCTCCAGTTCAAACCATACTGCACATTTTGCCCAGATTAATCTAACTAGAACATTGCTTTTATTGTGGCTCTCTTTGGCTTAAGAACTCACAGCAACTGTATATGACTTGAAGTTTGAAATCCAATTGAACTTGACTGTCATTCAAGGTCTTTTATCATCAGTCTAATAGTACTTATAGAAATTGTCTTTTAAATCTCCTCAAACTATACTCCCTGCTATAGCTTGGTTTCTGATACAAACTCAGCACATCCCCATGTCTTTGCTTATGTTGTCTTTGCCAGAGATGCCCATTTTCAAACCCTTCTCCAATGCAATCCCTTCTCTTGCTTTTTTACCTTCACCCTGACTCTCAGTCCAAATATCCATGCCATGCTTTCTTCCAGGTCCAGCTAAGTCTTACTTCTATAAATATTTCTATCTCAGTTCCGTTATTCCATTCTGAAGGAGCATATCCCCAAGGCTATATTGCCTCAAGTTGTTTAAAGTTGTGAAATTGGATGTCAGTATTATGCAGCTTTGAATGGAATGAGTCTCTGCCCCCATCTCTGGCTGGATGTAGGCAGTGGGGAGCCCTGGGGCTGTGATCTAGTCATAATATAGCTTGATGGTTGTCTGCTAACTGTGGTTTTCCTCTTTGTGGCTTCTTTAATAGGACTTTCTCTAATGGAAAAGATAATTAAATGTTGACTTAAAAAATTCTTCCTTATGCATAGGTGCACTGTAGTTATAAAATCTACCCTGTGTTGGGAAATTGCTTTAAGAAAATTTCAAGTAATATTTAGAAAAAGACCAATACCTGGACTCTGTTACAATATATGTAAAAAGCAGAATAAACATTTGGATATATTAATATCTTTAGTGTATCAAATATATGGTACTCTAAAAAAAAGACTAGAATATTAATATTAGCCGTGGTCATTTTTGGATGATGGTATTGAGTGACATGCTATCTTTTAAAATACTTTATTTTTTTAACTTGTATTTTAGAGGAGTAGAATAAGATATGCTCTTAAGTGTTCTATAAAATTTACTGAATTAAGGCCCAGAAACCTGCTGCTTTTTTGAAAAGCATTAAAGAGTGTGAATAAATAGAAGATCAAAAATTATTCATTAGGACTTATGGGACAGGGAGATAGTTAAATGCAAGATAGTGACTATTTTGCTTTGAATTTCTAAAGTTAATAAAGTAACAGAAGTAACTTTAAAAAGATAAGTAACTTTGTTTTGTTTCATTTATATTTATTATTATTAAAAATTTAAAACGTACTGAAAAGTATAGAGAATACCACATATAAACACCCATACACCCCTTGCTGGGATTTTACAATTGTTAAAACTTTTGCCATATTTCTACTTTTTCTGAAATCTTTTAAAATAAATTATAGGCATCATGACATTTTATCTCTAAATAGTTCAGAATGAATTTCTTAGAAAATGAAGGCAGTTTCCTACATAATTACAATTCTACTATCACAGCTAAAGATATAATAATAATTGCCTTACACTATTTAGTACTGAGCCCATATTCAAATTTTCTGTCTTGTCCCTAACATGTCTATTATAGCCAGTTACTGAAACCAGTATCCTAACGAAGGCCACACAGTGCTTTTGGTTGTGATGTCTTTTGTTTGTTTTTATCTACAACCCCCACTTTTTCCTCCCTCCCTCCCTTACTTCCTTCCCTCTCCATGATATTAACTTGTTGATGAGACTAGACCAGTTGTCTTGTAAAACCACCTGCTTTTTGAATTTGTTTAATTGCTTCCTGGTGATGCTGCTTTAGCTTGTTCTTCCAGCGCCTGTTTTTCTATAAACCAGAAGTTTGATCTTTAGGAGTGATTTGATTCAGGTTGTATTGATACATTTTTGACACAAATGCTTTATGAGTAATGTCACCTAGTTCCTAATGCATCCCACCACCCCTCTACCATCTTGCCAAGACTGATTCCCTGAGTCCAAGAGGCCCCAGCCAGGTGGTTCCCTACAAACCTACATTCCTCCCCTCCAGCCATCAGTCTCTACAGTGATGATGCCTCAGCACCACCAAGTAGTTGAACTTTAGGACTGATTACTTTTTTAAAAATAAAATCCTCTAATTAAATAGTTAATATTTAAATACACTTGATTTTTTAGAAATCCCTTGGAGGATGTGAAAAATATATATGACTTTGAAATATGGCCATCCAAAATCTACATCCTATAATAAGTGATATAAGCACTGTATTAGACCAAATGACTTAACAGATGAATTCATTTTTCTTCAACCATAAGCTCAGTTCTTTTAAAACTCTCACGTTCTGCTAAATAAAAATATTGATATGTTTCATGCATGCCACAGAACTGATGGCTTCTGCTGTGTAAGCATCCTGGGGTCCTTACACTGCCTCTTTTCTGGGGCTCACAGGAGCCAGAATACAAGTGTCCTTGTGTGTGCTTTGCTGTGCCTCTCAAGGCACGCCTTCTGCCAATCAAAACTGACTGTTCCGCTGTGCCAACCTTCCTGGGCTTTTGCCAGTTCCTAAACTTGGCAAGAGAACTTGTGCTGCAAAAGTTTGTGTTGCTATATTTCCCGCTTACTTTAAATGCTGGGCAAAAATACAGCTCTTTAATTTTTCTTTGGGAGGGTACTTAAATGCTCCTTTTGAACTTCGGGCTCTCGGCACATGCACTTTGTGAAAGGTGCTAAAATGTATGCAATTTAAATAAAAATTTAAATGAATGCCTATAACCATAATTGGTTGTGTATATTTGCAGTCATTATCATAGGGCATCATTTGCCTAATTAATGGAATATGCACTTGATTCATTGACATTTTAGCAACATTTCAGAATTGCACCTAAGGTGTGGCCACTGAGTTGCTCTTGAACTTTATAATATTCTTAATGACATTATCATTGGAAGTTATGTGCTCAAAACAAGTCGGGGAATGGATTGATCACTTACTTGGTCTTTAATTTAGCAAATTTAAATCTCAGGATGCTTTGTCCTTGGGTTTTTTTTTTTTAAATTTATTTTTGGCTGTGTTGGGTCTTCGTTGCTGCACGCGGCTTTCTCTAGTTGCGGTGAGAGGGGGCTACTCTTCGTTGCAGTGAGTGGGCTTCTCATTGCGGTGGCTCCTCTTGTAGTGGAGCACGGGCTCTAGGCACGCGGGCTCAGTAGTTGTGGCCCTCGGGCTTAGTTGCTCCGCGGCATGTGGGATCTTCCCGGACCAGGGCTCAAACCTGTGTCCCCTGCATTGGCAGGCAGATTCTAAACCATTGCACCACCAGGGAAGTCCCCCTTGGGTTATTTTTGTATTACAGAAAATATAATTTTTTAAACCTGGATTGTCAGAAAATGTGTAAGTTAGAAATACTAGTAAGGTAAACGAAGACGTAGGTAGAAACATTTATTTTTCACAATTATAAATAATCAGCTTTCCTTTTTAGAAATGCCTTTGACTGGAAAGGGTTATATAGTGTATGTTCTTCAAACTATTATGTGAAATTTTATTTCTCCATGAGTTCTTAAGCTAGAAGCCAAAACAATGTTTTTCCAGGCCTAAGTGCTTTGCTTGATCTTGCCAAGCCTATTTCATGGTCTGCTAGATTCTAATGGAGACGGTTGGTAATGAGATAATATTTATTTATATATAAAATAAATTTACAACAGAGTGCAAAAAGCATGTAACCAAGCAGTACCAGCTTTAAAAAATTCATAGTGAGACCATATGAATGTTTCCAGTTTTTCCAAGAGAACAGTTTCTCCACACACACTGTATAGCTACCTCATGCACATACCTATAAACATATATATGTTCCTCTTACACAGAGGTACGTGAATACCTTGGGGTATCATTGTGGGTGATTCTTGCTATCGAATTTAAGCTCTAGAATTCTTACTATCCCAAGAACTATTCATCAGCTGCTGCTTTCCTTGAAATCGATTAATAGCAAATGTTGAATTTATTTGTTTAAAGCAAGTTCTGTGCACCAGTTAAGTGATTTCTGTATTTTACCATCTAAAAACAGTAAAAGAAGCTTCTATACTGTCTTTTGGTGACCTTAGTAGCTGATGTGTTAATAACATTTCGGACTGACAATTTGCGGCAGGCTCCTTGCCCAAAGCTCTGTGGTCAATCATTGCTGCATTGCAGATTACAGTTTAATTCCTAAAATAAAAATGCCTTGTTGATGTTCAGGCTGCAGAATCCAAAACCACACTCAGTCTGCTGCATCTTGGAAAAATCATTCTTATAGATGGAACCTAATGTGATTCATAAATACCCTTCATGCCAAAAAACATAATGTGATACCTTGATTAGTGAAAACTCTGGGAACTGGTCTCCTTTATCACGAAACTGGCAGTATTAAAACTGTGGGAAGAAAAAAAAACTGTGGGAAGTAAAACTTTGTATGTGGTTGACCGGCTTGACAGATGGCACTACACGGCTTCTACTTGTCCCCGCTAAATACAGGTGGCCAGAGCTACAAGGAGCAAAATTGTGAGGCCATCAAAATATGCCTCACCCCGTTAAACCAATGCCCTCCTGTGCTCTTTACTCTCAACTTTGGCAAAAGAGGAAGCTCTAATAACTCTCACTTCCACTAGCTTTCCTCATTGACTGAATGCCTCTTGATGAGCAAATTACAAAATGGCAATCTATATCCTGCGTTTGGCTGGCAAAACTTTTGTTTGCCCTCACAGAGTATTTTGTTTTGTTTGCTGGAATGAATTAGTTACCAATGTTTTGAAAATACAAACGTTTTACATAAAAAAAGAGGTCAGCATCTCTCTTGAAATATAAGAAGCTCTTGCAACATTTGTAACCATCCAGACTTTCCCTTGGCCACCCAAAGTGGAAGCTGGGAGATGTCTGTCCCCTGCAGACAAGACGTGCCCTCTACAGCAACTCCATCATTCTCCCTCCTCAGCTGCTTCACTCATTTATGTCACCTGCTAGCCCTTGTGGACATTTCTTTTGACTCCTGTATTTAATGATTATTTTACCCTCAATAGCACTTACGTTTTACGAACTTAAGTTTTATACCTATACATTCTAATTGTGAAGGGAGAGATTTGGTTTCCTCTTAAAAGAATCAGACCTTGGGAAGCAGGTATGTAAGCAACTCAAATCATGTGGTCTGTAGATTGTGAAAGTAGCGTTACTCCTACTAAAGATGGGGCGGGGGGGTGGTGGAGGAAAGAAATAGATGAAGGAGATTAAATGGTACAAACTTCCAGTTGCAAAAGAAACAAGTTACACGCATGAAGTGTACTCTGTGGGAACTATAGTCAATAACTATGTAGTATCTATGTGTAGTGACATATCGACTAGACATATCATGGTAATCATTTGGAAATGTATAGAAATATTGAATCACTATATTGTGTAACTAACATAGTGTTGTAGGTCAGTTATACTTCAAAAAGAAACCCATAGAAAAAGAGATAAGATCTGTTGTTACCAGAAGTGAAAGAGTGGGGGGTAGGGGAATTGGATGAAGGTGGTCAAAAGGTACAAACTTCCAGTTGTAGGATAGATAGGTACTAGGGATGTAATGTACAACATGATAATATAACAGTGCTGTAAGTTATATGTGAAAGTTGTTAACTCTTAGTAAATCCTTAGAGTTCTCATCACAGGAAATTTTTATTTTTCTATTTCTTTAATTTTGTTATCTATATGAGATGATGGATGCTCACTAAACATTGTGACAATCCTTTCATGATTTATGTAACTCAAATCATTGTGCTGTGTACCTTAAACTTATATAGTGCTGTGTGTCAATCATATCTGAATAAAACTGGGAAAAAATGAAAAAAAAAAAAACAAATAGGAGGGGAGGAATGATACTTCAATGTTCTCCCTAGACTACTCCTCCCTGTCTCTCCCCCTCCCTCCACTGGGTCACCAATGGCACTTACTGGGGTGGCTGAAGCTGGATGAAATTGTGTCTTTTGCTACAGGGTCTTACTGAAACCTGGGCTGTCCTGCCCTTCAACAGGTCACCTGGTGAAACTTTTCCAATCAAGTTTTCCCCAAACCTTCCACCTTTCTTAACTACAGGGTTAATATTGGGTTTCTTTCCTAAAATCCTTTAGCATGATTTCTCATCATTTATTTCAACACTGACTCATAGGAGGCCTGTTTTATGTTTTTCCACAGATTTGATGCTATTTTCTTTAGTATTTTGTCATATTCCCCTGTATTATATGTCATATTTTTACCCCCCTACATGAAGATCTGAAGCTAATACCTAGATCTTTTGTATTTTTTCTGTCTTGCTTATGAAATATCTGATGAATAAGTGTGTCATTGGAACACATCCTCTTCATTAATAGAGGTATTACTGCAAGCCTGTGTTAATGTCCCACTGGAAATAAGCCTGCAAGAACGCTCATATTTTCAACAGGTTTTATTTGCTGAATTTCTCCCTGGTGCATCCTTTCAGAGTAAAGTAAGAAAAATGCATTTTTCTGCCTGACATTTGGATTTTATTTTAAAACTGCCCATTGGTTTTAGACACACTTGTTTATATTGCTGCCTAAGGCTGCTTTGTAAAATTGCTTGTTCTTGAAACCTGTTGATCATAAAGTGATCACTTTGGGGTTTTCTGTTCTGCCCCAAGCTGGGTCTGCTGGGGAGCAATGAATGTAGTCAGATCAGGCTGAGAGCGTTCCTTCAGTCTACCCAGGATAGGATCATGTATGATGCTTTCCTTTCTATCCATTGGGATGTATGGTAATGGGATTTTACTAATCAAATATTCGTCAGGGGCATTGGTAGTATAAAAATAATGTCCTGAGAGGGGGAGTATTTCTTTCTCATATGAGCTTAGAGACAAAGGCTTAGTATGGAAGTATGTCAGAATATGGTGTGCTCAGAGTTAGGCCTGGCCTTCTGTGCCCAGTGACTACAGATCCCAGTGTAGATGCAGGAATGTGAACTGGGAGGTCAAGGAAAAGCATGTGTAGGACCAGGGAGAAGACGTGGGATGGGAAAAGAGGGTTTTTTTTAAAGGAAAAACCTCAAAGGAAATTTGACAGATATTCCTGTAAGTAATCCACTTTTTCTTCCCATTTTGTCTACTTCCTAAATACGTAGACATTCCCAAGAGTTTTATCTACAGTCACAGTGTCAGTGGAAAACTAAGTTGATCCAGCCGGGGCGTGGGCTCCCAAAGGTTCTGAGAGGCCCACTTTAGTAAAATTTTCAATAGTATTGATTGTGGTAACTAACTAGACCATTACATTTCGAGAGCGTTGTGATACCAATAAAATTGCATCTGAGTAAAATTTAATTTTTTGGCTTCATTTTCTTAAACTGCATAGAAGTCTCAATATGGTATCCAAGGCCACCTATGGTTTGACCCTAATTTATTTCTCCAGACTCATCTCTCACTTAAGATTCTTGAATGCTGTGTGCCACTGGACTGCTTTTTTTGTCCTTTCCCTTCACCAGTGAGTGTGAAATAATATAAAAAATATATGATAAAAAATATATGATAAAAATATAAATCTCTCGGGCTTCCCTGGTGGCGCAGTGGTTGAGAGTCCACCTGTCGATGAACTTTGGCCCTGATTCCTGGCACAGAGCTCCTAAAACACTTGTAATTTCCTAAATGGTAAGAGCACTAGGAGCATCTTTTGTTCTTATGTTTGGTCTTTGACCCCAGTTCCTGATCTTAAACACCTTGGAATTTCCTGGGTGATAGGAGTATCTTTTGTTCTAATGAGGTAACTCTTGGTGGGCTCCAGAAAGACCAAGCTGTGATTGGGAGCTTGGAATTTTCAGCCCCACCCTCTATTCTCTGGCAGAGACAGGGGCTGGATATTGAGTTAATGTTCCATTATGCCTACGTGATGAAGCCTCCATAAAAATCCCAGTACTACACGGTTTGAGGAGCTTTGGGTTTGTTGAACACAACTGCGTGTCAGGAGGGTGGCACATCCCAACTCCACGGGGACAGAAGCTCCTGCACTGGAGACCCTTCTGGACGTCACCCTGTATGTCTCTTCATCTGGCTGTTCATCCTTATCCTTTATTATAACCTTTGTAATAAACCAGTAAATGTTAAGAAAGTGTTCCACTGAGTTCCGTTAAGTTATTCTAACAAATTATGGAACCCAAGGTGGGGCGGTGGGAACCCCGACCTATAGACAGTGAGTCAGAAGTACAGGTGACAACCTGAGACTTGCATTGGATGTCTGAAGTGGGAGCAGTCTTGTGGGACTGAGCCCTTAACTTGTGGGATATGATGCTAACTTCAGGTAGACAGCGTCAGAATTGAATTGGGTTATAGAGACTCAGCTGGTGTTGCAGGGAGTTGCTTGATGTGTGGAAAACCCACACATATAGTGTCAGAAGTGTGGTAAGTGTGAGAAAAAAGGAAAACACAGGAGTGTTTTTCCTAGAAATGGGAGAAATATCCTTCTATGCACTTTTGCTTGTTATATGCCACTTACTTTTGAAGACCCAGGTCAAATGTAACCAACTCCATGAGGATTCCAAGAGCATCTCATCAGAAGTAATCTCTCCCTCCTTTATTTTCCCCATAGTATTTTAACATCTCCATTTTATCACATTCTATTTGCCTTATGTTTGTAGTTGCTTGTGTCGCTGTCATAATTTTCACAAAAGAGAGATACAGGGCTTCTCTGGTGGCGCAGTGGTTGAGGGTCCGCCTGCCGATGCAGGGGACACGGGTTCGTGCCCCGATCCGGGAAGATCCCACATGCCGCAGAGCGGCTGGGCCCGTGAGCCATGGTCACTGAGACTGCACGTCCAGAGCCTGTGCTCTGCAACGGGAGAGGCCACAGCAGTGAGAGGCCCGTGTACCACAAAAAAAAAAAAAAGAGATACGTATATGTGTGTGTGTATATATATATATATGAAGTCTCACACAATGTATATTACGTATAACATCACAAAAGATTATATATATACATATATATTGGTTTGGCCAATATATATAAACATATAAAATGTTACAAAAGATTATATATATGTAGAGGCAGGACTGCCATGTCGTTCATCTTTTTTATTTCCTGTAGTACTCAGCACAGTATCTTAAACCCAATAGATGTTCAATAAATGTTTGTAAATTTGTAGATCTTTGGAATTTCAGCTTACCAAAAGAATTAATTTGATACCTGAAATATGAAGTAGAAGGAAAAGATTTTATTCTGGGCCAAAAAATTAGAATTTGACTTTTGAGAATGTGGTATTTTAGAGTAAATCATGAAGAAAGTATACATTTGAAAGCAGTTAGAAGAATATCAATGTGATATTCAGGGAATAAGAGAGAACTGTGGCTGAATGTATTAGTCCCTAGCAGGTTTCTGATTGGCCCAGTAATTCTCAACTTGTATGTGTTTCAGTTCAGGGATATCTACCAATTTGAGCAGTGTAATTTCAGCGTGATGATTCAACTGTTATCTCAGGCATTATAGATATTTGTGCAAAATGAAAGAAAAAATCTCTTATATATACCCACTGTGGGAGGAAAAGAAATATATATATATACAATACAGATAAGCAGAAAAGTTTTAAAGCGTTCTTTCAGAATCATGTAGTCTTAGCCCATTCTGACTGCTGTAAGAAAAATACCATCAACTGGATGACTTACAAACAATAAAAGTTTATTTTTTACAGTTGCAGAGGCTGGGAAATGTCAGATCAAGGTGCCAGCAGACTCAGTGTTTGTTGCTTCCTGGTATATAGACAGCCACCTTCTTGCTGTAACCTCACCTGACTGAAGGGGCAGGAGAGCTCTCTGGGTCCTCTTTTATAAGGGCACTAATCACATTCATGAGGGCTACACCTTCATGATCTAATCACCTCCTAAATGTCCCATCTCCAAACACCATCACATTGGGCATTAGGTTTTAATATATGACTTCTGAGGGGATACAAACACTCAGTCTAAAGCACATACCATATGCATATAGTCACTATTAATATTTTGGCATTTTATTTCCAATTATATCTTCATATATACATATCCATAAACACACATTTGGAAGAAGACAAAATTATCTCATTTTTGTTACATAATATCAAGGCTCAGAAAGAACAGATGCTCAAAATCTTTATTAATTAAAAAAAATTTTTTTATGAAAAATTTCAAAATATATGTTAAAGGAGTCAGAATAGTATTATGAATCTCTCCATCCTCAGCTTCTACAATTATCTCATGACCAATCTTGTTTCATCTATGCCCTCACTCTTTTCCCCCTCCTGTATTATTTGAAGCAAATCCTAGATAGTAGTTTGTGCATCTAAAAGATAAGGATTCTTTTTTTTTTTATGTATAGCCACAAAACATTATCACAAACAAATATAATTAACAGTATTCCTTCTTGCCATCAAAATCCAGTCAGTGTTCAAATTTCCAAGGGTCTCATAAATGCCAACTTTTTTGTATTTATTTATATTTTTACTTGAATTTGTTTAAATTATTTAAATCAAGCTCACACATTGTGATTAGTATGATTTCAAGCCTCTCTTATTCTTATGGGTTTAATATCATTTCTCTTTTTTTCTTTGTAATTCATTTGTTGAAGAAACCATGTCATCTGTCCTGTACTTTCCTGCAGCAAGTTCTTTATTAATTTTGATTCAATTAAAACCTCAGAGCTTACAGCTACCTCTGATCTAACATGAGAAGAAAAGGAATTAGAACTTATGGGCAGATATATATGTACATGGGCAAGCCATGTACAGTGTCTGAAGGATAACTTTTGTTTATTGAAGTTTCATTAGCATTAAAATGATACCCTTATTATCATGAAATTCCAAACACAAATTTTTGAGTTTTTTTCAGAAATTAACTTCTAAGAAGGGTATAGTCCTTGAATGGTGTAATTATATTACTGTATCAAATCTCTAGAGGTACAATACTTGCTAAGATAATCCAATGCCATGGGTTTGAAGTCAATTAAAGCATAGTTCACTGTCTTTTTCTGTAATAAGCTTGCATAAAGACAAAACAAAGCAGTGTACAACAAATAAACTCATGCTGATTCAGGTGACAGAGGTTTTATTTTCAGAATACATGGGAAAGAGTAGAGGAATAGAGAGCTCCCTGTGCAATCCTGGAAGACCAGGAACAACTGAATGGTCAGGATTCATTGGGCAAAACAGTGGTCCTGCAGTTGACCACCAGCACTCTTGGAGATACAATGGCAGCTCTAGAAACTATACATCCTTACTTTGGAGGAGCTTCACATGACAGCAACCCATCGAGCACCATCTCTGCCTTTATTGCTCCTGCCTTTATTAGTTGAATTCTTTCCACTCTCCTTCTCTTGGTGGCATGGTTTTTGACGCCCTGTGGCTTCTACCACCTCATGACTTCTACAGACGTATAGATTCTTCTAAGTGCTTTCACTCTGGGTGTCTCTCTGCTTCTGATTCTGCTACCCACTCCTATCTTTCTGTGCTTTGCATTCAAACACCCACTTCAGAGACTCTGATTCAGTTACTCCCCATTGTCCTTTTCTGGCAGAGCATGAGTACCAGGTATGTTTTCAGTTTTTACTTTCTGATTAAATCTTTCTCTTTTTATACTCCCTACTTTAATGATCCAGACCACACACCTGTGTGTCATCCTTTTTCTCATCTCAACTAATCAAATGGTCGTCAACTCCCACTGATTCTACTAATATGTCATGCAGTGCTTTTTTTTTTTTTAGATTTTTTGATGTGGACCATTTTTAAAGTCTTTATTGAATTTGTTACAATATTGCTTCTGTTTTATGTTTTGGTTTTTTGGCCCCGAGGCATGTGGGATCTTAGCTCCCCAACCAGGGATCGAACCCACACCCCCTGCATTGGAAGGCGAAGTCTTAACCACTGGACCGCCAGGGAAGTCCCCTCATGAAGTGCTTTCAAATCATCTTTTTGATCTCTTTGGCTACTCTCTTATTATCTTCCATTAGGATTATCCCAATACTCCTCTAGCAGTGTTCTCACCTCTAATTTCTTCCTTTTCTCTAACCTCCACATTACAACAAGAGTGACGTTTCAAAACCACAGTTTTTTTTTTAGGAGTATTACTTGGCTTACTTTTAAACAAAACAAACAAACAAACAAACAAAAATTCTCCTATTTGTCTATGGGGATAAAATGTAAACTTCTTAAAATGCCCTCCAAGGTTCTTCACAAATCACCCCCATACTCCTCAGCAGCCTCATTTCTCACCAGCCTTCTCCCATGGGTGCTGTTCTCTAGCCACTAAGAATTATCGTCAGTTCCACAAACAAATTATTGCCTTTGATCCCTCTAGCCCTTTCTCATACTGTTCCTCCTTCTTGAAATATGGACACCTTCTGCCTCCCTTCTCCACCTATTAAAATTCTATTGCCCTTCAAGGCAAAACTAAAGGTCATCCCATCATTGCTTGCCTGGGATGATGGAGCTGTTCACCTGCAGTGTTTCCACAATATTTTATCTGCCTGTGTCAGACCACAAATCACATTACTCTGTCATTATTTATTCCTCTGACTGCTTCCACCACTGCTATGGGACCTCTTTTAGGACGCGTTCCATGACTTACATTGGTCTCCCCTATGAGTGCAGGACGTCACACATAGTAGGCATTTACCACCAGGAGTGTTTGTTGTATAAAAATAACTGTGAAATTACTCTTTCTGCTGCAGTGTTTAAAGCTCTTTGTTTCTGTTAAGGATACAAGATACTGAGGCATCATTTCTGAAATATTACCTTGCTTAAATATGTGTAAAACGGAATTGCAGCCAGTGGCAACTCTAGCTGAAGAGGAAATCCATTGTTACTAAACTTCACTAAATACCTTACCCGCAACAATCAGTAAAACTTCTGCTGGGGAAGGAGGGTCTCCTTTTATTTGTTTACGAGTAAAAGTTACGCTTTCTGATTAGAAAAGAAAAAAAGAGAACCCAGAAATTTATGTTATCATCTGAGAAGCATTTTTCTGCTTTCTGCCCCCCCCTTTTTTTTCTCCCATGTAGAACAGACAAAAGAGAGACTGGGGGTCCTGAATCTGTGGGAAATGATTCAGCAACAGGTCTTGAATGAGGAAAATCACAAATATTATTATTTGACCCTTAAATACTCATGAACAGCAGTTACAAGATCCCGCAAGAATGTCAGTGCTAAGCTGTTCTGAAGTCTAACTCCAGAAACTTTCCTCTCTACCCCTATGCCATATGCCTCTCAAGTGAGTGTCTTATTATTATTACCCAAGGTGGGGAGAGAAGAGTTGATTTTTAAAAATTGAGATTTTTAAAAAGGTTCAGTTTATTTTTTTTTAATTTTATTTTTTCTGTAAAATTACAATTGGGGGTCTTCAAATAGCTGACTTTATTTTTCGTGTGACTTTGTATAACTGCTAAAAACTCAAAAGCAAACAACAAACAAAAACTGCATCATGATTCACTTTATTTTCATTAGAGACAGTTTCCTGTGGTAGGTAAGAAGTCGTGGTGTAGTAGGTTTATATTTTAATTCTTCGACTCATCTTCCTGTGTGACCTTGAGCAAGTTACATGACCTCTCTGTGCCTCAGTTTCCTCATCTGTAAAATAGACATTATAAGGACGCCGACTTCATAGGGAGTTGTGGATTCAATGAGTTGTTATTTCCAAATTGCTTAGAAGGGTGCCTGGAACAGAGGAAGTGTTGTTTGAATGTTTGTAAAATATATAAATATTCCCATAGGAGTGGATAGTGTATGTCAACATCATCTATCATGTACTCTTTGGTAGTGTCAACAAAAATTAATCAGTCGATCTAAGAAAGAAATGGAAAATTTTATTTCAGTCAAACTGAGGGTTATAACCTGGGAACAGCATCTCAGAGAGGTCTGAGAACTGTTCTGCCCTTTAGAAGTCAAGGCACAGTTATTTAAGTTTTTTGAGACAGAGGACTGTACATTAAGTGACAGTTTGCACAATCCAGAGCTAAGATCAAAAAAGGAATGTTATCTTTTAAGGAGTTGTCTTGTTGATGCTAGGAGAATAAGGCTAGAAGAATGCTTTTTATGGTTGAGCCAGTATTTCTGCTGTTGGGGGAGGTTTGGTGAATGCATAATGCAGGTACACAACGCACAGTAGAGGGGAAAGAGGAGACCAAAGGGCAGAGAAAATTTTTTATGTTTAAATTTTTTTGTCTTGCCATAAAATACAAATTTTATTTCACAGTAGAAAAAAGGTTGACAACTGTAGCCTTATTTATTTGTTTTTAACTTTTTTGAAGCATTGTCAAGTATATTTTCTTCATTGATCTTTACTACAATACTCTGAAGAAAAGGAACAATAGATAAAGGTATTAACATCTGAGTTACTTGCCCACAGATAATTAACAGCATGAAAAGAGGTAGAACTAGAGTCTTTTGACTTTCCAAAGGCATCTGCAGTTTTAAGAAATTGGACTGCATGATTAGAAATCAATATGTGTTAAGTTTAAAGATATTTTATTGATAAAATGACAGGCTTTAACCTGTTTATTTTTAAAATGCATACAAAGGTAGCTTAAAAAAATCACTGTGTCCAGCTTTATCTACAAAACACAAAGTCTGAGTTCTCATTATTAATTTTGAGCTAGTAAGTAAAAATATTAATGTTTATAAAGAACAGACTTGGGGTTGCCAAGGGGGAAGTGGGTGGGGGAGGGATGAATTGGGAGTTTGGGGTTAGCAGATGCAAACTATTATACATAGAATGGATAAACAACAAGGTCCTACTGTATAGCACAGGGAACTATATTCAATACTCTGTGATAAACCATAATGGAAAAGAATTTTAAAAAGTATATATATGCATAACTGAATCACTTTGCTGTACAGCAGAAATTAACACAACATTGTAAATCAACTATATTTCAATAAACAATAATATTAATGTTTAATATAGTGAAATAGCCTTGTGCTATGACAAGAGCTGTTCAGCAGTTGCTAAGTTCTTTCCGTGAATATCAGGAGCTTCTGGTGATTCAGGATCTTTTAGTCCATATCTATCTCTCACCACCCTGTCTGAGGGGTATATTAGAATTAAAGTAAGTCTTAGACCAAATTCTATGAAGCAAGGCATTACTTATTAGCAAAGAGATACCATAGAACCTATTCTTGAATCTTAATTAAACACCCTACTTCCTGTCATCAGACACTTGATCAATGAGATACTAGGTTTTATCCCCAGGCTCTGCCTTGGTTAGGGGAAAAGAGTATAGAAGGCTTTTGGAAAAAAGACTTGTTATTTGTATAAAATTTACATGCAGGAAGAAACAAGGGAACATCTATCAGTCAGAAGTCAGACACTTCAATTCTTAGGACATTAAAAGTGACTCAAGTATATATTTTGAAAATGGGAATATCAACAGTAAATTAGATCAAATGTGAATTTTTAAAAAATGAAATATACATTTGAAACAAGTGAGACATAGTAAACAAAGTAAATACAGTACTGAAAAGAAATTCAGGTATCTATTGCAAAGAATGGGGGGGGTCAAGTTTTATTTTGGAAGAACAAAGAGCCATGTGATATTGAAGCATTCATGAAGTTGCTTCCAGACAGAAAAATTAAGGATTTTTAAAAATGAATTGAGATTTAAAATTTTAGAACATATACTAAACTTCTGTTGATTATAGAGGTTCTGATTCTATCATCATTTTCTCTCTTTTCTGGGTATAAAAATCCACACATTTATACCTACATATTTTTTATTAACTCTGTTAACTCTGCCTTTCCAAGCACTCTTATTGTTCACTGTGAGAGATACTTGGGGAAGGTGAAGTCTGAGAGATGGGTTAGAAGGAACGTCTTGTAGGGGAGCAGCAAACTACAACTGTAAGTGAGGTAAAGAAGGAATGAATCCTATAGCCACTATTAATGTAATGGCTTTTCAAATTCATAACACAGTCCTGAGGTTATTTGTCCTGTGTCTCCATGCAGTTCTTTCAGACTTCCTTGTTGTAGCGTGGTATGACTCAGGGTACTGCAGAGAAACAGAGTCAATATAAAGAGACTTATTTTAAGGAATTGGCTCATACAATTATGAAGGCTGCCAAGTCCCACAAGCTGCCATGCATAAGCTGGAGACCCAGGAAAGCCAGTGGTGTGGTTCCAGTCTGACTCCAAAGCCCTGACAACCAGGAGGACCGATGGTGTAAGTTCTAGTCCAAGTCTAAGACTTGAGAACCAGAGGGCCGATGATGTAAATCCCAGTCTGAGGGCAGGAGAAGACTGATGCCTCTGCTCAAGCAATCAGACAAGAAATTCTGCCTTCCTCATCTTTTTGTTCTATTCAGGTCCTCAACCAATTGGATGATGCCTACCCACAATGAGGAGGACCATCTGCTTAACTCAGTTCACCATTTCAAATGTTAATCTCTTCTGGAAGTACCACCTCCCTTCCCCAACCACACACACATCCAGAAGTAATGTTTTAACCAGGTATCTGGGTACCTGTGACCCAGTCAAGTTGACACATAAAATTAACCATCACTGTATATACTGTGGTACACCAACCAGGTAGGCTTTGTAGGAGTATGCTGAGTCCCACTTATGGTTTTCATGTCAATTATCCTCTGTCTTCAAGAGGGTGGTGATCCTGCATTCCAGTTCTTCCTGCATTCCAGTTCTCCTATTGCCCATTCTCCTGCATTCCAGTTCTTCCTATTGCCTGATTCTTCTGTGTCCCCATAGAACTCTGCAGCTCCCACTCAGGTCAGTCTCCTCGCTCTGGTATCCTGAGAAATGTAAAGTCTTGGGACTTGGTGAAATTGTGTATTCTTTTACATGTTTCAGGTCATACAATTCTTAAAAATATTTAACATTATTTTAGTTGAATGTGTACATTTTATGTGGCTTTATCTGTCCCCAAGTCACACCTTATGGAGTCTTTTATTGCTATTTTCCATAATCAGAAAATGCCTTTTACCTATGTTTTTACGTTTATTTGCTTCATTATAATTATAATGATTATAGTGAATCATTATAATTAATAATGATTAATTATTAATCATTTGATATAATAAATGATTCAGTAAGACCATCTTGATTGAGTACAAAATGATAGAAATATATTTTTTAGTTCTTCTCTCTCAGGTTATTTTACATTAGCCTTTTCCCCGCACGTGTATCATTATGGATTTATGGATCTTCAGATTTAAAGTATGAGTCAACTTCAGCCAGTTTTCTCCTTTTGATGCCCAGACGATTACAATTTTGGCCAATGGGAGCTCCGTTATGATTGGCCCTGGTGTAATTTTCACACGACGTCATAAGCTTCCTTACTTTTTGGCCTGTTGTCAACTAGGAGAGAGAAAGATCTGCTCTACTTGAGATAAAATGCAAATAGCTTAGTTTTCAAAATTCTGTACATTGTCTATAACATCATCATCCCTAATAAAAACATAAAAGTAAATCATATATTAAAATATTACTAAGTATTCTTGAATTTCTAGAATATCAGAATCTATTTTATGTATTTAGTTATATATATTTTAAACTCTGCTAAATCATCTCCTGATAATTATTTTGCTTCCTTTTCTGAGCTACAAATTCCTATTTTATTTTACAATATATAACATCCCGTTAAGGACTCAGCATCTCATGACTTACGTTGTTATACCAAATTTACGGTATCCAAATCCAAATCTCCCAACTAAGATTGTATTGACCCAGTACCGTCAAAGTCTTCCATTTTGCTCCAGGGATATCAAGGCAACACCTCATATGTTACAACTCATGTGATTATCAAAGAACAAAACATGGATATATAGGTTTCTCAGGCCTTGTGGAATAAAAGGTCAAAATTACTTACTACACTTATATTATTGGTATCCTTAGTTTAATAATGATTCTAATAAACACAGCCATTTTTTCAGAAGCCTTTGGATAAACACAGTTAGATATTATGTTAGGATTTATGAATTCAGACTTCTAAAACTCAACTAAGAATGTTAAAATCTATCAAGAGTATATCCAAATAAAATGAAATTGATTTAAAAATAATTGGAAAATGTGGAAGATTTTAAAATTTATTTTTTTTAATTTATTTTATTTTTGGTTGAGTTGGGTCTTCATTGCTGCGCACAGGTTTTCTCTAGCTGCATCGAGTGGGGGCTGCTCTTCGTTGCAGTGCGTGGGCTTCTCATTGCGGTGGCTTCTCTTGTTGCGGAGCACGGGCTCTAGGCACGTGGGCTTCAGTAGTTGGGGCACGGGAGCTCTAGAGCGCAGGCTCAGTAGTTGTGGCGCGGGCCTAGTTGCTCCACGGCATGTGGGATCTTCCTGGACCAGGGCTCGAACCCGTGTCCCCTGCATTGGCGGGCGGATTCTTAACCACTGCACCACCAGGGAAGCCCTGTGGAAGATTTTATACTCAAGAAATTCAAGTGGAAACTTTTCCATGGATTCATATAATTTTCAGATTCTCTCAGGGTCTTGTTAGAATGGTACTTGTAAAGAATACCCAGGTTTATAATTATAACGCATTTCAATTGCACTTCATTCCAAATGAAAGAAATGTCATATTTTACATAAAACGTTAGCTCTTCAGATTTAGTGCAGAAATTCAAATTCTTGAATGGAAACAAATATGCTATGCCTGAGATTTCCAATTTCATATCTCATAGTAGTTGCTCTTGTAACTAGAGTACAGTATAAAATTATATTCCTTACAATTCATGTACACCAATAGAAATTTCATTTTTATTATTCAGTGTTTTTAAAACTTATGGTTTGATAAAGATGTCAAAGTATAATAAATAAGTAGATAGTTAAAAACATAATTCTCATATAAACATAGAATGAGTCAAAGATATATGTAACTCATTAAAGAGGAAACCAACAGGGTGGCAAAGCTGGATCAAAGGAGTATTCAGAAAAAGAATGCTGAAATAAGAGCACTAAATTAGGTGCAAAACAGGACAATATATGTATGAAGCTTTAATCTCTGGGGTTGTATTTTCTATAGGGCAGTCATTATTTACATCTCTACCAGATCAAAATCATTTGCAACTTATATGTATTCTGCAAGTTAATAGCTAACTTTACACTGTCTGAACTTTAATCAACAGTAAATAGTAAGTCAAACAAAGGAATACTCTCCTAGTCCACTGACTCTTATTAGACAATGTTCCAGGAGGACAATGAAAGGACACACACTCATCCTTTTGCCTATTTCCATATATTAGATATATTTTTCCCAACAGGAATGTTTCAAACAGCAACAACAACAACAAAACCTCCACAAAATTGAATGTTTTGGAAAGAAAAGTGAGATAAAATATGAATATTTTATTAAAGAAAAGGATGTAATGAGGTCACCTCTTTCCCAGGTTTCTAGAACTGAAGTCCGGCATATGGGAGGATCTTAGTTCCCCAGCCAAGGATGGAACCCATGCCCCCTGCAGTGGAAGCATGGAGTCTTAACCACTCGACCTCCAGGGAAGTCATCCTCCCTCTCTTTTTATTCACTTTCAAAGGTTGGCCTCAGGATCAAGCCTAGTATCAGTTACTTGGCTTGTTGCTGGTCTTTATCAGACCACAGATAGCTTTTTCTTTTCGAGTGTTAGACTCTTCTTGTAAACAAATAAAAATTATTTAAGACTACTTTTAAATTTTCGTACACAAACTTTCAGTGTCATCTTGTCTTTCTGGTTAAAAAAAATCAACTGTCATATTCAGTCAAAATATTCTACTTTACATTCAATACATTTTATACTTTTTTAAAATAGACATTTTATATGGTAAATATATTTGGAGTGCTCCTTTTCAAACAGACAGTTTTTAAGATGCTTAAAGAATTCTCAACATCATTTGTAATTCAACAAGTTTATGTTTGTAATTATCCAAACAGGTTTTTAGTGTTTTTTTAGGATAAAATTGTTTTAGGATATTTTTTAGGATAATATTTCTCATCTATGGAAGAGAGATTACATTACAACCTAAAACAGAATTGCTTACAATATACCTGTTTGAATTTCAACATCTACTCACTGCTTCCTGCTAGACTAATAATACCATCCTTGAGGGAGGAAATCTGGAAGCTGGTAGGGGCTCACTGTATGGGTGGTTATAAGCTTAGGAGCAAAGTATGAAGGTTATTGAAGTTATTGGACACTCCTCTTGTTAACACGAGTTCGTGTGCCCAACTCACAGTGAGGCCAAACAAACACCAGAGTTTGGAGCAGAGAAAGGTTTATTGTAAGGCCATGCAAGGAGACGAGGTGGCTCATGCCCTAAAAAGCCCTGAGCTGGCTGAAGAGTTTCGACAAAGCACTTTTAAAAGTCAGGTGAGGGAGGGGGGCTCGCAGGGTATGTGATCAGCTTATGCACAATTCTCTGATTGGCTGATGGTGAGGCAGCAGGGTGGTGTCACAGGGGGTAACATTATCAGTCCTGAGGCTCTAGGAGGCTTGGGGCTATGTGCTCAAGGTTGTCACGTAGTTAACATTTGTGCATTTGTTGGAGAGGGGGGTTTTTTACATCTGCAAAACAACTCAGGAAATGTGCAATCAAATACTATTATCTAGGTACTTCAGAGAGGAGCCACAGCAGAGGATCTGGGGGAAGGCCTGCCCTGGGAAGGCCCCCATGGGGTCCTGCTCAGTTACACTTTATCAGTGCCAGGAGCTTCACAGGGGTCCATGTCTCCAATCATAGTCTGGTGGAGGGACCTGAGCCTGTACCCCCTTTAAGGTAGGAGGATTAGAACTTTGCTCCTGGGGCCTTATAACAGATACATTTATAAGGTTTGTCCCCAAATTCTCTCTCTGTACTTAGTAAGGTTTTCAACCTCTCCTGGGCATCTGAGAGGGAATCAATTAAAATATGGCTTTTTCTTTTTTCTTTTTTTGCTTGCTTCTTCTTCCTGTAGATACCAGATTCCATCCGGCCAGGATGGAATTTTTCTATTAGAAAAACATTTTCTATTTTTTCTGAGATGATTCAGGTCAAGATGATCCTAGAAGTCATCAAGGGAATACCTTGGGTCATCGCTGGTACACCAAATTATGCAGAATGGAGTCCATTTAGTTGAAAATAACTGAGCAGGGTGGGGCTTTACTTCCCTGACCCTTGGACAGAGAGCATCTATAAAAAGTGGATCTTGCCTAAGGATGAAAATAGGCTACCTAGAAAAAGTGATTTATGGAATCTTTATAGAAAATATGTTACGTGGTAGGGAGGGATAACAGGATGGACAGAACAAGCAAACACAGAAGTCGGGCTCAGTGTACTTGAAATAATGAGAGCCTTTTGAAGTGAAAACTGCTCAGGGAATGTTTTCTGGAGATTTTCATGAGACTTTTTCCTGTAGCCCATCTACTCTTTTTCAGTGTCTGTTCTGTTTCATGTCAGGCCAAAACTACACAAAAGTATGGTGGGAAAAGATCAGCATAACATTTGTCCCTTTGGAGGATGAAATGATGGGTCAGTCATTTTAGCTGGAGTCCAAGTACTAACACACAATAGTATTTTCTGTCGTTCTTTTTTTTTTTTTTTTAATTGGGTTATAGTTGCTTTACAGTGTTGTGTTAGTTTCTGCTGTACAAAGAAGTGAATCAGCTATATGTATACATATATATTCCCTCCCTCTTGGACCTCCCTCTCACCCCCCCCCAATCCCACTGAGCTAGGTCACCGCAGAGCACCGAGCTGAGCTCCCTGTGCTATACCACAGGTTCCCACTAGGTATCTATTTTACACTTGGTAGTGTATATATGTCAATCCCGATCGCCCAGTTCTTCCCCCCCGCCACCTCGCACATACTGTATATTAACCCATATATGTGGAATCTAGAAAAATGGTACAGATGAACGGATTTGCAGGCAGGAATAGAGACGCAGACATAGAGGAAGCATGTATGCACACAATAGTTTTTGAACACACGAATTTAAAAGCAATTAAAGTATTTATTTTGCAAGTTTAGGAGATAGCAGTAAAAATAAAAGGTCAAATACACATTTGAAAAGAAATTCAGATAAACACTTTAAAAAGAAGGGGCAACAGAGTAAACAAACATTTGAAATAAAATGGAGTCAATTGGAAGTCAATTCAGAAGAACAAAGGAGAGTGTCCTGTCATGTAATATATTCAAGGCAGTGTATACCTTAAGGATATCTTTGTTATTGGAATTTCTACCTTTTAGAACAGGGGTCCCCAACCCCCGGGCCTCGGACTGCTACCAGTCCGCAGCCTGTTAGGACCCCGGCCTCACAGCAGGAGGTGAGCTGCGGGCGAGCGAGTGAAGCTTCACCTGCCGCTCCCCATCGCTCGCGTTACCGCCTGAACCATCCCCCCCCACCCCGGCCGTGGAAAAATTGTCTTCCACAAAACCGGTCCCTGGTGCCAAAAAGGTAGGGGACAGCTGTTTTAAAATATAGGACATAATACACTTCCATGGGTTAGGAGGGCTTCTTTCATTATCATCACTGATTGGCAGTGAGACCTTCGGTGAGTTATGTAACCTCTCTGTGCCTCTGTTTCTTCATCTGTGCTACATAGCTCTGCATACCTTAGGGGGGTTCAGAGAGACTGCATGAGTTTCTGTGTATATGAAGCTTAGAACAATGCCCGATTCACAGTAAGTGATCAATAAGTCTTAGTTCTTCCTACTTTGAAGATTCACTCTGACATGGACACAAACCATGTTCCACCGTTTTAGTGGCCCAACATTAACTCTGGAGTGGTCAGGCCACAGGTCACCTGTGAAGTGGGAAGAACCCAGAACCCCATGTGTTGCAGGAAGGGAGACCCCTTCCAGGGTCCGAGTGTGGGCTCTTGTCTAACACTCGGAAATGAATTGTCCAAGGAGACATGTGATGACAAAGCAAGAGACTTTATTGGGAAGGGGCATCTGGGCGGAGAGCAGCAGGGTGAGGGAACCCAGGAGAACTGCTCTGCCACGTGGCTCACAGTCTCACATTTTATTGGTAATGGGGTTAGTTTCCAGGTTGTCTCTGGCCAGTCATTCTGACTCAGGGTCCTTTCTGGTGGTGTGCATTCTGGGAAGTTGGTAGGACATATGGACTGGA
Source organism: Neophocaena asiaeorientalis asiaeorientalis (assembly GCF_003031525.2). Taxonomy (NCBI): domain Eukaryota; kingdom Metazoa; phylum Chordata; class Mammalia; order Artiodactyla; family Phocoenidae; genus Neophocaena; species Neophocaena asiaeorientalis. Next base: position 4,478,446 of record NW_020175528.1, read on the forward strand.
ATCTCCTCTCTCCTTTTGACGTTTCCTGAATTCTTTCAGTTGGTGGTAGCTTGTCAGTTCCGTGTTCCTTACCAGGACCTCCTGTTGTAAGATAACTCATGCAAGTGGTTGCTATCATGCCTGGCCAGGGCGGGTGGTTTTTGTCAGTGGTTCCCCTAACGAATGGAGCAGTAGGTTTAGAGTGTGGGGCTTGCTGGCTTTTTGTGCTCACTTCATTCAAGGGTGGTGGAATCTGTATAATCATTTTAGTCCAGGTAAACACCATGGAACACAATTTATTTCACGCATGAAAATTATTTTCTAAATACCTTCTATATTAATTAGCAAATATCCTGGCGCATATTTCAATAAAGGCATTTGAAGGGCCTACTAATCACCTCTGTCCTGTAGATTTCTGACTGGGGTCTTTCAACCACTAATGAGCTACCTGGGAATATAAAGTTAATTTACACATGTATATCACACATGTATATCATACTATTTCTACTTAAAATGACCACACAGATAACTTGACCTCTCAGTAAGTATGGGATAAAGTTTAAGACACAAATCAGTTCTGACCACCAGATTGCCTGTTAGATTCCTCTGTCACCCTAGACTATACTGGAATGTTTATAAAGCAGGGCCCACATTTAATATTTTTACCATTTCTTTCCTTACCAATATAGCTGCATTGATTTAACTGAGGCATTAGGGTGGTATTCATAAAATAAAATATTATTACAGAAGATAGTTTATGTGATAGGAAATAAATCATGCGCGCCGTATGAAGAATTTTAAGTCTCATTATATCAAAGTTACAGTTTTTCATATTTGTGCAGAGGATTCTCTTAAAGGAAATGATTAAGGAGATATTGGAGAACTTTGTGGTGTGATGCATATAGAAGTATTCTCTTTTTGAGAAAAGAGACTTTGAGACTTGAGATGGCAGCTTTGAAAATATAGAAGCATAAATTCACAAAATATGCCTTCCTCATTTAAAGTGAATATGTCTTCACTTTATGAAGGGGAAATATGGATGAAAAGTTTTGAAGAGATTGAAGTGAAAAAATAATGATACAAAAAATAGAGACTCATAAATCTCAAAAAAGTTTAATGTAAGTTTTACTTTAAAACAATTTTATCTTTACAGAAAAAATTGTGAAATAGTTCAGAGAGTTCCAATATGTCCAACATGCAAGTTTCCCCTCTTACGAACGTCTAACACTAATATGATACATTTATTAAGATTAATGAACAAATTTTGATAGACTACTATTAATGAAAGTCTGTTCTTCATTCAGATTTCCTCAGGTTTTTTTTTGTTTTTGTTTTTGCACCGTGTAGCATGCAGGATCTTAGTTCCCCCACCAGGGATCAAACCCACACCCCCTGCAGTGGAGGCACGGAGTCTCAACCAGTGGACTGCCAGGGAAGTCCCCAGATTTCCTTAGTTTTTAACATGATGTCCTTTTTTGTTCCAGGATATCATATTTAGTTGTCATGTCTTCTTTAGGCTACTCTGGGATGTGACAGTTTCTCAGACTTTCCTTCTTTTCGATGATCTCAACAATTTTGAGTAGTACAATTCCAGGATTTTGTAGAATGTCTCTCAATTTGGATTTCTCTGAAACTTTTCTCATGATTAGACTGGGGCGATGGGTTTTTGGGAGGAAGACCACAGAGGTAAAGTGACATTTCATCACATCATATTAAGGGTATATAGTGTCAACATGAATGAATGATCACTGTTGTTACTGACCTTGATTACCTGGCTGAGGTAGTGTTTGTTAGGTGTCTTCACTGTAAAGTTATTTTCTCCTCCCTTTCCATACTGTGCTCTTTGGAAAAACGTTATTATGTACAGACCACATTTAAGGAATACAGAGAGAACCTTAAACTTTAAAAGCTATAAAAGTAATGCAAAAAACCAAGAAAATACACACACAGAAAGACGTGCCTATGCACATTGTTCAGTAGCTTAATTTTTTTCACCTGTGAATAAACTATGAAAATATTTTCATGCCAAAAAATGTTTCTCCAACATGATGGCAACAGCTGCAGTTATTCTATGGTGCTAATATCCCATCCTCCATTCAGCTGTCCCTTGTTGGCCATGTGAATACAGACTCTGGGAACAGTAAAGCCCAAGGACACGGGTGTGCAGTCCTCACAACCAGGGGCTTAGTGTGGAACAGCTTGGGAGAAGGCTGTTTGTTGTCATAATTTTTTTGAGTCTCCATCGTGCTATGATGCAGAGAAGCTCACCTTTTTCCTAATTCTATCCTCTACTCTTATAGCAAAACAAAAAATGAGACAACAAGGTAATACATAGAATTTATTTAATACATTTTAAGATATTTTATACATTCAGAGTAGATATAGGCTGATCTCCAATATTGCCAGAAAAATCATTTGAAACTTGGAAATAGGCAAAAGAGATTACTGGGTATTCTTTCAGTGTAGTGCTAGGCTTCTATTAACTTGGCCATATATAATTCTGTGGGACAAAGGTTAACTTGTAAATTTATGTCAGGTAATTTGCAAATAATTTCTGTCCAGTGGAATAGATAACCTCAGTTTTGGTCAATTAACCAGTTTTAACTCTAGCCCAGTAATCTTATCCTAATATTTTCTTCTTAAATTGCCGACATATACCTTTTCAAATGTTCCTTGAACCAGTTCTTTCATTCAGTAATGAGTTAAATAAAATCTTTAGCATGTGTTTATGTTTGCTTGAGAGCCACGATTTGCTTTTCTGAAATTATATTTTAACAATGTTATATAATGAAGTTTGTTTATATATACATTTCAGCACTACTTTAGGATCCTGAAAGGTGCTTTGATTATGATGTTTTAGCAGAATACTATTTGCTTTTCATGCAATTTTTCTATATAATCTAGTATTAGCACAATATTATGTGACACGTTCTAGTTTAATGAATACTTATACATTGAAAAAAATGTTAACCTGATTATATACTTAATCAGAATTTTTCATTTTCTGCATACTTGTGGAAATATGAGTTTAGTACAGTTAGAAAATGCAGTTGAAATAAATGCCAAACACTAGAAATATTAGGTAAAATTTGACATTGTTGGATCCGATTTTTACAGTGGGGTTTGGCTTTACTCAGGTGTTAACAAACTATGTTCTGTTGTTCAAATTGAGTCTGTTACTTGTTTTAGTTAATAAAGTTTTATTGGCTCAGTGCCATGTTCATTCTTCAGTGTATTGTCTATGGCTGCTTTTATGCTGTAGCTGCAGAGTTGGGTAATTGTAACAGAGACTAAGTGGCCTGCAAGCCTAAAATATTTATTGTATGACTTCTTACAGAATAAGTTTGTCAACTCTTGGCTTTACTTATTCTAGGATAGGACTTGCCATCATACTTGGGTAATGTTTTACTTTACTAACAGAGAATGCTGAACAGCAAAACATATATGATAGCAAGAGCAACTTTTCTGTTTTGCAATGGAAATACTTAACAAAAATCTAATCTACCTCTAATATTTTATTGGTCAACATACATATTTATTACATTTATATTTTTTAATTTATTTTATACAGCAGGTTCTTATTATCTATTTTATACATATTAGTGTATATATGTCAATCTCTATCTCGCAATTCATCCCACCCCCACCTTCTCCCTCTTGGTGTCCATACGTGTTTTTCTCTACATCTGTGTCTCTATTTTGGCCTTGCAAACTGGTTCATCTGTACTATTTTTCTAGATTCCACATATATGCATTAATATATGACATTTGTTTTTTCTCTTTCTGACTTAACTTCACTCTGTATGACAGTCTCTAGGTCCATCCACGACTCTACATATGACCCAATTTTGTTCCTTTTTATGGCTGAGTAATATTCCATTGTATATATGTACCACTTCTTCTTTATCCATTCATCTGTCGATGGGCATTTAGGTTGCTTCCATGCCCTGGCTGTTATAAATAGTGCTGCAATGAACATTGGGGTGCATGTGTCTTTCTGAATTATGTTTTTCTCCAGGTATTTGCTCAGTAGTGGGATTGCTGGGTCATATGGTAATTCTATTTTTAGTTTCTTTTTTTTTTTTTTTTAAACATCTTTATTGGGGTATAATTGCTTTACAATGGTGTGTTAGTTTCTGCTTTATAACAAAGTGAATCAGCTATACATATACCTATGTTCCCATATGTCTTCCCTCTATGCGAAAAATGTGTATTCTATTGTTTTTGGATGGAATGTCCTATAAATATCAATTAAGTCCATCCTATTTAATGTATCATTTAAAGCTTGTGCATCCTTATTTATTTTCATTTTAGTTGATCTGTCCATTGTTGAAAGTGGGGTGTTAAAGTCCCCTACTATGAATGTTTTACTGTCGATTTCCCCTTTTATGGCTGTTAGTATTTGCCTTATGTATTGAGGTGCTCCTCTGTTGGGTGCATAAATATTTATAATAAAAATTGTTATATCTTCTTCTTGGATCAATCCCTTGATCATTATGTAGTGTCCTTCTTTGTCTCTTCTAATAGTCTTTATTTTAAAGTCTATTTTGTCTGATATGAGAATTGCTACTACAGATTTCTTTTGGTTTCCATTTGCGTGGAACATCTTTTTCCATCCCCTTACTTTCAGTCTGTATGTGTCTCTGGGTCTGCAGTGGGTCTCTTGTAGACAGCATGTATATGTGTCTTGTTTTTGTATGCATTCAGCCAGTCTGTGTCTTTTGGTGGGATCATTTAATCCATTTATATTTTTTTAAATGTATTTATTTATGGATGTGTTGGGTCTTCGTTTCTGTGCATGGGCTTTCTCAAGTTGTGGCAAGCGGGGGTCACTCTTCATTGTGGTGCGCAGGCCTCTCACTATCGCGGCCTCTGTTGTTGCGGAGCACAGGCTCCAGACGTGCAGGCTCAGTAATTGTGGCTCACGGGCCCAGTTGCTCCGCAGCATGTGGGATCTTCCCAGACCAGGGCTCGAACCCGTGTGCCCTGCATTGGCAGGCAGATTCTCAACAACTGTGCCACCAGGGGAGCCCCTAATTCATTTACATTTAAGGTAATTATCGATATGTATGTTCCTATTCCCATTTTCTTAATTGTTTTGGGTTTGTTATTATAGTTCTTTTCCAGAGAAAAGAGAGAAAGAAAGAAAGAAAGGGAGAGAGAAAGAGAGAGAGAGAGAGAAAGAGAGATAGAAAGAAAGGGAGAGAGAGAGAGAGAAAGAAAGAAAGAAAAGAAAGAAAGGAAAAAAGAAAGAGGATAAAGGAAAATAAAATAAATTAAGGTAAAGTAAAATAAAGTTATTAAAATAAAAAAATAATTATTATGAAAAAAAATTTTTTTAAGTAATAAAAAAAAAAAAAAAGGAAGGATTGAACCCTAGGACCAATGGTGAAAGCAAAGCTATACAGACAAAATCTCACGTGGAAGTATACACATACACACAAAAAGAGCAAACGGGGTAACAATAATAAATCTTGCTCTCAAAGTCCACCTCCTCAATTTGGGATGATTCGTTGTCTATTCAGGTATCCCACAGATGCATGGTACATCAAGTTGATTGTGGAGATTTAATCAGCTGCTCCTGAGGATGCTGGGAGAGATTTCCCTTTCTGTTTTTTGTTTGCACAGCTCCCGGGGTTCAGCTTTGGATTTGGCCCCGCCTCGGCGTGTAGGTCGCCCGCAGGGCGTCTGTTCTTCGCTCAGACAGGACGGGGTTAAAGGAGCCGCTGATTCAGGGACTCCAGCTCACTCAGGCCGGGGGGGAGGGAGGGGCACGGAGTGCGGGGCGAGCCGGCGGCGGCAGAGGCCATTGTGACGTTGCACCAGCGTAAGGTGTGCCGTGCATTCTCGCGGGGAAGTTGTCCCTGGATCCCAGGACCCTGGCAGTGGTAGGCTGCACAGGCTATCCGGAAAGGGGGTGTGGATAGTGACCTGTGCTCGCACACAGGCTTCTTGGTGGTGGCAGCAGCAGCCTTAGCATCTCATGCCTGTCTCTGGGGTCCACGCTGTTAGCCGCGGCTCGCGCCCGTCTCTGGAGCTCCTTTAAGCAGCGCTCTTAATCCCCTCTCCTCGTGCACCAGGAAACAAAGAGGGAAGAAAAAGTCTTTTGCCTCTTCGGCAGGTCCAGACTTTTCCCCGGACTCCCTCCCGGCTAGCCGTGGTGCACTAACCCCCTTCAGGCTGTGTTCACGCCGCCAGTCCTCCCCGTGTGCTCTGACCTAAGCTGGAGCCTCAGCTCCCAGACCTGCCCTCCCCGGCGGGTTAGCAGACAAGCCTCTCGGGCTGCTGAGTGCCGGTCAGCACCAATCCTCTATGCGGGAATCTCCCCAGTTTGCCCTCCGCGCCCCTGTTGCTGTGCTCTCCTCCGCGGCTCCGAAGCTTTCCCGCTCCGCCACTGGCAGTCTCTGCCCGCAAAGGGGCTTCTAGTGTGTTGAAACCTTTCCTCCTTCACGGCTCCGTCCCACTGGTGCAGGTCCCATCCCTATTCTTTTGTTTCTGTTTATTCTTTTTTCTGTTGCCCTACCCAGGTACGTGGGGAGTTTCTTGCCTTTTGGGAAGTCTGAGGTTTTCTGCCAGCATTCAGTAGGTGTTCTGTAGGAGTTGTTCCACGTGTAGATGTATTTCTGATGTATCTGTGGGGAGGAAGGTGATCTCCGCGTCTTACTCTTCCGCCATCTTCCCCCTCTCCTTGTGTTTATTTTTGTAGGACCTTTTCTTCTCTTGTTTTTCTCACTTAAAGAAGTTCCTTTAGCGTTTTTTGTAGAGCTGGTTTGGTGGTGCTGAATTCTCTTAGCTTTTGCTTGTCTGGAAAGCTTTTGATTTCTCCATTGAATCTGAATGAGATCCTTGCTGGGTAGAGTAATCTTGGTTGTAGGTTCTTCCCTTTCATCACTTTAAATATATCATACCACTCACTTCTGGCTTGTAGAGTTTCTGCTGTGAAATCAGCTGTTAACCTTACGGGAGTTCCCTTGTCTGTTGTCATTTTTCCCTTGTTGCTTTTAATAATTTTCCTTTGTCTTTAATTTTCATCAGTTGGATTACTATGTGTCTTGGTGTGTTTCTCCTTGGGTTTATCCTGCCTGGAACTCTCTGCGCTTCCTGGACTTGGGTGGCTATTTCCTTTCCCGTGTTAGGGAAGTTTTCGACTATAATCTCTTCAAGTATCATCTCGGGTCCTTTCTCTCTCTCTTCTCCTTCTCGGACCCCTATAATGTGAATGTCAGTGTGTTTAATGTTGTCCCAGAGGTCTCTTGGGCTGTCTTCATTCCTTTTCATTCTTTTTTCTTTATTCTGTTCTGTGGCAGTGATTTCCACCATTCTGTCTTCCAGGTGACTTTTCTCCCTCAGTTATTCTGCTGTTGGTTCCTTCTAGTGTATTTTTCATTTCAGTTATTGTATTGTTCATCTCTGTCTGTTTGTTCTTTAATTCTTCTAGGTCTTTGTTAAACATTTCTTGCCTCTTCTTGATCTTTGCCCCCATTCTTTTTCCAATGTCCTGGATCATCTTCACTATCATTATTCTGAATTCTTTTGCTGGAATATTGCCTATTTCCACTTTATTTAGTTTTTTTTCTGGGGTTTTATCTTATTCCTTCATCTGGTACATAGCCCTCTGCCTTTTCATCTTGTCTGTTTTTCTGTGAATGTGGTTTTCGTTCCACAAGCTAAAGGATTGTGGTTCTTCTTGCTTCTGCTGTCTGCCCTCTGGTGGATGAAGCTATCTCTGAGGCTTGTGGAAGCTTCCTGATGGGGGGAACTGGTGGTGGGTAGAGCTGACTGTTACTCTGGTGGTCAGAGCTCAATAAAACTTTAATCCACTTGTCTGCTGATGGGTGGGGCTGAGTTCCCTCCCTGTGATTGTTTGGCCTGAGGGCAACCCAGCACTGCAGCCTACAGGCTCTTTGGTGGGGCTAATGGCGGACTCCATGAGGGCTCATGCCAAGGAGTACTTCCCAGAACTTCTGTTGCCAGTGTCCTCGTCCCTGCAGTGAGCCACAACCATTCCCCACCTCTGCCGGAGACCCTCCAACACTAGCAGGTAGGTCTGGTTCAGTCTCCTATGAGGTCACTGCTCCTTTCCTGTGGGTCTTGATGCACCCACTACTTTGTGTGTGCCCTCCAAGAGTGGAGTCTCTGTTTCCCTCAGTCCTATCAATGTCCTACAATCAAATCCCACTAGCCTTCAAAGTCTGATTCTCTGGGAATTCCTCCTCTCGTTGCCGGACCCCCAGGTTGGGAAGCCTGACGTCGGGCTCAGAACCTTCATTCCAGTGGGTGGACTTCTGTGGTATGTGTTCTCCAGTTTGTGAGTCACCCACCCTATGGTTATGGCATTTGATTTTGTTGTGATTGCTCCCCTCCTACTGTCTCATTGTGGCTTCTCCTTTGTCTTTGGATGTGGGGTGTCTTTTATGGTGAGTTCCAGTGTCTTCCTGTCGATGATTGTCCAGCAGTTAGTTGTGATTCTGGTGTTCTTGCAAGAGCTTATTACATTTATTAAATAAATATACTTTGAACTTCTTATTCGTGAGCTAGTCTTATGTAATCAAACCTTCTAAAATATTTGCGTTATACTGTTGACAATTGAGTCATAAAATAGTTTAATAGTTTACTCTGGCAAATAATTTCTTGCCTTGAGTATATAATGGCCTTTACTCACAGAGAAATATAGAATATTTCTGTTATTTTACTCTATGCCCACTTTCTGATGAAGTGATATAAAGTAAAACATTTTGGTAATATTTGTAAAGCTGCATTTTGGTAACTGTGTTTTCAAACAGAAGAAGCCAGATTTCATGTTAGTGCAAGAGTAGAGGAGAAATACATGTTTTCATTTACAACATTTAGAACATCTTTTATTTCATGAATTGGTAATTTTCAGAAAGGAAAACTTGGGCATTATATAATTAACAGATGGCAAGTTCTGAAAATGCCAGGTCTTTAAAATCCAGATGATACTGATGGTAGTTTGATTAGTTTCCAAACTCACTAAGCCAACCTTGGTCGACAACTCTTTCTTCCCATTTTTTTCTTTTTAATTTATAAGTGAATCTGTTGGCTCCTGTCCTTTAATCTCTTGAAATGTTCCCATTCTCAGTTCTGGGCTATGTGCCTTTTCAACAGATGCTCACTGAGGATTTCCTGTGGGCCAAGGGTTTGAGTGGTGTTTATGGATAAAGTAAACAAGGGCATAACAGGGAAAGGACCTTGCTGTACACATTTTTCTTTCTGTCTGACCAAACCGTGAACATGACAGACACCTCACAGGCACTTATTAAGGATGATAAGTGGGCACCTGCAGAAAACTCACACTTAGTAGAAGCTGCTGCTGACTCTGGGATTACATTTTCTAGCTGCTATGCCATCAGCCGCAGGCTGCAGGCTTCCAGAGCCTTCTACCATAGAGCTATCTCTCCAGCTTCAAGGTCGCTGAGGAATCCATCACAGTAGATTTACAACCTGCACTGGCTCCATTGTTCCTTTTTTTCATACCCTACCAAGGCTGCTGGTGGGAGGCTAAGAGGCCCTCCCAGGATTATAGCTCTAACTCGGGAACTTAAGAGTTAGTTGGATTTATATAACTTCCCAGCACATGCTTGCTGTGTGCGCTTCATAACTAATGGTTTCCTGCTTATTTCTTCTAAGTCAGAGCCTAGACGTTAGCTGGGGGTTTTCTTGGTAAATCAGAGTCACATAGGTGATAGGGGTTTTGTGAGATTGAACATACCAGCTTTTAAGGCCGTTCAGCTTTAGACACATTCAGGATTACGGGAGGACCCTCACATTGCTCTGCCTTGCCCAGTGTATGCCCTTTCAGACAGATTTTTAGTGTCAGGCTTTTCTGTACTCAAAGAGAAGGAAACAATGAGTTCCAAAATAGGAAATGCTAGGAAACACTACATGTACCTTTAGGAGTTCAGGAGAGGAAGCTCTTGGTCTGTGTCTGTCAATACTCTGCTCTGCTGACCCGGGGTTGTGGCTGCTTCGTTCTGTCAATTCTGTAAAATCAGATCCTATTTTTGTTTGCCTAGTGCCTAATTGAGAAAGTAAGGCAGTGCTTTTCTAAGTGATTGTTGAAAAAATCATTAGGATAATTAGGATAGTCTTTGTTTAAAGAAGCAAATACAGGAGCTGTAATGAGAATCATGCTAGTGGGTTAAGGAGGAAATCCAAGACAGATATCTTCCTGTCTCTGATTCCCATTCTGGTAATCCTCTTTTTTTTCATCACCTAATGATATGCTTCGCCTCTTGTTGACTTGACCTCTCCTTTCTGTTTCTGTTGTTGGTTAATCTATACAAGAGACAGGGCACATTCATCCAGCTTACAGACAACCCAACCTTCACCTCTGCTTAAAAACATTTCTCAGGGACAAATACACCTAAAATTGGGGGCTGGTGGTTTTTCTTTGTTGGTACAGGAGCAGTTGATCATGAATATTTAAAACTTTTTCAACTTTAAAATCTCTTCTCGTTCTCACCCATGGGCATGTATGCTTATGGAGGTTAAAATAATGACCATAAAAAATCTTAATATTATGTTGTAAATGATACTTCAAGTTGACTATAACAAAACCTAAATTACACAAGAAGCAAAAATGGAATGACAGGTAATTTTCTAAAGTCAATGATATAGGCCAGCCCTAAACTGAAGGTTATTCAGATTAGGGGAACTTGGCAGGCTTGCAGACACTATGTTTGAGTTTTGTTCCTGTTGGAGAACTCTCTGAAAGGTGCCAGGCTTAATGGAATTTAGATACAGACATTCTCATTTCAGCTGAAAGTTGAACATACCTCTGTGTCTGATTCATCCCTGTAATATTGCCAAGTCTGATAGGCTTTCAGAAGCACTTCAACAATTTTTACAGTCTCAGCTCTTGAGTAAGCTGTCACAGCATCTCCACTTGGGGGTTAGGAGAAGATAAGGAGAATCAGAGTCACTCTAGGCAGGTGAACTTGAGCCGTACCAAACAATGGAAAATTCTAGTATAGTAATAGCATTCAAGAGCAGAAGTGAGCCAGCTGACACAGGTGAGTTTAGGTAGCTTCAATGGTTTGGGATTTAAGGAGTCTAGAGAAAGCCCCCACCCTTGCTCTAGAATCTTCCTCTCACTGCTCTTAGATGAAGTAGAGATTTGTAAATAAAGCATAGCTCAGAAAGCAGCTATTAACATTTCACGTGAGTCAGTTGACTAGCTTTCTCTTGCAATGTTGCAGCCTGCTTAGGGAAGGTCCCTATAGGAATCGCACAGAGAGTAATGAGGGACTGGGGTGGGCCAGTCAGTACAGACTTGTGTGGGTTATTGCAGTGTGACCAAGAGTAGGTGTAGAAACTGGGTGGGCGCTTTGGAGAAAAGGAAAAGTGAAAAAGTGTCAGAGGAAGAGTTCAAAAGGCACCTTGTCTGGATCCTTGGTACTCAGGGTGCAGTCAGTGTGGACTGCAAGACCCAGAATGGGCGTTTAACCAGATCCCCAAGTAATTCATATGAACACCAAAGTTTGAGAAGCACTGGTTTTCTTTTGTCAAGGGCCTGTTCAAGCAAGATAGGTTTGCGTTCTCCTGAGAACCCCGATAGACTTTTGGGACGCCCACTTGAGCATGTGGATTCTCCAGCCAAATGGAGAATCGAATTGCATTCACTTTTCGGCAATGCCATTTCTCTTGGCAGCTATTCTAGCAGAGAGAAAGGAAATTAAACCTTGTCTATTGCTATAAGGATGAAAGTGTCTTTGAACTGTCAGAAAGAAGAGTCAATACTGATTAAGGACCAAATCATGCCCTAAGAGAGAGTTAAATAATAGTTCTGAAGAGGCAGGAATTTGCAATACTAGGAACTTCAGAGGTAAATGTGACAGAGTTCAAGTCTTCATCATCATAAAGTCTTAGGAAGGTTATTGACTACATTAAGATAGTTTTCAGGTTTTATAAGAGGTTGGGAGAATTTTGTATCAGGAATAATTTGTAAAATGTGAAGGAAAAGCTAGTTTTTAAAAGACCATTTTCAATACCAAGACACAAAGTTAGAGCCAGCATAAGGGTATTATGAAAAGCAAACTGTGTAAACAGTTTCTGGATGACAGATTCTGTTGGGAGAAGTGAGATGGTTCTTGATAAGGCTGGCAGCAGAGCCAGATAAGAAGGTAGAGCAGATGTTCGCTGGGGAATAGTTGAAGAAGAGGGAGCTACCAGGAAGCAATAGGGAAACACCATCATCCATTAGATTCAGGTCAAAGTTTATGGAGCTGCTGTTTTCTACCAGGGCCCCTGCTAGGTATGTTAGTGGTAATAACATAGCCTTTTCCTGTTCTCCAGCTGTTCAAGTAAAGACAGTTAATCACAGTATCAATACAAGCCAGCTTACGGTAAGTGCCATAATGAAGGAGCATGAGAATATTGTACATCGAACAACAAAAGAGTGAACATGGTCAGAATAGAGGTAATTGACGTGTGAGGTGTTTTGGTCTCGTGGTACTTGGGATATGTAATTTAGAACCTGGCTGTGCACTTACCTCAATATTTGGTCCTCTTTTGAATCCTATGAGAACTTCCTGGTTTGCTACCCAACACCTATAAACAAATTGGCTTTCAAAAAACACCAGCTGCTGTACTATTACTATTCCTCTTTTGCCTTGATTTCTTGTTGTGTCTTGGTTGCCAGGACTTGGTGGTGGTTTAATAATATGATTCTTAAATGTTTGAATGCTTTGCATAATGTTTAATTTTAGCATGGTGGATGAAAAAAGTTAGCAACCCTTCCCCTGTACTGTACTTAGTCAGTGGATTGATTGATTCGGGGCTTATTACACTAAATTGCCAATAGAAATAGTTGTTTGAGAGCAGAGCTGGCCTCTTCCAACTTTTAGAAATCGCTGAAGCTTTTGCAGCCTCATCCCTATTCCTTGGGACTCTTGCAGAGCCTTTAGATCCTCAAAGCCTCCCAAGCTCATGTACTTCATTTGCATTAAAAAAAATCCCTGACCATTGCTTCATCTACATCTAGGCTTTCTCATGCTACAATCCATTGATTGCAGTTTTCATTTTTTAAAATTAATTGATTAATTAATTTTGGCTGTGCCAGGTTTTAGTTGTGGCACACGGGATCTTCCTTGCAGCATGCATGCAAGGTCTAGTTCCCCGACCAGGATCAAACCCCTGCCCCCTGCTTTGGGAGCGAGGAGTCTTACCCACTGGACCACCAGGGAAGTCCCTCATTTCTGTTAGTTTTAGATTAATTTTTTTCTGATTTTATAAACTAAGACTATTATTAATATTTTTCCTTTCAGATAGTATAATTACATTTAAACAGTAGAATTTATACCTTTAAAGGAGCAGGTACAGAGGGACTTGCACTTCTTGTAGGGATTTCCTACGCCAGAAGTAACGAAATGGTGGCTGGATATGGGCCACAAACATTTTTTATTTGATTTAATTCTCAGAGTTGTTTTTTTTTTAAACATTAGTTGCTAATGGATATATAAATCCAAATTTCTGGCTTCCTTTGATGAATCAAAAGCTCTGTTTCATCTGGTCAATATTCTCTCCTAGCAAAAGTTGGCTAGTGCTGAGGGGCAGCTGTCTGCCCTGAATGGGTCATATCCTCTTACTGTGCAGGGCACTTCTGCTTTTCTCATATATTCTCAACTTTCTTGACACTGGTAGGCATCTGTGTTTGGAAATCCTGGTCTAGTTAGTCTGTGTGTGGGAGCTAGTCTATATTTAGTGAGCAAGTGAAACAAAAAAATAAATATTCTCCCTCTTAGACATCAAACTAAAGTTTTAAATATCTATCAGGTCTTGTGAACGATACGAAAAAATTCTTTTGGATCTAATAAATTGGCAAAGACTTCTAAAATTGCAAATGTTTTTATTTATTTTTTTAATCTTTATTGGAGTATGATTGCTTTACAATGGTGTGTTAGTTTCTGCTTTATAACAAAGTGAATCAGTTATACATATACATATGTTCCCATATCTCTTCCCTCTTGCATCTCCCTCGCAGATAAATTCTTGTACTACTATGGTCGAAATTAAAAATTATGCAGAAAATAAGCAATTTTGTCTGTTGAGAAGGTTATTATACTTTGCAGATATAATTTAGAGGACTATTTGGAAACTGAGCCCATAGTAATAAAGAGAGATGCTGAGTAAATTATTTTAACAAAGCTCTGCTAACAGTACACTTTAATGAAAACTTCTGCAACTCTGAAAGTTGGAAGTTAGCAGAATTAATCTGTCAAAATGGAAGGTAGATTTTTAATCTCTCTTAAGGATTGAGGCAGAAAGTCAAGCCTAGCTAAAAAATGATAGGCTTTTAATAAAGGAGGCAGTAAGATTACTAAGCAAGATACTCTAACACATTTCAAACTTAGTTGTGCTAATAGATGCTTTCCATTAAAAAGCTGATTTTCCTTATTAATCTTTATGTTCAAAGTTATTAAAGATTAACTTATAACTGTGGATTATTTTTTTCTTTGTTTCAATGAAGAATTTCTTTTAAAGCAAGTAAACCAGATTTTAAAAAAGGGATAACCTTAGTTTAAAGTAGGTTGAAGTAGAAGCAAGATGTTTGTATTGTAATAAGTAGTGTTAGAGAACATTTGAGGGCATACAGCTCAATGGAAAAGAGAAAAGTACATGAGAATGTGCTCCAAAAGTATGGCATTTGTAAATCCTTCTTATTCTCAGAAACAAAATATTGGGTTTTCTCACCTCAAAATTTGTCTGTATACCTGCAGTAACTTTTGCCACCGAGATTTCAATGTTTCTTTAGTCCTCAATGAAAAGGTAGGCATCCCTTTGAGGGGTGTATGTGTCTTGTGGGAGCAGTGCAGTGGAGACTTATTTTCTATAACTGTTTTACTATACTTTTTTTTTTTTGCAAGTAGGTATTGTCTTTTATCACAAACTTTAAATTCTGATTTTGAAAGCATGGTAACATTGTGAGGAACAGACTTTTTTTTTTTTTTTTTTTAAGCAGAGTGACTTGCTCCAGGACAGGAACTCAATGACCCATTCAAAACCTACTGTGCTGCTCTTTCATTTTTTAGTTGGAAGCTATTATCTACACGTCTAAGCCTCCTCCCCAGGTGTCATTTTGGTGGGTGATGGATTTGAACATTGAGTTCTGAAACCAAGAATCTAGATCAATTATTGTCCTTTTCTGTCTGTTGTTATTGTTGTTTTAGTTTCATTTATATCACTTTAGAAAGAAAGGGATATAGAATTTTAACTTTTGGGAGGGAATTTTGGGTCTCTTTTTTCATCCAGTTAGCAGTGTCAGCAGCATAATCTGCTAAAGAAATAGAGATGCAGGTGTCTTGGCTTTAGAAGAAGTGAAACTTCACCATCTCTCTGCAGCTCTTCCTACAAGGGGCTGGCCTTTCTGAGCCTAGGGTTTGGCACTTGTAAGAAATCTTGGAGATCATTTATTTTCTAGTATTCTTCCTTGATTGTCCCATGGCTCATTCATTCTCTCCCGTCTTTTCCCTGTAACCTAAATTTATTTTGTGTGTTCAATACAAAATGGAGACCAGACTTGAGACTTTCCCAAGCAGACAAAACCATTTAAGCCACATAAGCAAAACTAAACCTAGCTTGCTTTATGAACATAAGCAAAACTTAACTTAGGTCATTTCTTGTAAATGCCTCTGACCATCATAAAAACAACAAGTCATCTTCCTTAAAAAGCTATGAGATAATTACTTTTCGCCAATACCCTGCTGCCTGAAAACCCTCACTATAACTATCGGTCATTGTAAAGGTTAACAACTTTCTCATTTTCACTTTACAGTCCATCTTGAAACTTCATGCTCCTGAGCTTCATATCAGCCTTGGAATTAGGAAGTTCCCAGCTTGTGTTCTTATATACACAATCCACTCTTACTATTTATTGATTTGGTGGCTTTAATTTTGCTATTTCTGGATTTTTGACATGTGAAAAAAAAATTTGGGATCAATATTTTCCACCTTTATTATAAAAATAAAAAACATCTTCGATTGGTTAGATACATTATTTGAAACATATTTGAATTGTGAAAAATGGTTTTACTATCACTAAAAACTATAGGGTGCTCAGAGGTGCATAGGCAACCTCTTATTAAAACGTGTATAATTTATAGTTTCTTCTCTATTAAAGTAATACACAGTCACAGGAGAAATATTGGGAAAACTAAAAAACATAATAGAAATCATCCATAACTTTGCAGAGAGATGAATTTGATATATTGTCTTCAATAATATTTTGTGTGGAATCCTATGTTTGTGATTTTTTTTACAACATTTGAAATCATGCTATGTATTTTTGTATTCTGCTTTTTAAAAAATATCCTGAAAGATTTCCTGTATACTTACTTATACATTCTTCAAAAACATTTAAAATGACTTAATAGCATTCTATTTACAGAAGAAACATAATTTAATCAATTATTTTTAGTCATTTAGATTGTTTTCCTATTATAAAGACTTCTGTGACAATTTTTTACCTAATGTCATCTGTGCTCCTCTAATTATTTCCTTAGAATAATTTCCTAAAAATAGAGTGGTTGAAACGGTTTTAATAAAATACCAATCCCAAAGATACTTTTCATTCTTGTATTTACCTGACTTCTCAGAAGTATTGCACCCACAAAACTCTTTTTCTCCACAACTCAGCAGTTTCAACAGCAATATCCCATTCTCCTTCTGTCCTCTTTTCTTAGCCTATCTTACCTACTACAATGGTTTTAAATGTAAACTCTATGTTGACAATTCACTAATTTCTATTTCCCATACAGATCTCTTTTCTAATCTGTTTCCTCACATCTTTGGATGTTTCTCAGGCATGTCACAGCCAACATCTTCACACCTGATCACCTTTTCCCCTTCCCAGCCTGTTCCTCCTTTGCCCCTACTAGTGAAAAAGCCACCATCTACCCAGTTGTATAGTTGAGCACTTGCTCATGCTAGAAACCTGTTCTTGATAGCAGGTACCTCACATCTCACATCAAGGTCTATGACTTCTACATCCAAAATAGATCTCAAGTCCATTTCCTTCTTCCAGTCATCATCTCACACCATTACTACATTACTGCAGCTATTTGTAAAACAATTTAATGCTAGTTTCCCCCACCAGATCATAAGGAAATTTTTTCATGTCTTGCTCTCTCTCCAGTCTGCAGCAGAGTGTCTGAGTTTTATTGGCGCTCAGCAAATTTATCTTAAACAAGTGAAATAATTTATATGGACAAAGGACCTTTCAGAAACGCTATAACAAATTAAATTCCCATCAGCCATTTATAGTCGTGCTGGCCTTCTTGAAATCTTCATCAAGTTGATAGGAGAAAAATGATTATGCTTTATTTTAACTTACAGATTTTGTTATGGTGAAAATTGACCTTTAAAAGATAGGTTTATTGACTATATTCTTTTGTGAACTGTCATAGCAAATTTTTGACTGTAATCTTTATATTAATTGATTTTGAGTTATTTATATGTTAAGTATACCAATCCTTTGTTAACATGTTATAGATATTTTCCCAGTTTGTCATTTTAATTTTTGTTTCTGGTATTGTCCTAATATGCATAAAGTTTTAATTTTTATTATTAAATTTTATCAGTGATTTATTTATGGTTTTTACCTGTGCTTTTATGCTTTGGAAGTTTTTCCTCTTCATATAAGTGATTAGTCACAATATTTTTCTGGTTGGTTTAAATTTAAAAATTCATTCTTTTGGTCACATAGATTTAATTTTGGTGAACGGTATATGGTAAGGTTCTAATTTTATTATTTTTTCTCATATACGCATATTTAAGAAGAAAGAAAGAGTTTATCTACTGAAATCATATTAAATATTAAGAACAGGAAACACAAGATTTTTTTTTCTTTAATGAGTTAAAGATGTCTTTAATGTGCTCTTAAATATTATTTCTGGGCTTCCCTGGTGGCGCAGTGGTTGAGAGTCCACCTGATGATGCAGGGGACACGGGTTTGTGCCCCGGTCCAGGAAGATCCCACATGCCGCGGAGCGGCTAGACCCGTGAACCGTGGCCGCTGAGCCTGCGCGTACGGAGCCTGTGCTCCGCAACGGGAGAGGCCACAACAGTGAGAGGCCCGCGTACCGAAAAAAATAACATAATATTATTTCTTTTATCACCCAAGTTGTTCTTCATAGCTGGCGTTGATAAGAGATGGTTTGTATGTGTGTGTGTGTGTTTGCAGGCAGAGGGAGACAAAGAGAGAGAGAGAGAGGACATTCTATCTGACATTGCTGAGGAGTAGAAATTCACATTGCTGTATTTCCCATGTGCTATACATTAATAATTTGGAAGTAATAATCATTTTTACTTTAAGTAATGCTTCATGATATTCAAAGCACTTTTATGCCATTTTCTTATTCAAATCTCAAATAATTCCTTCAGGTTGACAGGGCAGGTATTATTAAACCCATTTTGTAGATGAGGAAACTGACAGAGTTCAGTTTGCTTGCTGTAATTAGTACAGCTGGTAGAGGGTGGATCTGAGATTAGAACTTGGCTTTCTTTAATTCTCAGTCCAATATTGTTATATTACATGTGAATAATTAATATAGAACATTGTAATAATGATCTGCTTTATTTTTGCCATTGTTGCTCTGTATTGTGAAATGAGATTGCTTACATTTCAAGTCCTGTTGGTTTTGTGTAACTAAAGCATTTACCTTTTTTTTTTTTAATATACTAATTTGAGACTGGGAACACTAGTGAAATTCATAGCAATGCGTAAAAGATTACTTGGTTCCTCCAAAATAGTCTCTGTATTTTCCAGATTTATTTCCCTTCTCACAAAATCAAATGGCTCTCACCATTCACTGAGAGCTACCTAGACACAGCAATCTTGGTCCAGTGTATTATAGCAAGAGCTTAAAGCTGGAGATTTTGGCCCAGAGATCTGTATTTCAAACTGAATACTGTGTAATCTTTTTTTTTTTTTTTGCGGTATGCGGGCCTCTCACTGTTGTGGCCTCTCCCGTTGCGGAGCACAGGCTCCGGATGCTTAGGCTCAGAGGCCATGGCTCACGGGCCCAGCCGCTCCGCAGCATGTGGGATCTTCCCGGACCAGGGCATGAACCCGTGTCCCCTGCATTGGCAGGTGGACTCCCAACCACTGCGCCACCAGGGAAGCCCTATTTTTTATCTTTTAGGTACAGGCTTATGCCACATCTGACTTTATTGCTGTGGGCAAAAATAGCAGCCAGGATGAAGGGATGAGTTTTTATGAAGAAGACCAAGAAGGAAAAAAAAAAACCAATGGTGTAGTGGAAAGGGAACTGAAGTGCACCTCAGGCACAGACATCACTGCCCCTAAATTTTCTTTCAAGAATTATGTTGAATTTAAATATCTTTTCAGTGTAAATGAGCGTTGGGGGCATATTTATTCTTGTATTTAAGAGAGTGGTTTTTCATAGTTTATAGCACAGTTTCTAAGGGTGAGCTCTTAAACCTGGTTTTAATAGTAAGACTTATGAGAACATATACATAGAGCTGCAGAGTGATGATTCAGATAATCTAGGAGATTCAACACTATATGTGGATCTTTCTAGATTTAAGAAAATATCATAGCAATTCTTATTTTTATTTTAATTCCCACGGCAACACACTAAAAGAGTCTAGCCAAGGTCTCTGATACTAGAAAGTAATCTTTTCTTATCTGCCTCAAAGAATTTAGTTCTTTCTATAGGTAACCTCAAAAAATAGACATCTTACTCATTACCAAAATGTTTGTTTCAGAAATTTTGGATAATTAAAAAATATCATGAAGAGAGTAAACATGGAAAACTACTCATAATTCTAACCCATAATTCATAATTTCTACCTCTCAGAAATCAACATTAATTTTTTTGGTTGTTATTTTCTTTTAGTCTTTTCTCTCTCTTTGTATGTAAATACATTTAAAATATTTGGGGAAACCTTAAAGTTTTAACTTTGTTTTTGTTCCCTTAGTATTATACAATGTTTATTTTTATATGATGTTTCTCTATAAAAAGTTTACTGAACCAAGGCCAGGTCATAAATACATAATACAAAATCACAGAGCCTTGGAAAACAACTATAACCAAGAAATCCTTTCTGGTATTTGATTTCAATTACTCTATGGATCATTGTATAAGTTCTCAAAAATATTTGTTGGGTGAATGTTGAATTTCAATGAAAAAAAATGAAACTAGGCTAAAGGAATAAGGAGCATTATTTTCATCTCTTTTCCTCTATTTATTATTTTGGATCTTCTGAGAAGCAGATACCAAGATGGGATTAGATTGCAAGAAATTTATTGGAGAAACACCTGTGTTTTAGTTTGTTTGGGTTGCTATAACAGAATACAGTAGACTACGTGGCTTGTAAACAGGAGAAATTTATTTCTCACAGTTCTGGAGGCTGAGAACTCCAAGATCAGAGTGCTGATAGATTTGCTGTCCGATGAGGATCCACTTCCTAGCTCATAGATGACTTACTTCTCATTGTCCTCACATGGCTGCAGGGGCAAAGGAAACTCTCTGGGTTGTCTTCTATGAGGCCACGGATCTCCTTTATGAGAGCTTTGCCCTTATGACCTAATCACCTTTCAAAGGACTCCCACTTCTAATACCATCATATGGGGGTTAATATTTCAACATATGAATTTTGGAGGTACACATACATTTAATCTACAACATTCCACTGCTGGTCCCCCAAAATTCATGTCCACGCAAAATATGTTCATTCCATTTCAACAGGTCCAAAAGTCTTAATTCAGTCCAGCATCAACTGAAGTATAAAGTTCAAAGTCTTGTCAGAGTATCATCTAAATCAGATATGGGTGAGACTCAAGGTACAGTCATTATGAGGCCAATTCCTCTCCAGCTGTGAACCTGTGAAACCAAACAAGTTGTGTACTTCCAAAATATGAAGGTGGGACAAGCACAGGATAGACTGGTTCCAAGTTAAGTCCAAACTCCACAGCAAACGCTATGAGGACTTAAGGTTTGTGAATAATTCTCTTTGGCTCAATGCTCTGCCTTCCAGGCCCAACTATGATGGCATTGTTACCCCATGGCTCAGTGGGATGGCCCTGTAGCAGCTTTCTGCCCAGACCCTGGGGCTCTCCCAGGTTGGGGTCCTGTGCCAGAGGCTCTGCTAGACAAGTCTCATCCTTTGAAATCCAGGTGGAGGCAACCGTGTCCCTCAGGCCCACATGGAAACTGCCCAGATTTGCTGCCTGTGTCCTCCAGAGGGGCAGCCAAAGCAGCCCATGCTGCACCAGGGCCCACAGGCGCCAGTCTTTTGACTTTGAAGTCATGTGGTCCCTTCTGCTCCCCGACCCTCCTTCCTTCCTCTGGGCTTGTGGTCGACTGGCAACTCTGATGCTCTCTGAATTGACTTTGAGGTCATTCTTCCACTGGCTTGGAGAATAGCACCTGGCTTCTGTTGAGATAGCTGACTAAGTCCATGGTTCACACTCAGACTAAAATCTTCATCAGATGGTCACTTGGCCACACCCTAGTGTTCCCTTCCCAACACGCTCTCATGTTTTGCAATATCCACAGGTGGAGAGTTTTCCAGATCTTAAAACGAGAACTTAAACTAGCTTCTTTTTGCTTAACAATTCTTTTGTAAAGTCATTTCTCCTTTCTCACATTTTACTATAAGCAGTCAGGGGGAGCCAAGCTGCACCTTCAACACTTTGCTTAGGAATCACTTCAGCTAACTATCCAATTTCCTTGCGCACAAATTCTACCTTCCACGATTGAGCCAAGTTCTTTGCCACTTTATAACAAGGATCGCCTTTCATCCATTGTCCAATAGCATGTTCCTCATTTCCATCTGAGACCTCGTTAGGATGGCCTTGACTGTCCACCTTTCTGCCAACACTCTGTTCATGGCTAGTTAGGTAATCTCTAAGAAGACTGAGGCTTTCCCTGGAGCTCTCCTCTCCTTTATAAGCTCTCAGCACCATTGCCCTTAACAGTCTCCTTGTGGTAATGGAGGCTTTTTCTAGCATGCACCTCAAAGCTCTTCCAGATTCTACCAGTTGCAAAGATGTTTCCACACTTTCAGGTATTGGTTAAAGCAGCACCTCCGCCTCTCAGTACCAGCTTCTGTCCTAGTCAGTGTGAGCCGCTGTAACAGAACACCAAAGCCTGGGTGGCTTATGAGCAGCAGAGGTTTATTACAGTTCTAGAGGCTGGAAGTCTGAGATCATGTTGCCCGCACGGTTGGGTTCTGGTAAGAATGTCTTCTGGGTTGCAGATGGCTGTCTTTTCACTGTATTGTCACATGCAGGAAGGGGTGAGGGAGGTCACTGGGTTTTTCTTTTGTAAGGGCACTAATCCCATTCATGATGGCTTCACCCTCATGCTCTAATCTTCCTGTTGGGAGACAGAGATATTGAGTAATATTCTCTGAACTGAGAAGGAACTTTGAGACTGAAAAACTGAGTGTGCAACTCCATAAAGTGCAATTATGAAGTTTGTTGTGGGTACGTTACATACAGGCAGGAAAAATGGGGCAGGCAGACAGAAGATCCAGAGGCATTTGCAGCTGCACTGCGCATCACTGAAAGGGGTACAGGGGGTTTTAAAGGGACCAACACTAAAAATAGTATTTGACTATCAAGTGAGAAGCCTGTCTGTACTGACTGGAACTGGGAGTTTTTCCTTCCTCACCAGGGGTCTCATGACCATTAACCATCTGTATCAGAAAAAGACACTCTTCCAGTTTTCATATCAGATAAAGGCAAGGGTAAAAGTTGATGGGGAATTTATCTGCCTTGGGCACATTCCTTGTGAGCAGGCTAAAGTTCAGTTACATAGAGAAGGGAGTGGGTAGGACTGTGGGTCTAAGATGGAGCTGACAAAATGGAGTTAGTCATACCCCTAAAGATCTTTTTTTTTTTTTAAACTGAAGTATAGTTGATTTACAATGTTGTGTTAATTTCTGCTGTACAGCAAAGTGATTCAGTTACAGATATATATAGAATTTTTAAATATTCTTTTCCATTATGGTTTATCACAGGATATTTGTGATAGTATCCTGTGCTGTACAGTTCCCTGTGCTATACAGTTGGACCTTGTTATTTATCCATCCTATATATATTAGTTTGCATCTGTTAATCGCAAACTCCCAGTCCACCCCTCCCTCCCCTCCCCTCCCCCATGGCAACCACAAGTCTGTTCTCTGTATCTGTCAGTCTGTTTCTGTTTTGTAGATGAGTTTGTTTGGGTCATATTTTAGATTCCACATATAAGTGATATTGTATGGTATTTGTCTTTCTCTCTCTGATTTACTTCACTTAGTATGATCATCTCTAGTTCCATCCATGTTGCTGCAAATAGCATTATTTCATTCTTTTTTTATGGCTGAGTAGTATTCCATTGTGTATATACACCACATTTTCTTTATTCATTCATCTGTTGATGGACATTTAGGTTGATTCCATGTCTTGGCTATGGTGAACAGTGGGTGCAGCACACACCCTCAAAAGTCCTGACTCCTAATACCATCATATTGGGGCTTAAGATTTTAACATATGAATTTTGGAGAGACATAAACATTCAGTCTAGAGCAACCTGTAAGGGAAAAATGGGAGGGAGCTGGAAGAGACTGAGAGAGCTGTCAGAGCCATGCAGGTCCTGAGCCCTGGTGAAGGAGAGAGGGAGCCTCATACTGCAGCACCATTCGTTTCAGTAAGAAGTCCTTGAGTTAAATTTGCCTCTCAGAGTAGGGCCACATTTTGCAGGAAGGGACCTGCCTTAGTGCTCCTACCACATCAGTCATTGGCTGAGAGCACCCCAGGGGAAGCACAGCCTTGGTGCTAACACATTGGTGAATTCGGGGCACCTGAGCCTTCAGTCCTCATGCCCCTGCAGCAGGAGATCCCACTGGTGCATTTTCATGGACACTGCATCCCAAATTTGCTGGCTTTTACTATAAAGGATAAAACTGCTAACAGCATCTACTTCTTCTCCCAACCTAGAAATCTTAGCATCATAAGTGACTTTTTTGGTCTTTTCGAGTTTTTGTTACTAGCTTTCAAATATTTTCCCTCTCGTCCACCTTCACTACTATCGTGTGTCGGGTCCTTGACAGGTCTCATGAAGATGATCATAGCCACCCTCCAGCTGGTCTTGCCTCCAGTCACTACCTCAACAATTCACTCCACACTGCCAGACAAATATTCTTAAAATATGACTCACTCTCTTGCTTAAAAACATTTCATGGTTCTCATTTACCTTCAGGGCAAATTCAGAATTTGATGCAAATTCCAAAGATGAAAACCCCTTTCCAGCCTCAGCTCTTACCACTTCATACTTTCCATACCCTTCTAGGACCATACTGGGTTTCTCACTAATCCCTCAATACAACATGCTCTTTAATGCCTCCGTGCCTTGGACCAAGTTCTTCTCTACCCTGGAGTTCGATTCCCTTGCTGTCCTCTGATGAACTTAAACTTACTCCCCAACCCCCAAAAGGATTAAGAAACATTAGAATTTTGTCATATTTCCTTCAGAACTTTTTTATAGCTATATTGAGATGTAATTTACATTTCATAAAATCTACCTATTAAAAGTGTTCAATTCAATGGCCTTTAATTTATTCATAATCAATTTTAGAATATTTTCATCACTCCAAAAAGAAACCTCATATCCACTAGCAGTTATTCTCCATTTCTCCTCTCTCCAGCTCCTGGCAACCACTAATCTACTTTCTGTCTCTATGGATTTGCCTATTATGCACATTTCATATAAATGGAATCATTCATGTGTGGCATTGTGTGACTTGCCTCTTGCACTTTGCATAATATTTTCAAGGTCCATCCATGTTGTAGTATGTATCAGTGCTTCATTTGATTACCAAATAATATTCCACTGTATAGACGTACCACATTTTATTTACACATTCATCAGTGGAGGGACATTTTGGTTATTTCTATTAGGGGCTATTATTAACATTTGTATGCAGGTTTTTGTGTGCACATATGCTCTCATTTCTTTTTGCTATATACCTACAAGTGACATTGCTGTGTCATATGGTAACTCTACTTTTTAAATTTTTGAGGAAGTATCAAACTGTATGTAAAGTATCTGCACCATTTAAAATTCCCATCAGCAGTGTTCAAGGGTTCCAATTTCTCAACATCCTCACCAAAACTTGTCATTATCTGTCTTTCTTTATCAGCCATCCTAGTATGTGTGAAGTGGTATCTCAAGGCTTTAAGTTACATTTCCTTGGTGGCTTAACAGGATTGTTAAAAATGAAATCCAGCTATCGTCTCCTCTCTTAGGCCTTCCCTGATTCCATGGATCCTCCCCTTCCTTATATTTCCATGGCTCACTACATGTTACTCTTACTCCATCTATTATATTGGACAGTTGCCATTTGTTGGTGATCAGTTCCTTCCTAAACTTTGAGTTTCTTGAGGGCAGAGATTGGTCATTTATTCATTCTTTACTTCTACCTAGGTCTCATTTCTCCAATGTGATTGAGAATAGACTGATCTCAAACCACATGGAGCACATCCTTTATTTTGCCCATTATCTGTATGGCATAGACCTGCTCTTTTCATTTCTGCCAGGAAGCTTCCTGGTCACAGTGTTCGATGGGATATGTGTCAGAAAGAAATACTGCACAAAACTGAGATCTATGTGTTTCTACCCACATCTTCTCAGAACTAATCTCTTCATATGGTTCCATTTGCCATGGGGAAACTGAGGCATCCCATAGTAGGGATGTACTGTAGTTTGTTTATCCATTCATCAGTTGAAGGGTATTTGAGTTTTTGCAATTATGAATAGTCATGGATAGGTTTTTGTGTGAATATAAATTTTTTTAGGAGTTTATCTTTCTTTTTTTTTTAAACATCTTTATTGGAGTACAATTGCTTTACAATGGTGTGTTAGTTTCTGCTGTATAGCAAAGTGAATCAGCTATATGTATACAGATATCCCCATATCCCCTCCCTCTTGCATCTCCCTCCCACCCTCCGTATCCCACCCCTCTAGGTGGTCACAAAGCACCGAGCTGATCTCCCTGTGCTATGCAGCTGCTTCCCACTAGCTATCTATTTTACATTCGGTAGTGTATATATGTCAGTGCTACTCTACAATGGAGTATTTTCTTTTTAAAATTGAAGTATAGTTGATTTACAATATTATATTAGTTTCAGGCATACAGCATAGTGATTCAGTATTTTTACAGATTATATTCCATTAAAAGTTATCACAAGATAATGGCTATAATTCCCTGTGCTGTACAATGTATCCATGTTGCTTACCTATTTTATAAGAGTAGTTTGTATCTCTTAATCCCATACCCCTAACCTGCCCCTCTGCCCGTCCCTCTCCACCTGGTAATCACTAGTTTGTTTTCTATGTCTGTGAGTGTGTTTCTGTTTTGCTATATACATTTGCTTGTTTTATTTTTTAGATTCCACATATAATTGATGGCATACAGCATTTGTCTTTCTCTGTCTTATATCACTAAGCATAATATTCTCTAGGTCCATCCATGTTGCCACAAATGACATAATTTAATTACTTTTTATGGTTGAGTAATATTCCATGATGTATATGAATATATCTATACATATGTATCACATCTTCTTTATCCATTTGTCTGTGATGGACACTTGGCGTTGCTTCCATATCTTGGCTATTGTAAATACTGCTGCCATGAACATTATGGTGCGCTGTCTTTTTGAATTAGCATTTCCCTTTTTTTCCAGATATATACCCAGGAGTAGAATTGCTGGGTCATATGGAATTTCCATATTTAATTTTTTGAGGCCCACCATACTGTTTTCCACGGTAACTGCATCACCTTACATTCCTACCAACTATACACAAGTGTTCCAATTTTTCCACATCCTTGTCAACACTTGTTATTTTTTGCTTTTTTTTTTTGGTATTAGCCATCTCAATGGGTATGCGGTGGTTATTTCATTATGGTTTTAATGTGCATTTCCTTAATGATTAGTAATATTAAGCATCTTTTCATATGCTTGCTGGCCATTTGTATATTCTTTGGAGAAGTGTCTATTAAGTCTTTTGCCCATTTTAAAAATAAGTGTGATTATTTTTTGTTGTTGTTGAATGAGAATTATTTTTAACTGTTCCTTAAAGTAGAAATTCTCAATTCTTTTGACAAGAGTGGGGTGCACTTCTGATAAAGTACAAAATTCTCGTGCCCCTAAATTATGACACTTACCACAAGTTGGCTTGTACTGTGGCTAATTATCTTCACTTGAACAAACTGAAAGCAAGAAAAGGTCATATTATTGATTCTTACTTGATAAATCTCAAGTTCCTCGAAGATAAGTAGCATGCATGGGTATTTCAGAAGAGCTCTCAGGTGTCTCAGGTATTTATTTCTCTAACAAACCAATCCCAAACTGAATGGTTTAAAGCAACAACCATTTAATTTCTCATGATTGGTGGATTGGCACAATGGTTCTTCTGTTAGTCTTCCCTGGCCTCACTTAGGTTGCTGCATTCAGCTGGCAGCTGGGGGGTGGGAAGGTCCAAGATGTCTTCACCCAGACCATCGTGTCTGGAGCCTTCTTGAGGATGCCTAGGGAGCTAGGAGCATTCTCTGTCCACGTGGTAATTCATCGTTCACCCCAGCTTCTTTACATGGTGTCTGGCTTCCAAGAAGGTAAAAACAGAAGTTGTAAGTTCTCTTACGATGGAGATCCAAAACTTAAAAAGCACCAAAGTCAAAATAAGTCACAGGGCCAGCCTGGCTTTAAGTGGAGGGGAAATAGACACCACCTCTTGATGAGAAAAGGGCACAATTACATTAGTGAAAGAACATGGGGATGTGAGGGATCATTGTCATCATCTGGGGACAGTCTGTCACGCCAGGTAATTCTGAGGTCTCCTTAGGGACAGGACTCCTCTGGTTTGAGAATCTGCAGTGTGTAAGCTCAACTACTCTAATGACTGTTCCATTATATTTCTCTCTCTGTCCTCCACAGCTGCTCTGATTCTGTGTCTATTCATCATAGTAGCAGCAAGACCCATACATGTAGGAAACTGTTGTGCGAATGCATGGAACTGTAGCAACAGATTTGTAAACATGGTATCAAGGCTGTGGGAACAGAAATGGTTCCAAAGAATGCTGGGGGTTTTTTTGTTTTGTTTTTTTAGTTGACTGTCTATAATAGAATTTATAAGTACATTTTTCATGTAATAAGATAGGTAGATAGTTCCTGACCCAACACTGGTAGAGCATTCATTTTAAATTGTTCTTATTGATTCACTCACAGCCTTTCACTGATAGGCCTCATGACCCACAAAACACATTTACGAGACAGCTGCCTGGAGCAGGTGCAGATTGACTGAGAAACCACGTGGCATATATATACAATGGAATATTACTCAGCCACAAAAAGGCATACAGCATAGTGATTCAGTATTTTTACAGATTATATTCCATTAAAAGTTATCACAAGATAATGGCTATAATTATCGAGTTATTTGTAGTGAGGTGGATGGACCTAGAGTCTGTCATAAACAGCCTGTAAGTCAGAAAGAGAAAAACAAATACCGTATGCTAACACGTATATATGGAGTCTAAAAAAAAAAAAAGAAAATGGTTCTGAAGAACCTAGGGGCAGGACAGGAATAAAGATGCAGACGTAGAGAATGGACTTGAAGACATGGGGAGGGGGAAGTGTAAGCTGGGACGAAGTGAGAGAGTAGCATGAACATATATACACTACCAAACGTAAAATAGATAGCTAGTGGGAAGCAGCTGCATAGCACAGGGAGATCAGCTCGGTGCTTTGTGACCATCTAGAAGGGTGGGATAGGGCTGGTGGGAGAGACACACAAGAGGGAGGAGATATGGGGATGTATGTATATGTATAGCTGATTCCCTTTGTTATACAGCAGAAACTAACACACCATTGTAAAGCAATTATACTCCAATAAAGATGTTAAAAAAAAAAAAGCAATCTTATCCATGCAAGGTTTGCACTCATTACTCACTTTATGAGAAGCAGAGCAGTGGGGGAGAAGCAGAAAGAACCCAAGATCTAGACCTGTTTTGGGTGCCCAGTTGTGGTATAACCTTGGCCGTGTCAACGAAGGGCGCCTGAGCTTCATTGTCCTCATTTGTCAGTTTACAGTACATGTCACAGTGTTGGGAAAACCGAGTAAGATGACCCGTGTAACAGCTGGCAGTTGCACCTCTTGCTAGCACAAGTGTCGAAACCAGCATCCAGAGCAACTAAACCAGACACAAAGGTTCTGTTGATATATTATTGTACATTGAGCTCTGATACTGGCCTGTTACACTTAAAAGCAACTTCCGGGTGGTTTTTCTGTTTGTACTTGGCCTCTACTCACTCTAAGTCATGGCTGTGATTGCTGCTGTGGTTGCTCAAGCACGTCAAGTTTGGTTGCACTGATAAATGTATAATTAAAAGCAAAAGTAAATGAAAGAACTGGGCTTCCCTGGTGGCGCAGTGATTGGGAGTCCGCCTGCCGATGCAGGGGACGCGGGTTCGTGCCCCGGTCCGGGAAGATCCCACATGCCGCCGAGCGGCTGGGCCCGTGAGCCATGGCCGCTGAGCCTGCGCCTCCGGAGCCTGTGCTCCGCAACGGGAGAGGCCACAACAGTGAGAGGCCCTCGTACCGCAAAAAAAAAAAAAAGTAAATGAAAGAATGTAATTCAGTTTATAAAATTCTATCTCACTATTCATCGTAATACTATCTCACATTGTATGTGTCCAGTTTCTCACAGATTGGTTAGCTTTTGAGGGCAGTATTTAGGTGCTTATGCTATTGGGATCTCCTGTATCTGCAACAGTTTCTTATAAAAATTTGGTGATGATCAAAATCAGTAACTTACTGCATAAAACGTGACACAGTTCTCCTAAACTGTGCATGATATTTAGGTAGCAGTGTCTTGTTATGGGCTGAACTGTGTCCACTCCAAATTCATATGTTGAAGTCCTAACTTCCAGTATCTCAGAATGTGACCTTATGTGACGATAGAATGTTTACAGAGATAATTAAGTTAAAATGAGCTCATTAGGGTGGGCCCTAATCCAACATGACTGGTGTCCTCATAAGAAGGGGAAATTTGGACATGGAGATGCACATAGATGTAAGAGAATATGAAGAGACATAGGGAGCATACAGCCATCTACAAGCCAAGGAAAGAGGCCTGGGACCGATACTTCCCTTCTAGCCCTCAGATGGAACCAACCCTGGTGATACCTTGATTTTGGATTTATAGCCTCCATAACTGTGAGACAATAAATTTCTGTAGTTTAAGCCACCTAATCTGTAGTACTTTGTTATGGCATCCCTAGCAAACTAACTCATGTCTTAGGAAAACGGACAGGGTTTTGCCCAGCACCACGTGTTACATGTAGAGGGGAGCTGTGTATTACCCGTGAACTCATTGGCGATAAGCACAATGATAAATATAAATCAGAGAGGTTCCTCTTGTGAGGCATCTATGCAGCTTCTCCCTGATGTCCTGTTTGATAGGTGTCTGGAAGAGAAGTAATAAAGATACTTCTAAATTCATATTTTTTTCATCTAAGAGAAAAGTTGGAGACTCAGTGATGGTTTTCATTTCCAATTTGGATTACATTTCTTTTTCTAAGAATCCTTTTTAATCACAGGGACAGCTTTTGGGCAAAGGGATGGAATATGTGTTTTATAGTAAGAGCAAAAATTACTTGATGAGTTGATACCAGTGTGGGTAATATGCATCGATGTGATCTTCTACCTGATAATAAGATAAAATAACAAGTGGTGAAAATCTTTTTTTTACTCATATGATAACCTGTACAAAGGTGTAGTTAACCAGGCTTTGAGGCAGTAAATGGTTACATTTGGACACCATACTAAGGCCTCTTATTCCAGGTAAATCTGACTCACAGCAGGGGGGCCACAACTGTGCATTTGGGTAGATCTTAGTGTCATTTTACTTTTATTTGAGACTCTGAGGATATCCCTTTCCATCCCTTTGCCCTTGTTGCGGTGAATATCTATTAAATGCCATGAAAATTTCTGCTTGAGCTGGCTAAGGACATGTTGAATAATATGAGTACCCGTGTAACCTCCTAAGGCTAATTTCATTATCAAATTCAGAGTCTAATTACTAGTCTAGTTATGTTTAAAGGCATGGACAGCAGTAATTTTTTTTTTCTATATAACTGTATGTGTTGCTTTACTCACTAGTTTTTAAGGAAAGAAAATTGTGAGAAATTCAAAGCTTGTGGAATCGTAGTGAAAATGACACAAATTCTTCTTGCCTGGGCTTGCAGAATCACCAGCCTTTAGTAAGGAAAGACATATTATTGTAGCTTTTCTAATAAATAAATAAGTAAATAAATAAAAAGGTATGTGCATGCATGCACATGTGTGTCTGCATTGTATGTTGTGAGAATGATGGAGAAATTTACTTGATTATGACTCTAGCATCTGTCCAGATTTTCTTTGAGGGAAAGGAGGGAGCAGGCAGCAGTGAGAGAATGGAAGGAAGCACTTCGTGAAAAGCTAGTGGGCTATAGGTATTGGTTAGAATTACATTCAACTAGAACAAATACTCTCCATTCTTCAGTTGTTTTTCTGGGTTTTTTTGCAGGGGTTCGCGGGCCTCTCTCTCCCGTTGCGGAGCACAGGCTCCGGACACGCAGGCTCAGCGGCCATGGCTCACGGGCCCAGCCGCTCCGCGGCATGTGGGATCTTCCTGGGCCGGGGCACGAACCCGCGTCTCCTGCATCGGCAGGCGGACTCTCAACCACTGCGCCACCAGGGAAGCCCCAGTTGTTTTTATTTAGGAAAAACCTGTGCTAAAGCTAAGACAATGAAATAAATCTTTCTCTCCTCCTGCAGTTTCTTTGGATGAGCTAGTTTAGAAATAGCAGTCTTTGGAAACTATGACTAATGATGAAATGTGGTAATTAGGTTTTATAGAAAGATGTTGTAAGGAATGAGATGATGAATATGAAGACACTGTAAATTCTTAAGGAGAAAGTTATTACTAGAGTGGATTTCTTTATACATCTGGGTAAGTCACTTTTCCTGGTTTTAAAAATTTTGCGGGTGCATGATTCATTAGGGACATGTGGCTTTGTTGGATTTGTTTTCAGAGGAAAAAAGTTGTGTTTGGTTTTAAATATTTTAAAAATGCCCACAATGTAAAGTCAAATCAAGAGTAAAGGATTAATCTTGTATGAGATAACAGGAGTGTCTGGAGGAATTCTATTTTATTCCATCACTGTTGAGATGAAAACAAGACTGGAGCATTCAGGATATCAGCAGGTTGTCCACACTCTAGCATGATATAGTGAGCTTTGGGGTAAACAGACATTGGTCACTGCTAGCTATCTGGATTTGGGCAAGTTATTTTACTTTTTTTGAGCCTCAATTTACTCAGCTATAAAAAGGGGATAATGTTGTCTTATCCATACTCAGATGACCTCCCTGAGATCACATGGCTGTTAGTAGGGGCTCAAAATCTGGCTTTGGGCATTCCTTGCTCTGAGTCTTAGGTGGGAAACACTGTAGAATGAGAAAAAAAGCCATATAACTGCTCCTGTGAAGGAAAAAACTTCCCCAATCCACTTTATTCGCCAGGAGATTGTCCAGCAAGCAGCCTTTCTTACAGAGAACGTTTGATTGCGGAGTTTCCTTAAGCAAACCGTTACATGAAGGAAAAAAAATTAAAGATTCTATTTTCATCCTGCTGAATACACATTAAAAGGTACACTTTACTTTCTGTCAAAGTAATAAATATTGGGAAGTCAGAAGGTTGCTTTGTGAAACTCTAGAGCATTTTAACTTTTTCTTTTGTATTGGAACTGCTTCAATCTCTGATAAGAATGCTTATTTCCAGGAAGGCAACTAAATCTAATTCAAGAGATAAAAGGCAGATCTCTGACAGAAACTTGCCATCTGATGGTAGAATTTTCTATTTATTTAGTATAACTTATTACAATCTTTCACATTCGTGTGGGCTTTGAAACATCAGAGTCTGACAAAACCCCAAGAGGTGATTTTTAGATACAATGTGTGTCTGGCAGAACGATTTACATGATATATTTAATTATATAAATAAATGTTATTTCTTTGAAAATGGAAATTTTCAGCTATTCTAAGAAAGAGCCTCTCCGCCCCTAACCCCAACGCTCCTTTATTTGTCTTTTCCTGTAATAGCATTTTTGTAATTTAATCAAGTTGCATCCATTCCCTGAACAGGAACCAACCAGAACAAATAAATATATGACTTGGTTCTTATTGCATCACCCGTTAGCCTTAGATTGATTGTCTTTATCTCGCCTTAGAGACTCTACCACAAAGGTAGGCTTCATAGGGAAACAGTTGGGAATTTATTACACAGTATGTTTACATGGGAGTTGCTGAAGCATGGTACCTCTTACAACCCTTAACCGTGTTTGGACCTAGCCACATCCTTACTCACCTCTGGGCATCATTTGCTTGTTTACTGAAGAATACAGAGAAGAAGGAACAGCTTTTGGATTTTTTTCTCAGTCTCAGACTAGTTCAAGTAACTATTTTTTCAAGGTTTTTATATAATATAAATCTTTGAATATACACAATATAACTTTTTTTTAGAAAAAAAAGTATAAGCAGTCTTTATTTAGATGGGTATAGCTGCAGTGTTATTCATAATTATCCATTCCATGCTTCTCTAATAGTTGGTACAAAAGGGACTCAGAGGGCTGGATTGACTTGTGCAAAGGCATGAAGTTAAGCCAGTAAAAGAGCTGAAACTCAAATCTCGAAGTCTCACGCCAGTGCCCTTTCCTAGGAACCATTTCATCTTAGAGTGGAGATTTGAGTCTTATGGCGGCAAGTCAGATTCATTTCATGAGAAAATTCAGATTATTTGAGGAAAGAATGTAAGGCCCGATGTGTTCTTTTCTTTAATTTTTTTTTTTTCCCGATGTGCTCTCGACAAAAGATATTTTTCTGGAGTTAGAGAAGTACAACAAAGGCTTGGCTCTGATCTTTTCCTAAAAAGTCAGCTCCATCATCCACTGTTCATCTTACAAGCCTCAATTCCATGCCTAGCCTGGTCCAGGTCTGTGCTCAGTCTCAAAGAGTTAAAGGCAAATAAGACACTGTTGAGGACCTCAAGGAGCTTATGATTCAGCACTGGTCTCTAACTACCCTTGCTCCCACCTGGAGGTGGAGGAAAAGATACTAAAACTTCTAATTAAGTTTGTTTCCTGAAAACAAGAAAAACATTAGCTTTATGAAAAATTTAGCATATGCATCAAAATAGTCCATGTAAATAATGTATAGATCAATATACTTGCTTTGGAGATGGATATGCAAAATTTTTTACTAATAGGAATGTCAGACCAGAAATGTCCGGAGTTACTGTATGGTGAGAACAGTAAATAAGCCTAGTGAATTTGGAGACTGGTATAGGGGAGATAATTTTCATGAACTAATTTTAATACTATAAAGGATTGATTTTCAAATTGGGAGGGGAACACTGCCATAGGAAGTCATATTCTATATATATATATATATGTATATATATATATATATATATATGCTATTTTTTTCTTTTTTAAGGGAAGAGTATAGTTTGAAAAACCTGGTGTTTTGTCCTCTTGCTTCAATTTATTTATTTATTTATTTTTTTTTTGCGGTTTGCGGGCCTCTCCCGTTGGGGAGCACAGGCTCCGGACGCGCAGGCTCAGCGGCCATGGCTCACGGGCCCAGCCGCTCCGCAGCATGTGGGATCCTCCCGGACTGGGACACGATCCCACGTCCCCTGCATCGGCAGGCGGACTCTCAACCACTGCGCCACCAGGGAAGCCCCAATTTATTTTTGAAATATACCCAATATAGCTATGGAATGGTGAGAAATTTTCTTTATCACTAAGAGTCATAGACAAAAGAATGAGAAAGAGCTATTAAGTGAGGTTTTAGAGGAAAGATGGACTTTGAAATCAACCATTAGGAATTTCACATCTTTGCTGACAACCCTGGTTGGGTCCTTGTGGTTAACACATTTTTTTTCAATCTGTAAAGTAGAAATAACAGTAACAA
Source organism: Neophocaena asiaeorientalis asiaeorientalis (assembly GCF_003031525.2). Classification (NCBI taxonomy): domain Eukaryota; kingdom Metazoa; phylum Chordata; class Mammalia; order Artiodactyla; family Phocoenidae; genus Neophocaena; species Neophocaena asiaeorientalis. Next base: position 4,513,470 of record NW_020175528.1, read on the forward strand.
TTTGGTAAGGTTGTGGTGAGAATTAAAGTGAAATAAAGTGAGCACATATCCATACAGGGCCTGATAGATCCTAGAAGAGGCAATAAATGTAGTGATCTTCCTTTGAAATAAGACATCTTAAGGGTTAAATACCCATCTTCCTGTTAAACATTGGCTTCTAAAGATTAAAATTCCACATGAACCCTTCAGTTCTTTATGAGTGGTTTTCATGTTGCGTCAAGTAATTGTGACTCTTGATATCTTGGTAAGATCTTCATATTTGTTCCATAAAGAAGTACACAAAGAAACTGGCAGCATTGTAGTGAGACTTAAAATTCTATCATGGATTTAAAAATGAGTTGAGAGATTAGCAAAACAAGGAAGAGAAAAAGGCAAGTCACAGCATGAAAAGAAATTAATCATACAACATCCATGCCTTCTACACTGGGACTTGAAATGTTCATATTTTCAAAGAAGTTTCTGACAAGCTGGGCTGAATGGCCTGACGGTTAAGTGCCAGATGATAAATTATTTAGTCAGGGCAAAGATGAGAAAGGAGCTTTAAAGGCTCTCAGTACATACTAAATAGATTAGATAATTGTGGAACAAGCATAGTTAATTGAGCAAAATAACAGCAGGTGAAATTTGAAACCGGCAAGTAGGACACACTGAAGAATAGGATGTAAATTACTTATACACACTGTACATTCCTAATTGATAGTAAAACTTCTCAGGGCAATGAACTAAAAGGTACTGTGGGTCAGTTAAGGAAGCATCTTGCCTGGTATGTGAAACTTTCCATAGAGTGAAAGAGCATTTTCTTATTAATAGCATTATCTTAATTCTTTAAAACATTATATTTGTATTCAATGTAGAACATTGCATAGAGGAATGGCAAAATTCTTGGAAAACAGCAAGTGGAACTGGGGTGGAGGGAGTGGGAAAGGCACACAAATAAAATTTTTTGACTATCTAACATGTGCCTGGCATGGGTTACCATAGTAAATTGTATTATTTGCCCACAGTTTTTGCCATTCTCTGTATTCAAGCCCTTTGTTCTGTGGCTTTGCAGTTTCTCCTACCAGAGGTGGGTATATTTCCATGTTCTATAAATGTTGGATTTGCTATGTGGCTTGCTTTAGTTAATCTGATGTTAACAGACATGATGTGAACAGATGCTTAAATGTGCTTGTACATGAAATGGACATGTTCTCATGCATGTCTGCCATTGTTGTGAGATCCTGCCTGGGGTAGCCACTGGTCTAAGGAGGATGAATTCTTCTTGTAAACCACTAAGATTTTGTAGTGATGGTTAACTTCATGTGTCGACTTGAGTAGGCCATGGGGTGCCCTGATATTTGGTCAAGAATTATTCTGGGTATATGTGTGAAGGTATTTCTGGATGAGATTAACATTTGAATCATTGGACTGGACTGTGTTAAGGAGATTGTCCTCCCATTGTGGGTGGGCCTCATCCAATCAGTCGAAGGCCTGAATCAAACAAAAAGGCTAACACCCTGGCAAGTAAGATAGATCACTTTCTACCTGGCTACTTGTGCTGGAACATCAGTCTTTTCCTACCTTTGGACTCAAACTGAAATATTGGTTCTTCTTGAGTCTGAAGTCTGTTGGCTTTTGGACTGGAACCGTATCATCAGCTCTTCTGGGTATCCAGCTTACTTGCTTTAGATCTTGGGATTTCTCAGCTTTAATAATCTCTCTCTCTCTCTCTCTCTCTCTCTCTCCATGTATCTATCTGCTTATGTATTTATCTATGTATCTGTATGTATGTATATATATATATATATATACCTCTCTCTCTCTCTCTCTCTCATCTGTCTCATATTGGTTCTGCTTCTCTGGAGAACCTGACTAATACAAGAGTTCTTTGTTACAAGGCAATTTACTATATTAGCATTGAGTTGATACAGTTACAGTATTTGTAGGTGTTTGATTATCTCAATTATCATGATTATCCCCTGTAAAATTTTCTCCCCCCATTTTTACAGATGCAAAAACTCAGGTTCCAAGTGGTTAAATGACTAGTCTAAGGTCATATGGTAAGTGTCACATGGTGGCACTGGAATTTAAATCCAGGTCTTTGTAGTTTCAAAAACTGTGTTCCTTTCAATATGCTATGTTGTTTTCTGGTACCCTAGTGAGATCATAAGCAGAGGATATTAGAAAGTCATTTATGGTGCAGCTATAGTTCTTTCTGGAGGTTTGCTCTAAGCTAGATTCAGTCCTCAGCTGGACATTACTCTCTAGCGCTCCAGATGTGGGATCAGCAGTCTAGGCTGACCCAGTGATCGCTCCCATTGGGCTAAGAAATTGCAGATGAGCACCTAGCACCTTAATTACCTCCCACCTAAACGATACATAAGGAATGACCTCTCTTTTGTTCCTGTCACTTTCTGTTCTTTTTATTCATGACATCACATGGGTCAGTTATGTTTTTATCCTTATCCAAGTGGCCCTAGGAGAATTCTCATTAGGAGAAATGAATGTCTCAGGCCACTTGGTGTAACCCAAATAGCTCCCTTCCAGATAGCTAGGAAGGAAAAATACTAACCAATTTCAGAGGAATCCTGGAATCTTGTATCTTGTTGATTATCTGCTATATTCTGCTCTAGGCTAATTATAGTTAATGTTAGCATAAATGTGAGTTTCTGAGTAGACAAAGCCAATATATTTACTTTTTTTTTTATACTTTGGTTACATCTGACCCAACAAATTAGGTTGCTTAATTCTAGATTTAATAACAGTGTCTCTTTTTCAGTTAAGACTCCTCCTATATTTGATACAGTTTTTGTCGGGGGTTAAGAGAAAAGATGTTGCCAACATGTATTAACCATAAAATTAAAACTGAAGTCTCGGTTTTAATGCTTGGTGATAGAGTGGTTTGAATGGGGCAGTCCTGTATTGTTGAAGCTCAAGTTTTCTACTTTGACACTTAGAGTTATCTTTTCTCCCTCAAAGGTTTTCTCCATGTCCAGATATATTTCCATTTCTCTTTTAAGAATACAGACGCCTGTTATGGAAGAAGACAGGTAGAATGTGCCTGATTCTACTAGGAATGTGAGAATAAATAGCCCATTGTTTATGACTGGAACCATGTAGTCTTGAGAAAATTAATTCTTGCCTTGTGTCCCACTGGACTTTTGTGAACTGTGATTTTTAGTCAGTATAAGCACTTCTGAGACAGATCTTTTCTTCAGAGACATTTGTGTTAAAAATCTGATCAAGGTTTAATAGAAACTTTTTGATCATCACTTTTATTTTTGCATTTCTTCTTTTACTGTTTTTCTTTTCTGTTTGTAAGAATAATGTATGTTCATTATAGAACACTGGGAGAAAAAAGTATAAAGAATAAATTTCACTTACATATTCATAATGTAGACTGAATAATAATACTTTATTTTGGTTTTACCTTTTATCTGTGAACCTATATGTACATACATTGCAACCAAAATGTATATATTGTTTTCTTTTCCCCCTTGAGAATATTCCTGAGCATTTTCCTATGTCTTTATAAACTCTTTGGAAACATTTATTTATAATTCTGATCTTGAATTTTCCCTTTCTGCGGGGATGACCCTCAAATCTATCATATCAATTTAACAACTCCTTGCTGGAGATTTTGACCCAGGCAATCTCCTACCTACTGAATAGGCTGCAAACTGTCCTCACCTCCTACTTCTAGAATATTTTCCTTTTCAAATCCCAATCCCTCTGTTAATGGTGCTGAAATTCTCTTGATAATGTTGGCTAACAATTTTTTAATCCTCTTGCATTTCTCTCTCCTGTCCCCCTGTTTCCAATTACTCACTATGCCCCAGGGTAAGATCTTGGCAATGTCATTCATATTCTTTCTTCCTTTCCAGTCTTATTTGGACAATTTCTTAAGTAAAGCCTGTAGCAGGGCAGTCCTTGTTCCATTGTTGTGGACACCATTGCCACCTCCCTAGTGTAGACCACCATTACCTACCTCTGGATTATTATGATATACTTTTAACCAGATCCCAGCTTATGCTAAGGCAAGCTCAAAGGTCCTTGAGGAATTATAGAATATCAGTGATGAAAGAAGCTTTCATCTAGGAAAGAAAATGAGGTTTAGAGAGATTAATTTTCTTGATATCAGATAACTGTAAGTAGCACTAGAACCAGGTGTCCTAACTCTTATTTTAGAATTCTTTCAATTCCATTACATCTTCTTCAGAGCTTTCTTAATGAGTGTTAAGTAAACACCCAAATCCTTAGCCAGCAATTCAAGGTCCTCCACAATCTGACTCCTGGTTCACACTTCCAGCTCACCTCTCCTTGCTCTTTTTTTTTTTTTTTTTTTTTTTTTTTTTTCTTATGCGCCACCAGGGAAGCCCTCTCCGTGCTCTTTGAACACCCCTCATCGTTCTACCATATTGCTTCTGCCTTTCTCCCCATGTAGAATGGCATGGCAGCCTACCGTGACCCTCCCACACCCCCCTCTACTGGTTGAAATGCTTCTTGTGATTCAAAGCCAAGATGTAACCTAGCCTCTTCAGTCATGTCTTTCTTGAAGATTCCTGTTGAAATGCCCTTTAATCTTCCCTCTAAACTGCAAATCATTTGAGTATATAATAGTTATCAGTTCCTGGTAATGCAGATTTTACATAAAAACATGGATTGCAACATCCCTACTAAGTTCTCTGCTCCTTAAGGACAAGGATAAGGAGTTCTTAATCATTCAAAACATGTGGGACACAGCCTTCTGTGTAGTTCAGAATCATGAAATCTTGTTTTTTTTTGGATAAATAAGTCATCTCATTGGTTCAGATACAGATATTAATTATAATTATATTCACAAACAAAAGTTCTAACAGTATGAAAATTCTGACAAAATTACTAAATTATTTAATTTTGATATTCTGTTAGGGCGTGTGCACCAGAAGGAGAACATGATGCTGGACTGTAGGAAGGAAATATTAAAACTTTTATATATGTTTATCTCTTGATCTTTAAAATTATTGCTGTTTCTTGGGCTTCCCTGGTGGCGCAGTGGTTGAGAGTCTGCCTGCCGATGCAGGGGACACAGGTTCGTGCCCCGTTCCGGGAAGATCCCACATGCCGCGGAGTGGCTGGGCCCATGAGCCATGGCCGCTGGGCCTGCGCGTC
>NW_020175528.1:4518678-4527854 GCF_003031525.2 Neophocaena asiaeorientalis asiaeorientalis
CCGGGTTCCGTCAAAAAAAAAAAAAAAAAAAAAAAAAATTGCTGTTTCTTGTGTAGGTTTTATATATAATTTATTACTAAAGAAGTCAATGTAGATAATTTGCAAATGAATTTATTTGTAAATAGGATATGAAAGATGTAAAGGAGGCTCTGAAGTCAAAAAATTATATTGCTGGGATGCACTCAGAAATGTACAAAGAGGAGTTTCGTTTCTGGCAGTGGCTGGCTAGACTATTCTGGACAGTACTCCCACTATTAGAGTTTCCCCAAATAGCTTGCTATAGTTCAAATCAGGGAAGTTTCTTATTGCCCAGTGTTCAAAATAGATATGTGCACTTGCTTAAAATGTGGTCCTGATTCTCATCTTTAAAGAAAATCCAATCTCCATAATGATACAGGTGAAGCTGAGGGTTGATCTTTATCACGGGTCTAGTCATGTTTTGCTGGTTTGTGGCAGATGAACAAGGAAATAAGGAAATGTATTGGCTCCTCTCCTGCCCTGAGGGGGCTCCTAGTGAGCGAATTACATGGCTACCACAACAGCTGATGGCAGGATACCAAAGTTTGGATTTCTATACACAATCAATTTCTAGATGCTCACTGTTATAAACCAACTTCAACCACCCCACAGGCATCGTTTTTAGGAACAGTCAATAATCAATGAGCAAATACTGTTCTTAAGTCTACTTATATATTCTTTTAAATTAAAAAATGTACTTTTTCCTGAATAGAAATTTATATTGTAGGAGTTTTTTTCCAGCTTATGATGATTATTGTTACATTTTGTGAGATAGATGTTGAAGCAAACTTTTTAGTTTTACGAGGCATCTGTCATAATAATTTTAAAGTGTTTTATTTAACTTTGAATAGGCAATGTACCTATATAGTTAAGTACTCAAAAAATATAAAATGATTTACAGTGAAAACATTTTTTTCTCCCAACTCTGTCTCCCAGTTGTCAAATTTTCTTCCACACGGGGAATCAACGTGATTAGTTTCTAAGCAATTCGTGAGATAGTTAAATACGAGCGAAAATAGTATATATTTTTCCACTTTTCTTGAGCAAATATTATCATACTATGTGCGTTCTCTTGGTCTGTGGGTCTTTGAGATTTTTCACATCAGTATATGTATGAGCACCTCAGTCTTCCATTTTTTTTTTTTTTTTGCTTTTCCGCAGACATACTATTTCTCTGTGTGTATGCAGTATACTACTTAATTTTTTTAAACCAATCCTCTATTGACAGATATTGAGATGTTTCCAGTATTTTGTTTTAAAAAATAACTTCGCAGTGAATTATCTTGTTACCAGAGATACAATATAGGACAATATTTTAAAATTGGCTTTGTTGGCTCAGAGGGCATGTGCATTTGTCATGTGGAGAGCTATCAGCTACTTACCCTGCAGAGGAGTCTCCCCATCTCCAATTTTATAGGAGACACACGTGGCTCCTGCTTTCTTGAAGTTTTGCCCATGGAGGGCATTACCAAACTTTTGGACCTTTTCCAGTCTAACAGGTGAAAAATGGTTTTGCGGTGTAGTTTTAATGTGAATTGTTCTCACTATAACTGAACTGTGTCATTTTCAGATACCTAAGGATCATTTGTATTTCTTCTTTCAGGATCTGTTTCTTTATGAACTTCACCCATTTTTTAATTCGATTTTTTTCTTTCCAATTTGAAGGAACCTTCTTTCTTATATGTATGTATATATATATATATATATATATATATATATATAATCAGCCCTTTTTCTGTATGAATTGCAAATTTTTTCTACCACTTTTTTTCTGTTCATCTCAATTTTATCTGAAAATGCCTTTGCAGCCTTAAACCACCAGCTTCCTAAATTTCAGTCAAAAACAAGAGATACAGCTAAAGAGAAGAAAATTTGGAAGAGAAAGATAACATTTCATGAAAGATAATTAACAGGAAGTTGAAAAGTAACATGTGGAATTTATGAAATTCCTTACTTTACAAATGAGGATGTCCTGGCTCAGAGATGTTAAAGGTCATACACAGTCATCCAGCATGTAGTGGGAGGCTATACAGCAGGCATTGTTGGTTGCCAACCCAAGGCCGTTTACTCTTCCTTGGTGGCTGATCCTAATAGTTGAGGTTTTTACCCTTGACTCAGTGACCCAGAGCTAATCCTGATTAGTCTCAGCCTTAAGAATAGGCATGTGAACTCTTCCTGGCAACTAGCCAATGAAATGAGAGGAAAAGTGTTCAAGGGGCTTCTTGTAAAAGTTCTCTGGCTCATGAAAGCAGACACACAGGACTGATGCCCTCCTTTTTTCAGCTGGGCTTTACCGATTGAGATTTGCTGCCTAGAACTGAGGCAGCCACCTTGTCACCACGAGGGGAGCTAGCCCTACGGCGAGTGGCATGCTGAGGATGGCGGAGCAGAAAGGGAAATCGCTGGGGTTCTGGATCATGTTGCTGAGTTGCTGAATTAACCAATTTTGGAAACTTTCTGCCTTGGATTTCTACTTATATGAGGCAGTAATTCTTATTTATTTGTTTGTTTAGTTTTTATCTTTGCAAGCATTTCTTTTATTGTTTCCACTCTTTTCTTGATGCCCCTCAATGGAAGCAGTGAGGATAACCCAACTGCTCTTGTGAGTTTAAGATTGTCAGTGTCACCTTCTCCTGCCCCCTTAATTAGTCTCTGCTTCCCTCTCCTCTCAGCCCATGACTTTGGTTATCTTCTCAGGTGTGGGGAAACTCAACATGCAAACATATACCTGAGTCGTTAACCAATGGCTTTTTGGCTTAAGAGTGATTATTTTCTTCATTTGTTTCTGGTTTTTCAGTGTGCAGCCAACTCATCTTTATTTTAAAAATTTAGTTTAATATTTTAAATTGCAGTATAGTTGATTTATAATATTGTGTTAGTTTCAGGTGTACAGCACAGTGAACTTTTTTTTTAAAACTGCTTTATTAACTTCACAGTATATAATGAACATCTCTCCATGCGATAAGTAAAACTCTCCTGCTGACAGAAACTTACAGATTGGGTCAAAAACACAATATTCAATTAGAAGCTGGAAATAGGAGACCCGCAAGAAACAAGTAACACCAAAAGGTTTACAACAAAGGTACGTCACAAACATGTAAGTTAAGGAAGCAGGTGTGTCTCCCTATTAACTTCAGGGTAAAACATCAGGATTCAAGGCATAAGGCAAAACTCATCACGATGGTCATGGTGAGGGAGGTCCGTGCTAACTGCCCACAGACTGCTTTTCCCTCAGCTTTTCCATCAGCTCCCTCACCTCCTCGCCAATCCTTTCCATATTCTCTTCTCTCATCCTTGCCTGTGGTTCTCCAAGCCTCTGAGTCGTGTCCCGTATATAGTGCAGGATGGGCTGCCTAACATGCAACTGCGTAGGAACTGCCTAGGAAAGTTCTATGCCTAACATGGAACTTTCCTCCAGGTACACGATATTCACCAGCTTCCAAAGGGAGGACCAAAGGCTCTCTTTTATTAGCATCTTGTTCCTTTTCATCCTTTTTTTCATTCTCCTGGTTGGCATTTTCCATGCTGAGATTTTTTTTACTGCTTGTTCCTCTTGCGACACCATTGCTTCTGGGCTGTCCTTGCTGTCTTCTCCTCCCGATTCTCTCGCTGCTTCACTGAAACCTACAGACCTGCAGAAGCTTGGGGTTGGGGCAGCGGGGTGCTGCAGCCAGGCGGTTGGCCCCTTCCCGGCCCCTTGTTTATTTTTTAAGCTAGTTGAGTTGACGTTTCCTATCACGTGCAGCTTAGAGCTTCGATATTGATACAATCCAGGACTTAAATCTCCCACTCCAAGCTAAGTGAAGTTTTGAATATGTTGTGTTCGTTACAGATAGACACCAGGTGTGAAAATCTTATCATTTTCATGGAGAAGGATATTGCAGAACTTTTTTCCCCCAGATTAAAAGCAAGTGGAGAAATATGTATTTATAAAGCTAAATGAAATGCAAAATTCTTTACCGTGATCCCACTTCAGGCAGGCTAAGTCACTTGTTCTTTATGGTAATGATTTTTTCAAAATGTGTGGAAAGGTTTTGCTTCTTTGTGACATTGAAGTCAAAGTTGATACTGATATTTTCATTTGGGCCTCACTTACTGTAAAATTGCACACCTGTCCATTTTTTTCATCATCCTCCTGTTCCTGTCAGTTGGGTGTATGATATAAAATAAGATGCTTCTGTGTAGCACTTGAGACCCTCCATATCCAGCCTCAATTTACCCCTCTGACCCCATTTCTCACTATATCTCTTGATTTATCCTTTGTGCCAGTGAGGCTGAATTAATGTTCTTCCCACCCATGACCTCCCCATGTCTTTGCTACTTTGTTCACCTTCCTTCACTTTGCAGGGCATGACTTATCCTGTGCTTGAAGTTCAAATTCTGTACCTCCTATCTCCAATTCCATCTTCCCTGTGAAGTTTTCCATGTTACCCCTTTCTCTGCTCTCAACTCAGGTGGCAGTAGTACTCCTTATTCTGAACTCCCGTAGCATTTTATCTTTGCCTCTTTAATACGTTGATGCCTTGTATTTATCTTTTTTTTTTTTTTTTTTTTTTTTGTGGTACGCGGACCTCTCACTGTTGTGGCCTCTCCTGTTGCGGAGCACAGGCTCCGGACACACAGGCTCAGCGGCCATGGCTCACGGGCCCAGCTGCTCCGCGGCATGTGGGATCTTCCTGGACCGGGGCACGAACCCGTGTCCCCTGAATCGGCAGGCAGACTCTCAACCAGTGCGCCACCAGGGAAGCCCCCAATAAGTATCTATTAACATATTTATTTTGGGTTCAGGCTTGGCCTTTAGAAACTCTCTTAATGGTGATTTTTATTTAAGGAGAAGATGTTGCTAAAGTTGTTTAATTCTAGCATGTCTCTCAGGAAGGCACTCAAGACTTTGCAGCTCCGTTCCCCTGCATCTAGTTGCTTTACTGCTTTTAGGCTGCCAACATTGTCTACAGTCAAAAGTCCCATTTTGTAGAGACTGAGGCGTAGAGAGAATGAGTAACTTACAAAGTAGGGTCTTCTGTTTGTTACTAAATGTGGCCTTTCTCTTTCTTTGCCTCTTTCCTTTAATATCAAGTTTTGGGGTTATTGTGAGTTCAGCCATGTATCAGTGGACTTGAAGGAGTAGAGACAATTCAGAAGCTCATCAGAAGGTATACATGGGAAGTAGGAGCAAGGGTGTGAGGTCAGGAAGGCTGTTTGGAGAGAACCATATTTCCCAGGTCATGAATGGTATTTTTTTCTTTTTCTTGCATCTCAAGAGATTCTTTAGAAGTTCCAGGTTTTTCTCACATTTGATTTTTGGTTTGTGGTAATGACCCAGGTTGCTGAGTATCAGGAAGAACTTGCTTCAGGCAGTCACTTGTCCACACTTGTTTAAGGAAGATGAAAGACATCTAGAGTGGATCTGGTCCCAACGTGCATTCTAGAGCCAACCCACAGCCTAGAGCAGTCATGGCTGCAAAGCTAAAGACTTGTGCACAAGAAAAAGCAATGCTCATGTTGTAATCCCCTGAGTTCTGGGGTGCTTTGTTATTCATGTCATTACATGTCTGTCATTACATATGTAATGTCATTACAACAGGAGCTGATTGATACAACCTCCTTCTGTCCCCATCCTACTTTCTCTTGTGAAACAACATAATTTCTCCACCTCTAGCTCTGTCTTCATTTATCTGGATCACTTGGGACACCATAAAGGGTCTAACATCTCTTTTTCTCTTTGGGAACCTTGTCTTGAAGCTGGGAAACAACACAGGCCTTTTAGGAAGTAAAATATTATTAGCCTGAGGATATAAGAAACTGAATGTTGTCTGGGTGTAATCTCAGATACCAAGCTATAAAGCTAAAATGTTTGCCCTATGCTCTAAGAACATTCCTTCCACTATTGTTTCATGTTCTTTGGAAAATCAGAAATAGTCACTGGTACTTCTCAGGACAATGGTACAATAAACAGGCTGATTACCTGATTAACAGGCTGATTACCCAGGTATTCAATGGAGTGCTGCCTTTGTTCCCCTCTAGAGGGCTAAACACTCCAGACATGGCAAGATCCATTTAACCAGATCTGAGTAGCTATTGAAATCAGTATGTGGCATTTTATAGTTTTCACTTTAGAATTTCTCTACCAGTAAGAATGGAAAGAATGTATTGAAGATGATCTGGCCTAGTACATACATCTCTACTGTGAATTACCTAAGTGATCTAGAAACATTGCAATGGAAAAAATAGCAATTTGAATAATTTTCATGATGCCTTTGGCCATGAAATTATAAGGAACAATTCCATTCCAGGTAGGTTCTTACTTAACTATATTAGACTATGAAAAGAGAAAGCCACGAAAAACGTAGAGTTGAAAAATGACATTATTCCCTACAGGCCCCACAAATTCAAAATTGATACCATCATCTGAGCCTTAACTCTGTATTCCCTCTGCTTTGAACACCTCTACTCTTCTTTTAATCCACATTTCACTGGTTCTTCTTGTGTATCCTAAGTCCCACAACCTCCCATCTTTCCTGACTCATTTTGCTTTTTTTCTTAAAGCATGCAGGTCCTGCACCCATAGGTGCAAGATCCTTATTCCAAGGTGTTCTTGAATTCATCTACACATATATATGTATATTCTCAATCAATAGAGATTAAAAGTATAATCACAATCGTATGATCATATACCTTCCATTGCCCTACACACACACACACACACACAGACACACACACACAGGTATGTAGAACAAAGATCCTTACAGTCTGCCACGTAGCACTACAGAGCTTGTGCACAATAAGCTGTACTTGACCGTAGATCCTCATGTCCAGGATGGGAATCACTTGTCAGTACTGCACATCTCGCACTTGTGTTAGTGGTGTTCTCTAATTATTTTATATCTGTAGGGCTTGTCTCCTAGACAGTGCAAGCTCCTTGAGGGAAATATCCTCAGAAAGATCTTTTTTATAGCTACCAGAGTGAGGCATATAATAATAGAAGCAAAATGAGCATGTCTTGATGTATTTACTCTCTCAGCCATCCCCCCAGCCCCTACTATGAACCTGCACAGCCACTCTATTCAGGCTCCATCTCCTGCATCTCCTTTGTGAAGCCTGTTTTGAGGGGAGTTGGGAAGAAACACGGTACCCCTTTCTCCAAAGAGTAATCAGTCTGACTCTTTTTTTTCAATTATTAAAAAACAAAACAGGGCTTCCCTGGTGGCGCTCGTGGTTGAGAACCTGCCTGCCAATGCAGGGAACACGGGTTCGAGCCCTGGTCTGGGAAGATCCCACATGCCGTGGAGCAACTGGGCCCGTGAGCCAAAACTACTGAGCCTGCGCGTCTGGAGCCTGTGCTCCGCAACGAGAGGCCGAGACAGTGAAAGGCCCGCGCACCGTGATGAAGAGTGGCCCCCGCTCGCCGCAACTAGAGAAAGCCCTCGCACAGAAACAACGACCCAACACTGCCAAAAATAAATAAATAAATTTATAAACAAAACAAAACAAAACAAAACAAAACTGTCATCAGTTCATACAAGTAAAGTATGTGTGTCCGTGTGCTTAGTTAGAAAGACAAGATTATAAATCATCTACCTTTATTAAAACTCACCCCCACACACACCTCCTCAGCACCATCACTAACAGTAGTGATGACCTGGACCAACAGATGGTACACAAGCCCTGGCATCGACAGCCTGGTTTTTGCCACTCACACAGAGGGAGGTACGTGAGCACAGAGGACGAGCCTGTGTGCTCAGCATGTGGTCTGGCTGGGTTCCCTGCTTTCCTACCGCTTCCTGTGCGTGATCGTGCAATCTTGGCTAAGCCATGGGGCCTCTTGGTGCCCCACGCCCTCACTGGGTAATTACTGTACCTTCCTGTCAGGGTTGTCATGAGCATTAAGTGGGTTCACACACCTAAACACTAAGAGCAGTGTCTGCACATCATAAACACCCCGTTCAGTCTTAAATATTTTGTGTTATCTCCTTTCTCTGAGCTTCAGCTTCCAGAAGACAATACCTGTAAGATTCAAAAAGATCAGATGAGGTAAACATGGGACAGTGCTTGTAATGTGTAAAGAACTATACAAACATAGGGCATTATGTCTTTTAAAGTGGCACTTTGAAACATAGTACTGATTTTTGTGCTTCTTCTTGGAAATTCCTCCCCCAGTACTGAGTTCTTTGCTTCTGTGATTTGACAGCAGAGTTATGGTGGATATTACTTTAGACACTATTACAAACTAAGAGATGTCAGACCTTTGAAAGTTAATTCGGGAACAAGGTGGAGCGTGAAGGAAGGAAAGGAAGTGAGGCTGTGAGATGTGCCGGGCTGGGGGAGTGAGGCTGAAATCACTGAAGGAGCAAAACTGGGATGTGATCAGCAGTGGAGCTCACATGAATGCTCCTTTCATGGCAAAACTGTGAAACCCTTGAATCTCCTGACAGACGAGGCACACGAGTCACAGGTACTACCCCTTCCCAGACAGAATCCTATGGCTGCTTTCAGCAACACCTCCCGCCCTTGACTTCACTTCCTGCTGCCACACGAGGCATCAGGGTCCATTGAGAGCACCCCACGGTGTACAGGACACTGTTGTCTCATTTCACAGAGGCTTGTTCTGGTTCTCTGCTAGTTGACCTCTAATTCAATGAACTGATCAATGTTGATGTGTAGATGGCCTTACTACATCTGTGTTATTTGAAATTGCTTGAGGCAGGGCACAAGGTTTACCAACAGTGGTGAATTACTTACACCTCAGCTCGCTGCCTGTCTTTAAAACAGATTGGGCTTAGGCAAACACTGGTACCTGAATGAAGAAGGTGAAGTTTAAGGATGAAGGTTCTCAGAGTGCCTGACTTCCTCTCTGCAGCCCTGCAGGTTCCACTGCTTTGTGCTCTTAACCCCACTTGCAGGTTTAGTCCTGGGCCCCTGTTTGTTAGCCCTCTCCTCCTTCCTCCCTCCCCCCCCGCCCCGTTCCGTCCCTCTTCCTGCAAATACTTAATTTTTTTTTCATATCTTTATTGGAGTATAATTGCTTTACAATGGTGTGTTAGTTTCTGCTTTACAACAAGATGAATCAGTTATATATATACATATGTTCCCATATCTCTTCCCTCTTGCGTCTCCCTCCCTCACACCCTCCCTATCCCACCCCTCCAGGCGGTCACAAA
>NW_020175528.1:4527950-4532535 GCF_003031525.2 Neophocaena asiaeorientalis asiaeorientalis
ATTTCTTGTTTGTAGATTTTCTGATGATGCCCATTCTAACTGGTGTGAGATGATATCTCATTGTAGTTTTGATTTGTGTTTCTCTAATAATTAGTGATGGTGAGCAGCTTTTCATATGCCTCTTGGCTATTTGTATGCCTTCTTTGGAGAAATGTCTATTTAGGTCTTCAGCCCATTTTTGGACTGGGTTGTTTGTTTGTTTGTTTGTTTTTTGCGGGACATGGGCCTCTCACTGTTGTGGCCTCTCCCGTTGCGGAGGAGAGGCTCCGGATGCATAGGCTCAGCGGCCATGGCTCACAGGCCCAGCCACTCCGCGGCATGTGGGATCTTCCCGGACCGGGGCACGAACCCGTGTCCCAGGGATCTCTTGGTTATTTAGTAGCATATTGTTTAGCCTCCATGTGTTTGTGTTTTTTACGTTTTTTTCCCTGTAATTCATTTCTAATCTCATAGTGTTGTGGTCAGAAAAGATGCTTGATATGATTTCAATTTTCTTAAAACTGTAGCTTGATTTGTGACCCAAGATGTGATCTATCCTGGAGAATGTTCCATATGCACTTGAGAAGAAAGTGTAATCTGCTGTTTTTGGATGGAATGTCCTATAAATATCAATTAAATCTATCTGGTCTGTTGTGTCATTTAAAGCTTCTGTTTCCTTATTTATTTTCAGTTTGGATGATCTGTCCATTCGTGTAAGTGAGGTGTTAACGTCCCCCACTATTACTGTGTTACTGTCATTTCCTCTTTTATAGCTGTTAGCAGTTGCCTTATGTATTGAGGTGCTCCTATGTTGGGTGCATATATATTTATAATTGTTATATCTTCTACTTATATTGATCCCTTGATCATTATGTAGTGTCCTTCTGTGTCTCTTTTAACATTCTTTATTTTAAAGTCTATTTTATCTGATATGAGTATTGCTACTCCAGCTTTCTTTTGATTTCCATTTGCATGGAATATCTTTTTCCATCCCCTCACTTTCAGTTTTTATGTGTCCCTAGGTCTCAAGTGGGTCTCTTATAGACAGCATATAGATGGGTCTTGTTTTTGAATCCGTTCCGCAAGTCTGTGTCTTTTGGTTGGAGCATTAAATCCGTTCACATTTAAGGTAATTATCAATATGTATGTTCCTATGACCATTTTCTAAATTGTTTTGGGTTTTTTTGGTAGGTCCTTTTCCTTTCTTGTGTTTCCCACTTAGAGAAGAGTCTTTAGCATTTGTTGTAGAGCTGGTTTGGTGGTGCTGAATTCTCTTAGCTTTTGCTTGTTTGTGAAGCTTTTGATTTCTCCATCAAATCTGAATGAGATCCTTGCTGGGTAGAGTAATCTTGGTTGTAGGTTCTTCCCTTTCATCACTTTAAGTATCATGCCCCTCCCTTCTGGCTTGTAGAGTTTCTGCTGAGAAATCAGCTGTTAACCTTATGGGAGTTCGCTTTTATGTTATTTTTCCCTTGCTCCTTTCAATAATTTTTCTTTGTCTTTAATTTTTGCCAATTTGTTTACTATGTGTCTTGGTGTGTTTCTCCTTGGGTTTATCCTGTGTGGGACTCACTGTGCTTCCTGGACTTGGGTGGCTATTTCCTTTCCCATGTTAGGGAAGTTTTTGACTATAATCTCTTCAAATATTTTCTCAGGTCCTTTCTCTCTCTATTCTCCTTCTGGGACCCCTATAATGCGAATGTTGTTGCGTTTAATATTGTCCCAGAGGTCTCTTAATCTGTCTTCATTTCTCTTCATTCTTTTTTCTTTAGTCTGTTTCACAGCAGTGAATTCTACCATTCTGTCTTCCAGGTCACTTATCCATTCTTCTACCTCAGTTATTCTGCTATTGATTCCGTCTAGTGTAGTTTTCATTTCAGTTATTTTATTGTTCATCTCTGTTTGTTTGTTCTTTAATTCTTCTAGGTCTTTGTTAAACATTTCTTACATCTTCTCAATCTTCGTCTCCATTCTTTTTCCCGAGGTCCTAGGTCATCTTCACTATCATTATTCTGAATTCTTTTTTTGGAAGGTTGCCTATCTCCACTTCATTTAGTTGTTTTTCTGAGGTTTTATCTTGTTCCTTCATCTGGTACACAGCCCTCTGCCTTTTCATCTTGTCTATCCTTCTGTGAATGTGGTTTTTGTTCCACAGGTTGCAGGATTGTAGTTCCTCTTGCTTCTGCTGTCTGCCCTCTGGTAGATGAGGCTATCTACGAGGCTTGATGGGAGGGACTGGTTTTGGGTAGAGCTGACTGTTGCTTTGGTAGGCAGAGCTCAGTAAAACTTTAATCCACTTGACTGTTGATGGGTGGGGCTGAGTTCCCTCCCTGTTGGTTGTTTGGCCTGAGGCAACCCAACACTGGAGCCTACCTGTTGTCACTGCTCCTTCCCCTGGGTCCCGATGCGCACACTACTTTGTGCGTGCCCTCCAAGAGTGGAGTCTCTGTTTCCCCCAGTCCTGTCGAAGTACTGCAATCAAATCCCACTAGACTTCAAAGTCTGATTCTCTAGGAATTTCTCCTCCCGTTGCCGGCCACCCAGGTTGGGAAACCCGATGTGGGGCTCAGAACCTTCACTCCATTGAGTGGACATCTGCGATATAAGTGTTCTCCAGTCTGTGAGTCCTCCACCCAGCAGTTATGGGATTTGATTTTACTGTGATTGCACCCCTCCTCCCGTCTTATTGTGGCTTCTTCTTTTCTTTGGATGTGGGGTCGCTATTTTGGTGAGTTCCAGTGTCTTCCTGTCGATGATTGTCCAGCAGCTAGTTGTGATTCTGGTGTTCTCGCAAGAGGGAATGAGAGACCATCCTTCTACTCCTCCATCTTGGTTCCTCATCCCCCAAGTATTGTTAACATTTAAAGCTGAGATCCCTCCCCCTCAAAAGAAAAGATCAATGTTAATATTAGCCTATATTAGACACAATTAGAAAGGAAAATCTGCAAGAAATAAAAATACTGTGCTTTGCAAAAAAATTAAAAAATAAGTTAATAAAGCTGAGATCCCATTCACATTTTTTCAGTTGTCCTAATAATGTAATTAGGGCAAAAGGATCCAGTTCACACTCATATGTTGCATTCAGTTGTCATGTCTCTTTAGTCTCTTTCAGTCAATAACTGTTTCTTGGTCTTCCCTTGAGTTCCCTGCCTTTAATATCCAGTTATTTTGTAGAACACCCTCAGTTTGGGTTTGTCTTTTTTTTTTTTCGCACGCAGGCCTCTCACCCTTGTGGCCTCTCCCATTGTGGAGCACACGCTCTGGATGCGCAGGCTCAGCAGCCATGGCTCACAGGCCTAGCCGCTCCATGGTATCTTCCTGGACCCAGGGCACAAACCCATGTCCCCTGCATCGGTAGGCGGACTCTCAACCACTGCGCCACCAGGGAAGCCCTTTTTTTTTTAATGATGAGATTCAAGCATCTTTTTTTTTTTTTTTTTTTCGCACGCAGGCCTCTCACCCTTGTGGCCTCTCCCATTGCGGAGCACACGCTCTGGATGCGCAGGCTCAGCAGCCATGGCTCACAGGCCTAGCCGCTCCATGGGAGCTTCCTGGACCCAGGGCACCACCCCATGTCCCCTGCATCGGTAGGCGGACTCTCAACCACTGCGCCGCCAGGAAAGCCCGAGATTCAAGCATCTTTGAGGGGCTCTCTCAGATGTGATATGGTGTTCTTCTCATTACATCCTATCAGGAGGCTTGTGATTTTGAATTGTCCTATGTCTGTTGATCTTCAGTTTTATCACTTGATTAAGGTGGTGTCTGCTAGGTTTCTCTACCATAAAATTATTCTTTTCTTCTTGCAGTTTATAAGTAATTTATGCAAAGGTAATTTGAGACTCTGAAATATTCTTTCTTATCAAACTTTCCAGCTATTTATTTATTTATGTAGTTTTGAACTCATGGATTTCTATTTTATTTAATGGGCTATTTTCCATCACTGTTATTATTTATTTAGGTCCTCAAATGTCCCAGGTGGGATCAGTGGGAGCCCTGTCATGCACAGAGCTAAAACTCCTCAACCTACTATGTATTGCCCTCCTCTCTCTAAGTGTAACACATTCTTTAAGTAGTTAATATATTCTTCTGTTACCAGCTTGCTAGCTAAGGGTGCTTTGTCACCACTGAAAACTTTTACTGATTTCCACCCCAGAACATTTGGGTAAATTACTGCAGCTAGGCACTGAATGTCGGCTTTTGGCTCATATCAATATTTATTCCTGCATATTTTTATAGTATATACATTAAGTTACTTTAAGAATAACTAAAATCTTTTAGTCTCTGAGAACTAACATCCCTTAATTATGATGCCATCTGCTATGAAATAATCAGCTTTCCATTTGTTGTTTCCAACTTAGAAATATTTATGATATTTATGTGCATGTTTGATTCCAGCTACCTCAAAAAAAGAATTTGAGGGCTTCCCTGGTGGCACAGTGGTTGAGAGTCCGCCTGCCGATGCAGGGGACACAGGTTCGTGCCCAGGACCAGGAAGATCCCACATGCCGCGGAGCGGCTGGGCCCGTGAGCCATGGCCGCTGAGCCTGCGCGTCCAGAGCTGTGCTCCTCAACGGGAGAGGCCACAACAGTGAGAGGCCCGCGTGCC
>NW_020175528.1:4533748-4588031 GCF_003031525.2 Neophocaena asiaeorientalis asiaeorientalis
GTGGGCCATGGCCGCTGGGCCTGCGCGTCCGGAGCCTGTGCTCTGCAACGGGAGAGGCCACTACAGTGAGAGGCCTGCGTACCACAAAAAAATAGAAAAAAAAAAAAGAATTTTAATTTTCCTATAAAAGTACATGTTTATGAAACAGGAGAGTTAAAATAAGAAAGTAGGAATATAAACCATTACCAGAGGAGAATCAGTGATCCCTCCTCCCCGCACCCCTCATCCCCCACCCCTGGCCTCTAGAAACCACGAGTTTGTTTTCTGTTTCTATGAGTTTGGTTTTTTTAGGTTCCACACATAATTCAGATCATGCAGAATTTGTCTTTCTCTGTCTGACTTATTTCATTTAGCATAATGCCCTCAAGGTCCATGCATGTTGTCACAAGGTCAGGATTTCCTTTTCTTTTTTAGCTGAATGATATTCCACTATAAACGTATACACCACATTTTCTTTATCCAATCATCTGTTAATGGACTCTTAGGTTGTTTCTATGTCTTGGCTAATGTAAATAATACTGCAGTGATCATGGGGGTGCAGATATCTTTTCGAGATAGTGGTTTCATTTCCTTTGGATATGTACCCAGAAGTAGAATTGTTGGATCACATAGTAGTTCTATTTTTAAATTTTTGAGGAACCTCCATACTGTTTTCCACAGTGGCTGCTCCAATTTTATTCCCACCAACAGTGCACAAGGATTCCTTTTTCTCCACATCCTTGACAACACTTGTTATCCTTTGCCTTTTTGATAATAGCCAGTCTAACAGGTATGAGATACTATCTCATTGTGGTTTTGATTTGCATTTCCTTGATGATTAGTGATGTTGAGCTCCTCTTCATGTATTTCTCAGCCATTTGAATATCTTCTTTGGAAGAATTTACATTTTTAACAAGTTTCTATATAATGCTGATACTGCTGGTTCAGGAACCACACTTTGTTAACCACTGCTCCAAACAAATGGCCAATTCCATGTACTTAAAACTCACTATTATTTGTTATTGTTCTTATTAATTTTTAGCCATTGCCCCTTTGCCTGGAACTATTCCTCACTATCCCCACCTGTCAAAACTCAATGCTCTTCCTACTTCATAGCTCATTTCAAAGATGCTTCATCAATAAAACATCTACTCTTAATCCTAGCTATATGGGCTTCATCCTTCCCTGAGCCCCCATTACTGCTTTGATCATAGAATGGGCCTTCTTTCAGACAACACACTCCTTGATGAAAAAAGACTGAATCTTAATCTTTTTTTTTTTTTGAATCCTTCTAGATTGGTTCCCTAAGAGCTTACAGCAGATCTCTTAAATGGGATTCAAGGATATAATTATATCTATGGTGCATTTTGGCTATTTCTTCCACCCTCATTTGTACAAAATCTAATGTTAATTATGGTTAGACCCAGTGTGTACATTTCCCAGGTTTTTCTATACTGGGAGCCAGGCTCGTATTTGACCTATTATACTAAAAGGGTGCTGTTTGTTCAACGGTTTGGAAGCCCAGATCTCTTCTTTAGCATCATGCTTAATCCTTTCTAAAACAGTTTTTGATGGGAAAGGGAATGTCTTTGAAATAATCCAAATTTAATTAGAAACACTGGGTGCTAAAATTTGATTTTTAATTTTTTTTTTTTAGGTGAGAGAAGCTTTGCTCCATTCTTTCTGCAACTGGTTCTGCCTTTTCCTCAACCCCCTCTCTCTTTTTGACCATTTCTCCCTGCCAGCCTTTAAATCCAAGGGCTAAATTCCTAGAGATTTCATTCTTTGTGGTAGCATGTGTCTTTGGGCAGTTACACAGACATCTAATTACAAGAAATCGAATAAGCTAGTGCCTGCCTGAAGCATTCGCTGAGGAGGGGTTTTGGACACCCCTGCTCTGAAAGCTCTTTCTGCCTGTCACCTGCCTAGACATGGAGAGTCCTGCCCTCACACAATTTCCCCGAAGAAGGGTAAACATGGGGGTTTCCTAGGAGATGGCTTTTCCCAGAATTTGAATACTTGCTTTTCCCACCCTTGTCCAGAGAGGCAAACTGCCAGAATGTTGTACAGGGTTAGCTTCTTGGTTATCTAACAAGAGAAAATGTCCCCAGACTGTTAACTGTGGGAAAATATTAGAAATAATATTTTTCAAACTCTGCTTAAAATTTTGTCACTCATATTGTTGTTAATTTCTTTAAGGCAGGCAAAATATACATTTTATTTGGAAGTTAGCCATATATTTTTTTCTTTAAGAAAGAAAAATAAATTATTTAAAATAGTCTCATAAATTTTTTTACAGAAAGATTAGCAATCTAATAAAGATTAGATTAACTAAATAAAGTTAATACTAGCCCCCAACCCCTAACCCCAGCAAATCATACTGAATGGCAGGTTTTTTTCTTTGACACAGAAACTCGAATTGGTTTATTGTACATCATACCTTTTGGATCTGAGCTGTGGCCTCATAAAACGTTCCCAGAGTCTGGAAGCCCAATTTGGAAGACCTTGGCTGCCTTCTCAGTTTAATAAGATTATTTCTACCTATATTGGTGTCAGATATTTTTCAACCTCTTAGTCTATTCTTCAATGACTTAGGGATTGTTTATGCAAAGAAAATAAGGAAATAACATGGCTGGATTCTAAGAAGATTTTATAAGTTTGTTTACAAAGATATAATGAAAACGACCTACACATAAAAGTGATTAATTGAATAATGATGAAGAGTATAATTTGGAAGAAAAATAGGGGTCTGAAAGGTTACATTCTCAAAGTCAGAAAAGTACATTGAGACAACTCATAGACCTGATCATCGTCTAGAATTTAACTTTCCAAGCTACACAATTCCTGAGACAATGTTCGAGTTAGAATTTGAAAGTGTTGTTGGAATGAACCACTAAGTAAAGAGGCTGAAGGAAGAAAGTATGTAAATAAAACTCCTATAGACCCAAACAACCAACGTGGGTTACTTATCCACAAAGAAGAAACAAACTTCAACGACAGCTATGTAATAAAGTATTAATTAAATATAGGAGTGACCAGTCACTGGGACAGTGTGATGCTGAGGCCTTTGGGTGATAAGCCAACCCATGATGATGATAAGCACCACGTGATGTGGCTGGTGGGGACAGGAAGTGGAGGTGGGAGTAGACATGTGTGGAGAGGGATGTAACCCCCACATGGGCAGTGTGTGTGCTATGCTGGTTTCTGCTTTTACTGGGCATTCCCTAGTGATGCTCTGTTTAACTAGATCCCTTTTGGCTTTTCCAGGGTGGCAACTTGATGGGAGCAACCTTACAAAGTATGCTGGGTTCTTTCCTCTGATGAGGTCACATGGAGATTCTATTAGCGTTTGCTCATCAGTTTGTACTAGAAACTGGTTCTCCTGGAGGCTAAGCAAGCAGAAAAGAAGCAGAAACACTCTGCTTTTTAAGGGGCAGACTAAGTGTTAGATGCCACTTCTGGGATGCAAATTAAAGTTCCAAGAACGGTTAAGCTCTGGGTACCTGAAACAGATATCTTTATCATTTCCTTGGCTTCACATGTGTGTATTTGTGTGTGTGTGTGTGTGTGTGTGTGTAATTTGTACAGTATGGTCACTAAAGGAATAATAATAATAAATTCTAATTATAGACTCCATTCCCCCATCCAATTTTTAAAAAAATTTTAATGGGTATTCACAAGAAAACTTTACGTAATTTAGGACTAAACTTCAAGATCGGATGAAGGCTGAATTTGAATGAGAGGCAGATTTGGATAGTGCAAAAAGTATGAACTCAGGAGCTGGGCAACCACAGGATTCAAAACTTGGTTTTGGTTTGGTTTGTTTGTTTCTAACATCTTTATTGGAGTATAATTGCTTTACAATGGTGTGTTAGTTTCTGCTTTATAACAAAGTGAATCAGTTATACATATACATATGTTCCCATATCACTTCCCTCTTGCGTCTCCCTCCCTCCCACCCCTCTAGGTGGTCACAAAGCACTGAGCTGATCTCCCTGTACTATGTGGCTGCTTCCCGCTAGCTCTCTATTTTACATTTGGTAGTGTATATATGTCCATGCCACTCTCTCACTTTGTCCCAGCTTACCCTTACCCTTCATGAATAATAGTGGTGAGAGTGGGCAACCTTGTCTTGTTCCTGATCTTAGTGGAAATGGTTTCCATTGAGGACGATGTTGGCTGTGGGTCTGTCATTTATGGCCTTTATTATGTTGAGGAAATTTCCCTCTTTGCCTGCTTTCTGGAGGGTTTTAATCATAAATGGGTGTTGAATTTTGTCAAAAGCTTTCTCGGCATCGATTGAGATGATCATATAATCTTTCTCCTTCAATTTGTTAATATGGTGTATCACATTGATTGATTTGTGTATATTGAAGAATCCTTGCATTTCTGGGATAAGCTCCACTTGATCATGGCATATGATCCTCTTAATGTGCTGTTGGGATCTGTTTGCTAGTATTTTGTTGAGGATTTTTGCATCTGTGTTCAACAGTGATATTGGCCTGTACTTTTCTTTGTGACATCTTTGTCTGGTTTTGGTATCAGGGTGATGTTGACTTATACAATGAGTTTGGGAGTGTTCCTCCCTCTGATATATTTTGGAAGAGTTTGAGACAGATAGGTGTTACCTATTCTGTAAATGTTTGATAGAATTCGCCTGTGAAGCCATCTGGTCCTGGGCTTTTGTTTGTTGGAAGATTTTTAATCACAGTTTCAGTTTCAGTGCTTGTGATTCATATTTTCTATTTCTTCCTGGTTCCATCTCAGAAGTTTGTGCATTTCTAAGTATTTGTCCATTTCTTCCAGGTTGTCTATTTTATTGGCACATAGTTGCTTGTAGTAATCTCTCCTGATCTTTTGTATTTCTGCAGTGTCAGTTGTTACTTCTCCTTTTTCATTTCTAATTCTATTGATTAGAGTCTTCTCCCTTTTTTTCTTGATGAGTCTGGCTAATGGTTTATGAATTTTGTTTATCTTCTCAAAGAACCAGCTTTTAGTTTTATTGATGTTTGCTATAATTTCCTTCATTTCTTTTTCATTTATTTCTGATCTGATCTTTATAATTTCTTTCCTTCTGCTAACTTTGGGGTTTTTTTTGTTCTTCTTTCTCTAATATCTTTAGGTGTAATGTTAGGTTGTTTATTTGATATGTTTCTTAAGTTAGGTTTGTATTGCTATAAGCTTCACTCTTAGAATTGCTTTTGCTGCATCCCATAGGTTTTGAGTCATCATGTTTTCATTGTCATTTGTTTCTAGGTATTTTTTTTATTTCCTCTTTTATTTCTTCAGTGATCTCTTGGTTATTAAGTAGTGTATTCTTTAGCCTCCTTGTGTTTGTATTTTTTACAGATTTTTACCTGTAATTGATATCTAGTCTCATAGTGTTGTGGTTGGAAAAGGTACTTGATACGATTTTAATTTTCTTAAATTTACCAAGGCTTGATTTACCAAGGGTATGATCTATCCTGGAGAATGTTCCATGAGCAGTTGAGAAGAAAGTGTATTCTGTTGTTTTTGGATGGAATGTCCTATAAATATCAATGAAGTCCATCTTGTTTAATGTATCATTTAAAGCTTGTGTTTCCTTATTTATTTTCATTTTGGATGATCTGTCCATTGGTGAAAGTGGGGTGTTAAAGTCCCCTACTATGATTGTGTTACTGTCGATTTCCCCTTTCATGGTTTTTAGTATTTGCCTCGTGTATTGAGGTGCTCCTATGTTGGGTGCATAAATATTTACAATTGTTATATCTTCTTCTTGGATCGATCCCTTGATCATTATGTAGTGTCCTTCTTTGTCTCTTATAATCGTCTATTTTAAAGTCCATTTTGTCTGATATGAGTATTGCTGCTCCAGCTTTCTTTTGAATTCCATTTGCATGGAATATCTTTTTCCATCCCCTTCTTTCAGTCTGTATGTGTCTCTAGGTCTGAAGTGGGTCTCTTGTAGACAGCATATATATGGGTCTTGTTTTTGTATCCATTCAGCCAATCTGTGTCTTTTGGTGGGAGCATTTAGTCCATTTACATTTAAGGTGATTATCAATATGTATGTTTCTAATACCATTTTCTTAATTGTTTTGGGTTTGTTATTGTAGGTCTTTTCCTTCTCTTGTGTTGCCTAGAGAAATTCCTTTAGCATTTGTTGTAAAGCTGGTTTGGTGGTGCTGAATTCTCTTAGCTTTTGCATGTGTGTAAATGTTTTGATTTGTCCATCAAATCTGAATGAGATCCTTGCTGGGTAGAGTAATCTTGGTTGTAGATTTTTCTCCTTCATCACTTTAAATATGTCCGGGCACTCCCTTCTTGCTTGCAGAGTTTCTGCTGAAAAATCAGCTGTTAACCTTATGTGGATTCCCTTGTGTGTTATTTGTTTTTTTTCTCTTGCTGCTTTTAATATTTTTTCTTTGTATTTAATTTTTGACAGTTTGATAATATGTGGCTTGGCATGTTTCTCCTTGGATTTATCCTGTATGGGCCTCTCTGTGCTTCCTGGACTTGATTAACTATTTTGTTTCCCATATTAGGGAAGTTTTCAACTATAATATCTTCAAATATTTTCTCAGTCCCTTTGTTTTTCTTTTCTTCTTCTGGGACCCCTATACTTTGAACATTGGTATGTTTAATGTTGTTCCAGAGGTCTGTAAGACTGTCCTCCATTCTTTTCATTGTTTTTTCTTTATTCTTCTCTGCAGTAGTTATTTCCACTATTTTATCTTTCAGGTCACTTATCCGTTCTTCTGCCTCAGTTTTTCTGCTATTGATTCCTTCTAGAGAATTTTTAATTTCATTTATTGTGTTGTTCATCACTGTTTTCTCTTTAGTTCTTCTAGGTCCTTGTTAAGCCTTCCTTGCATTTTCTCTATGATTTTGGATCATCTTTACTATCATTATTCTGAATTCTTTTTCAGGTAGACTGCCTATTTCCTCTTCATTTGTTAAGTCTGGTGGGTTTTTACCTTGCTCCTTCATCTGCTGCATATTTCTCTTTCTTCTCATTTTGCTGAACTTACTGTGTTTGGGGTCTCCTTTTTGCAGACTGCAGGTTCGTTGTTCCCATTGTTTTTTGTGTCTGTCCCCAGTGGCTAAGATTGGTTCAGTGGGTTGTGTAGGCTTCCTGGGGGAGGGAACTAGTGCCTGTGTTCTGGTGCATGAGGCTGGATCTTGTCTTTCTGGTGGGCAGGTCCACGTCTGGTGGTGTGTTTTGGGGTGTCTGTCACCTTATTATGATTTTAGGAAACCTCTCTGCTAATGGATATTGTGTTCCTGTCTTGGTAGTTGTTTGGCATAAGGTGTCTAGCACTGTAGCTTGTTGGTCGTTGAGTGAAGCTGGGTCTTGGCGTTGAGATGGAGATCTCTGGGAGATTTTCGCCATTTGATATTACATGGAGCTGGGAGGTGTCTTGTGGAGCAGTGTTCTGAACTTGGTCTCCCACCTGAGAGGCACAGCCGTGACTCCTGGCTGGTGCACCAAGAGCCTATCATCCATACGGCCTAGAATAAAAGGGAGAAAAAAAAGAAAGAAAAAAGAACGAAGATAAAATAAAATTAAGTTATTAAAATAAAAAATAAAATTAAGAAACAATTTTAAAAATATAACACAAAAAATGGACAGACAGAACACTAGGACAAATGGTAAAAGCAAAGCTATACAGGTAAAATCACACACAGAAGCATACACATACAGTCTTTCAAAAAGTAAAAAAGGGAAAAAAATACATATATCGTTGCTCCCAAGGTCAACCTCCTCAATTTGGGATGATTCCTTGTCTATTCAGGTATTCCACGGATGCAGGGTACATCAAGTTCAATGTGGAGTTTTTTTGTTTGTTTTTTTTTTTTTTAACATCTTTATTGGGGTATAATTGCTTTACAATGGTGTGTTAGTTTCTGATTTATAACAAAGTGAATCAGCTATACATATACATGTGCTCCCATGTGTCTTCCCTCTTGATGTGGAGTTTTGATCCGGTGCTCCTGAGGCTGCTGGGAGAGATTTCCCTTTCTCTTCTTTGTTTGCACAGCTCCCAGGGTTCAGCTTTGGATGAAGCTGCCTCTGCGTGTAGGTCGCCTGAGGGCATCTGTTCTTCGCTCAGACAGGACGGGGTTAAAGGAGCCGCTGATTCGGGGGCTCTGGATCACTCAGGCCGGGGGGAGGGAGGGGTACGGAGTGCGGGGCAAGCCTGTGGCGACAGAGGCCGGTGTGACGTTGCATCAGCCTGAGGCATGCCGTGCGTTCTCCTGGGGAAGTTGTCCCTGGATCACGGGACCCCGGCAGTGGCAGGCTGCACAGGCTTCCAGGAGTGGAGGGGTGGATAGTGACCTGTACTCGCACACAGGCTTCTTGGTGACGGCACCAGCAGCCTTAGTGTCTCATGCCTGTCTCTGGAGTCCGCGCTGATATCCGCAGCTCGCGCCTGTCTCTGGAGCTCCTTTAAGCGGTGCTCTTAATCCCCTCTCCTCGCGCACCAGGAAACACTGAGGCAAGGAAAAGTCTCTTGCCTCTTTGGCAGCTCCAGACTTTTTCCCGGACTTCCTCCCGGCTAGGCGTGGCGCACTAGCCCTCTTCAGGCTGTGTTCACGCAGCCAGCCCAACTCCTCTCCCTGGGATCCGACCTCCAAAGCCCGAGCCTCAGCTCTCAGCCCCACCCGACCCGGCGGGTGAGCAGACAAGCCTCTCAGGCTGGTGAGTGCCGGTCGGCCCTAACCCTCTGTGCGGGAATCTCTCCGCTTTG
Organism: Neophocaena asiaeorientalis asiaeorientalis; assembly: GCF_003031525.2. Taxonomy (NCBI): domain Eukaryota; kingdom Metazoa; phylum Chordata; class Mammalia; order Artiodactyla; family Phocoenidae; genus Neophocaena; species Neophocaena asiaeorientalis. The sequence continues at coordinate 4,542,463 of NW_020175528.1, forward strand.
CCCTCCGCACCCGTTGCTGTGGTCTCCTCCGTGGCGCCAAAGCTTTCCCCCTCCGCCACCCGCAGTCTCTGCCCGCGAAGAGACTTCCTAGTGTGTGGAAACCTTTTCTCCTTCACAGCTCCCTCCCACTGGGGTGGTCCCGTCCCTATTCTTTTGTCTGTTTTTTCTTTTTTCTTTTGCCCTACCCAGGTACGTGGGGAGTTTCTTGCCTTTTGGGAGGTCTAAGGTCTTCTGCCAGCATTCAGTAGCTGTTCTGTAAGAGCTGTTCCACAGGTAGATATATTTCTGATGTATTTGTGGAGAGGAAGGTGATCTCCGTCTTACTCTTCTGCCATCTTGAAGCTCCTCCCTGAAGCTCTGTTTTAATGGCACATTTATTAGGCCAATTCTTTGGCACCACCCTAGTCTCAGAGCTCCTGCCCCTTCTCCTCAGGCCGTGTCCCCATGGGAGGTGGGGCTGCTTGCTCTCTTGGTTTTGTTTTTGAAACCTGTGTGAACTTGGGCAAGGTAACATAACTTGTTGACCTGTAGCTTCCTCGTTTGTAAAGTTGCGATAATCACATCTACCTCGCAGAGTGGTACCTCAGATTAAATGCAGCATGAATGCTCAGCATTTAACATAGTGCCTGGTTCATAAACAGCCTACAGTCAATATTAGTTTCTTTTCCCCTTTGTCAGTGGCAAAAGCTAAATGATTAATTTTTTTCAGCTTTGGCCATTAGGAGGTCTTTTAGTTAGCTCATATATCCTTTTGACATATACTCATTATTTTTATTTATTTATTTATTTTTGAGCACTTTCTTACTTTCATGCTCCAGGTTTTATTTCCTGCCCTAGTCCAAGGATCAGCCACTTCTCCAAGGAGTCTTTGGTACTAGAAACCAAGATCTGGGTACTAGATGTGCTCGCATGTATTATTATTTTTAAAAAAATATACTTTATCTTTTATAACAGTTTTAGATTTATAGAAAAATTGAGAAAATGGTTCAGAAAGTACCCCCATACCCCACAGTTTTCCTATTATTAACGTATTAGTATGGTGTATTCTATGTAATTCATGAACCAACATTGATATTTTATTAACTAAAGTCCATATTTTGTTCAGATTTCCTTAGTTTTTACTTAATGTCTTTTTTCTGTTCCAGGAATCCATCCAGGATACCATATTACACTTAGTAGTCATGTCTCCTTAGGGTCCTCTTGGTTGTGACAGTTTCTCAGACTTTCGTTGTTTTTGATGACCTTAATGGTTTTGAGGAATGCTGCTCAGGTGTTTTGTAGGATGCCCCTCTAGTGGAATTTGGCTGGTGTTTTTCTCATTAGACTGTGATTATGTGTTCGGAGGAGGAATATCCAGAGCTGAAGTACCATTCTCATCACATCATATTGAGGGTAATATTATCAACATGAGTTACACCGTTGATACTGACTGTGATCCCCTGGCTGAGGTGGTGTTTGTCAAGTTTCTCGACTTTAAAGTTACTCTCTTGTTCCCCCTTGTTCCTGGAAAATACTGTGCTCTTTGGAAGAAGTTACTATGTGCAGCCCATACTTAAGCAATGGGTGTGGTGTTCCCCCTTGAGGACTACATAAATTATTTGGAATTCTTTGCATGGCATCTTTAATCATTTTTTTTTGTTTGTTTGTTTTCTGATCTTTGTTTTTCAGTGCTAGAAGTGAGGTGTCTGTTTATATTGGGCAAAATTTTTTTTTAATTTATTTATTTTTGGCCACATTGGTTCTTCTTTGCTGTGCGCGGGCTTTTTCTAGTTGTGGTGAGTGGTGACTGCTCTTCGTTGTGGTGCAGGCTTCTCATTGCAGTGACTTCTCTTGTGGCGGAGCACGGGCTCTAGGCACGCCGGCTCAGTAGTTGTGGTGCACAGGCTTAGTTGCTCCACGGCATGTGGGATCTTCCCGGACCAGAGGTCGAACCCGTGTCCTCTGCGTTGGCAGGCAGATTCTTAACCACTGCGCCACCAGGGAAGTCCCTGGGCAAATTTTAATTAAGCAAATATATAGGCCTTCACTCATTAATATTCAGAACAATTGATGGTAGATAAACACTTTTAATCTAACATTACTCACTCCTCAGCTATTAAATCTATGGGAATATAGTGAGCTTGGCTCTGTTTTTCCCACTTGAACACCCATTTCTTAAATCTCTCTTTCAGCTTAAAGATATCAGAAATATCCCTACTAATGAAAAGTTGCTTTTCATTTTTAATGTATCTCCGAATTTCTACATTGCTGAGTTTCCTGATGGTTGACCGTGAAAAATTAGGCTTTGATCTTATTTTAAAGAATAATTGGCCACTAAAAACATGAGGCAAACTAGACATACTGTGAAGAGCACATTTCTCACAATAATTACTAGGTTGTTTCCCAGTAAATGGCAGAGCTGTGCAGCATCACATTTAGTATGAGAATACATGGAAGCTAAGAGGAGTTTAAGGTTAAAAGGAAAACAAAATACTCCCTGGGGTTTTGATCACTAATTACAGGTCTATAAATAGCCATTTCTTGGATTCAGAAGGCATTTGGTCTCCTGGATATGATTTAGTTTGGCATATGGGCTTGCCAGGTTTTTTTCCTTCTTCTCTTTGTGAACTGCTTGAAATGACTGGACAGGTCAGACGTGAAGACAGGTGGTGCAAATGTTTGGGGGAAAAATACAAAAAGTAATTATCTGGATTTGCCAGCAGTTCTATTTAGTGACCTACAGGAGTTGACCCTGCCCTATATTTAGATGTTGCAAGATGATATACCACAACATACTGTTTATAGGCTCTCATTTTCTGAGTAACTATCGTGTTTTCATTGAAACGGTTTATACTGGTTTGTGTAGCACCTGGTCCATGCAATGTATAAGGAAATTACAAATAGTTGATGAGAAATACTGAAAAAGAAAATTCAAACCAAGAGAGAAGTATAGCTATTTGCTCCCCTTTTGAACAAAGATTTCTTTTGCATTTCAGTCAGCAAAACTTTAATGTGTCTGTAATAACAAGCATGGGTTCATTTGGAAAAAGTAATATTTTAAAATTGAATTTGCAAAACTGGAATAAAGTGTTGTATGGCTAGCTGCCGATACTTTTGCTCCTTGTTTTATGTACCATTATTCTGTGTAATTTAGGATTATGTCTGTTTTTAAGGCCCTGCTGGCTCTGGGATTATAATGTTTCCTACCATTTGAAAGAAAATTAACACCCAGATGCTAGTTCTGTCACCTATTTTGATAGAATCTAAATTCTTGTAAAACATAACTGGTTTCAAGGCACTTCCTGAGGAATCAGAAAATCCCATCTTGTACTTCAAAGGGAGAGTTGGTTGAATGTGAATTAAAAGTTCCACTCCAATCAGAAAATAATACAGTTCTGGGACTTCCCTGGTGGCACAGTAGTTAAGAATCTGCCTGCTAACGCAGGGGACACAGGTTCAAGCTCTGGTCCGAGAAGATCCCACATGCTGTGGAGCAACTAAGCCTGTGCACCACAACTACTGAGCCGGCGTGCCTAGGGTCCGCGAGCTACAACTACTGAAGCCCGTGCACCTAGAGCCCGTGTTCTGCAACAAGAGAAGCCACTGCAATGATAAGCCTGCGCTCACTGCAAGTAGTGAAAGCCCGCATGCAGCAGCGAAGACCCAACGCAGCCAAAAATAAATAAATAAGTAAATAAAGTTATAAACAAAAAGTATAACTTTAAAAAAAGAAAGAAAGAAAATAATACAGTTCCTTTCCTTCATAAAGTTCAGTTTTCCCCTCAATATACTCAGTGTTTTACATATATAATTTCACACTTTTTGAAGGTGGATGAGAGTTTAATTTTTTATTTTTACATGATTTAGTAGAAAAAAGAGCTTGAGGCACTGAGAGGTTTAAGTCGATGGGTTTGCCATAGACTAAGCATTTTGAATTTTAATCTAGGACTCATTCTACTGGGATCTCATACTGAGATTCTGAAAACCTTACAGTAATAGGGATAGGATAGTAATCTTCCATGAGACTCTCTTTGCTTCTTTCTCCCTTTCTCCCAACATATTCTGAACCTTTAACACTACAAGAAAACATGAAAAAAAGCTGCTGATCAAGCACAGCTGAGTTTATTAGATCTCTGTAGTGAATAAGAAGATCACCTTGACATTTTAGCAGTGTCTCTGAAGTCAGGGAGGATATTTACAGGATTTTAGGGCGTGGGCTGAGTAACTTTTAAGGTGAATCTTCTAAGGCAAGAAACTGGTTGAGATTAGATATAGTTTATAACATAATAATTTTGGTTTGGTAGCTATGTCAAGGCTATAGTTTTGAAGCTGTTAGTCTTTTTTTTTTGTATTTTATTTTATTTTTTTTATATAGCAGGTTTTTATTAGTTATCTATTTTATACATATGTGTATATATGTCATATTTATACATATTAGTGTATATATGTCCCAATCTCCAAATTCATCCCACCACCATCCCCCCACCCTGAAGCTGTTAGTCTTGACGAGTAAGCTATTTAGTTGGTTCTATAGTCTTGTCTTTAAGAAGCTAGTATTTCCTCAAGCAGTTAGCTGCTACTTTATGCTTGTTCTCATTACTATTTAACATGGAGAAAAGAAATTATGCCTGTACCAGGATCCTTTAACACAGGGGCAGAGATTATGTTGGTTTCAGTCCCCAGTATATACACATCCAAACTCTCAGCAACTCTTGTTGGCTTCACTTCTTCTGTCCCTACTGCTACACCTGTAGTTTCATCACCATCATCTCTCACCTTATAATTTCCAATTTTTTCTTCTTTTTCTTATATTTTTCTCAAAACTCTTTACACAATTGTCAACTGATCACTCTTGTCTCCTACTTAAAATCTTCCAAAAGTTTCACATTGCATTTTTTGAACAAGTCATATCTGTTGCACTTCTGCCTTGGCATCTTGGTAGCAGAGTCCAAGGAAAACAACACTGTCAGGCACTGGATGAAACAACGCTTTACTCACTTAGAGGGGAGACAGAGCAAGATCAGCTTCAGTGATGAGTGTCATACCCCCATGGTCAGCAGGTTCCTCCTAGCAGCCCATGCAGGGCAATTGGCCTGCACGCACCCTTCTTGTGCTACAGAGGAAGGACCCTGTCCTCCCCCCACAGGTAACAGATATAGTAGTGGGGCTGACTGGGTGTCATATGACACCCAAGCAGAACAGAGCAGTACATGACTGAGTCTGAAACAGGGAAAGATATTCTCACATAAGGTCATAAGCCCATCGAGAGCTGTGAGGTTGTGAGGACTCTTGCTTTTGGTAAGGCAGGTCTGCAAGTTCATGGCCCATTCTTATGTGGCTGAGAGGGGGTTGAAGACAGCATGCATATGCATGAGACTGCCTTCCCCAACACGCAGCATGAAACTCAAACTTCTTGCATTGACATAGAAAGCCCCAGCTGTCTTCTCTGGCTTGAACTTGAGATATTCTCCCCGTTGGTCCAGCACTGTGTTCTGGCCATAGTGACCTTCCTCCTGTTTTGGCCTTGAGGCCTATGGATGGTTCCATTAAGTCTATCTAGTAGGCCTGTGCCTCCAGTCTTGGGGTAGTTGTCTCCTTGTAATTCAGATCTCATCTCAAAGATCATTTGATCAGAGAGAACTTCCTTGACTATCGAATCCAAAATAGTCCTCTTTGCCCCCATATATTATGTGATCTTATTCTACTTTCTTATGATTTATCATTATTTTAAACTTTTTTGTTCACTTATTTACTTATTTTTTCCCTGCCTTCCTTCATACAGAATATAAGCAGGAACCCTTTGCCTTGTTTAACACTCTATGGCCAGTGCCTAGAATATTGCCTTGTACGTAGTAAATTTTTAAAAATATTTGTTTCACTGTGTTTGTGGGGATTTAGGGAAACACTCACATACACTGGCAGTGCAAGTGTAGATTGGTACAGCTCAGCAGTATCTATCAGGATTAGAAATGTTATTTATGCTCTTTGATGCAGCGTTTCTACATCTAGGCATTTATCCTACAGATATACTTGCACATCCGAAAAATCAGGTACATGAAAAGATATTCATGGTGCAGAAAAGAATTAACATAGCAAGCCTGAGGCTACTGTCTTAGAAGGACTTGCTTACAAGGTGGCCCTTGGTTGGCATCTGAGAACCCAGCTGGTAAATAGTTACCTGCACTGATGCAAAACTTTTCCTAAGTGATAAGGCTGTTATACCCACTTGGGACATTAATCAACTGCTTTCCTTCTAGAAATTCGGAATTTTGGTAGTGGCTAGGCAGGGGGTACCTATGTGATCAGTCCCCAGTGAAAATCTTGTACTGAGTGTCTAATGGGTTTCTCTGGGCAGAAACATTGCATGCATGTTACTACATTTTTTGCTGCTGAAGGAAGGAACGCACTCTGTGTGTCCCCTCACAGGAGGAAAAGAACATAGGAAGCCTATGCGTGGATTTCTCCAGACTCTGCTTGCGCCTTTTTCCCTTGCTGAGCCTGTTACGTATCCTTTTGCTGTAATAAACCTTGGTTGTGAGAACCCCCATATTCTGAGAGCTGAGAGTCCTTCTAGTGAATCATGGAATATGCGGATGGCCTTGGGGACGTGTGAAACATTTATTATAAATTGTCTTCACAGAAAAATATCAAAACAAGGAAAATGTCCATGAAAAGAGAACTAGTTATGGCACACTCACAAAAAGGAATACTGTACAGTACTCCTATATGAGGCAATCCTATATTCTGATGTGGAAATGTTAGTAAAATATCTAAAGGGAAAAACCAGAATTCCAAGTAGTTTGTATAACTTTCTGTGCTGCTATTTGTGCACACTCACATCTCTATGTGTCTGTAAATGTGTACAGTATCACTGGAAATATGTTCAAAAATCTGATAATAACGGATTCCTTTGAGGAGAGGAACTTGGCGGCTGAGGGGAAACATTGGGAAAGAGAGGTTTTACTATCTATTTTACACTAATACGTTGTCCACTAGTCACATGTCGCTATTTAAATTTAACTTAATTGAAATATAAAATATTCGGTTCCTCATTTGTACTAGCCACATTTCAAGGCTTCATAGTGTCATGTGGATAGTGGCTACAATATTGGATAACACAGAAATAGAATATTTCCATCTTTGCAGAGCGATGTTTTGTATAGCACTGATCTCTATTTTTTTTTTTTACCATTTAGTATTCATACCATGTTCATGTTATATTTTTTCAAAAAATTAACTAAAATGAAACAAAATATTAGTTCAATGAATGAATGAATAATAAATGTTGACAAAAAGTTCTTTATTAACAGACTGTTTTGAGAATCTCAAGAAAGTAAGATCAGGTCACCTGTTTTTGTGGTAGAAGTTTACATCTAGTTAAAGTAGGTAAGATAAACAGCAGCTTAAGTTCTCTCTACCTATTAATGAAAGCAAATCTTCAGCCTAGGGGCTGAAGCCAAATCCAGATCTTGGAAACCCTAGCAAATTCACCAAGGAGAGTGCCAAGGAGCACAGAGTGGGGTTGTTGGCCTCTCCCCTTCACCAGCTCCAGCAGTTTATGCCGTGGGCACTTGGCTAGCTCCAACGTACTAGAGTAAAACAGACCTCCTTGCTGAGTTCTTCCTCACTCCCTTAGTAAACAGTGCTTGTAATTTCTTGTCCCCCAATAAATTATCATCAATTTTATATGCTTAAGTCGAGAGATGTCAGGAATGGTACTACTAGTATTTTTACAGCTCAGTTCAATATTTATTAAGTGCCTACTGAATAGTAAATGGCCTTTCACTTGAGGTTCTTATGGTCTATTATGGGAGATGGAAAAAGGGAACAGACTATGTTGATATAATAACACACGGTGCCAATGTAAAGGTTTGCCCAAGATGCACTGGGATGTCGTGGAGCAAGGCTGCCTGATCCAGTCATGAAGGATGCATAAGGCATTTTAGGCACAGAGAGTGGGAGGTGTGCTCTAGGCAGAGGCAAAAACAAGAGGCTGTGAAGGAGCCTGTCTTATTGGGAGTCCCATAGTAGCTGAGTCCTAGAGTCCAAAACTACAGATGGAGACCAGAGCAAGAAGCGATAAGAAAGGCAAATAAGAGTGAAGTGGTGGGAGGCCTTGTGCCGAATGCTAAGTAGCTGGATTTTATCTGGTAGGGATCTGGAAAGCTGAAAAGGGAAGGGTGTCCCTTTGGGTAAATTTCCTTGGGTGCATGTTGAGATGGATTTAGAAAAGCAAAACCCAGGCAAGGTGACCCATTAGGGGACTGCTGTCAGAGTCCAGGTGAAAATGAAGCTGATGATGGCCTTTTTAAATGAATGCCTTTCTGTTAGCATCTGTCTCCTCCCCGTCTCACTTTTTTTCTATTGATACTTCCTCAATTGTATTTCTGGAGATCATCTTCCAAATAAACGCCTTGAACCCAAGTTCTTGTCTTAGGGCCTGCGACTGAGAGAATCCAAAGTAAGAAAAGAAGTGCATGGTCAATAGGGTCAGATATTGCCCAGAGGACCAGTGAGAGGACTGACGGTCTCCCCTGGTTTCCTCAATATGGAAGCCATTGGTTACTTTTGTAAAAGCAGTTTCAGCGAAGCCATGGCAGCCCAATCCAGATCACAGAGAACCATGGAGGGGTTTTGAGGTGAGGAAGAAGGAAATGAGTATAGACGGAGCTTCCAAAATGCGTGGCAAGTAATAAGGTGAGAGCCAGAAGGAGACAAAGATTCAAGGGTGGGATTTTCCAGAATAAGAGAGGTTTTTATAAGGAATATGTCTAACAATACTGTGACCCTACCTCTCATATAACGGCTTCTCAAATAATTTTACTGTGGCTGAAAAGACACCAACATAGTAAAAGAAAGGCAGAGAGAGAGAAAAAAGTAGATTCCTGACAGCATAATTTGAGCTTCTGGATCCAGTTTTGCCTGAGGCTTCCAGATTCCCCACCTCTGTAGTGAGACTTTTGAGTTAAGTGAGGAATTCTCCATTTTGCTTGAGTCAGATTGAGTTAGGTCTTTGTAACTTGCAAATGGTGAGTAGTCCAAACCTTTTTTCTATAAGACTAATTGGAATACATTTCTGTTTTTACAAAACACACGAACACAATCTATTCAAAGTGTTGAAATCAAGTTAAGAACCAGTAGGGAGAAAATGGTTTAAGATAGACCAAAAGTAATTCATAATTGATGAAACAAGGCCCTCGAGAGGATGGTAGCTGATGAAACCAAGAACTTGAGTAAAGTGATTAGTTATAAAAGTACTTTTTACAACATCTTAGTACGAAATTTTAAAACATGCAGAAAAGTTGAAAAATTATAAAGTTAGCAATCATATATCTATCACCTAGTTTCTAGCATTAACATTTTCTACTTTTGCTTTATTACATATCTCATTTATCCATCCTTCTATCCATCGAACAAAGCATCTAATATTTTTGATGCATTTCAAAAGAGTTTGCAGATATCAGTACTTTTCATTCCTAAATAATTCAGGAAGCATATCATTAACTTGACTTCCAAACTGGTTTACAGTTATAAGTACCTAATATTTAGAAAAAAATTATCTATAATACTCCTGTTATTCTAATGAGCTATCTCTTTGATCTTTTAAAATTCCAGCACTGTTATTACCTTTGTGCTTTACTATAATTTGAAAGGATATTTTTACATTTTCCTCATATTTCAGAGTGTGATTCATTAGAAAAATTTCTGCAAAATATAAATCAGACTTACTCAAGTAGGTTTCTAATACGCTGCCTTACAGAGGAATCAGAAATAGTCATGCATAAGACTGTGAGGTTTGACATATGTTTACTGTCGTCTTAAAAATCAATTGCATACCAGTGGCTCTTTCATTACTGTATTACCAACAGCCTTGCAAGTGATCATGCCTGAGTTTCAATTAATATCTTCCTGGATAGAATGCTGACCCTGGAAGGCATTGTGAGCCTAGGCTTCCTAAGGGCTTTGGCTTTGTAACAGAGCCCGGGAGAATATTTTTTTGGCAAATATAGAAATTTAAATATTCCATACTGGTAAATATTTCATGCAAGAATTCCCACCTTGGTTCTTGTCCTAGCCTTTCACTGCATCTAAATGTATCCTTTGCTCTCTTTATATTATAAAGCCTTGCTCTCTGAGTTTAACTTCTGGACACATGAATATTATTTCTTGGTCTGGCATCATTTGCTAAATTGCTGCTGAATCCTCCTGGTTGCTCAATAGTCCGTCATTGTCCCCTCGTCTTGACCTCACAAGGACTCTTTGAACAGTGACCTAATGTGGCTGTGTCAGTGACATCCAGAGGACCGGGGTACGGTCTGGCAATGAGGGGCTTAAAAGAAACTACAGTCCTGCTTCATTCACTTTGCTCACATTATGTGATTTTTTTATCTTGAGTCATATGTGCCATGTATGTTAGTGTCCTCTTTTCTGTGATGAGATTGAACAAAAATGTTCTGTTGATTGCCCATATGTAAACAGTTTGTCTGAAAAACAGTATAGCTAGTCTTTCCGAATTTGAAAGAGTGTTCTTCTCTTTCCTCTGTGGCTCATTCCTCCAGCTGTGCTCTGGATCTCAATTGTGCTCTCCTTCCTATGGGACTTGTACCATCACATATGCCCTTTCTCTCCTGAAAGTTCAATGTCACCCTTTCTATTTTTCTATTTCCTATCAGCACTTAATTATACACAGATATCATCTTAAAATTTTTGGTTTTAAAAGTCCTTATTTTGCCTCTTATTCCTCCTTCTTCCAAGACTTATCCACACTCGCCATCTCTCCTTCTTTATCTCTTTTACTCCTTTAAGTCACTGCAAGATGACATCAGTCTTTGCCCTCCAATGATAGAGTTATTTTACCCAAAGTCAATAAGTTAATGGATACTTTCAGTTCTAATCCTGCTTAATTTCATTTGCAACCTAATAGCTAATATTTATTGGGAGATTACTATGTGTTAGGCCTTAATGGAACTGGTAACCTCACAACAATCTATCAGGTAAGTACTACTTTTATCTCTATTTGTTACATGAGGAAACTATTGTGAAAGAAGTTGGGGAAGGTCCTCAAGGTCACCCAATAGTAAATCATGAAGCCAGGCTCCTAAGCCAGGCAGGTGAGCCCAGAGCCATTGGAGGGATGTCCTTGACTGTAGTTCCCATCCTCTGACCTGTGGACATTCTCTTGATTCTCTTGTCTTTCTCTCAAACTGTTCAATTTTCTCCACCTTACTGCCACTGTCGTAGTTTACCGAACTAGAATTACTTAAAATGCTTCCCAGTCATGCACTCTGCTTCCAGGCTTGTCCTGTCCAATCCATTTTCTAGACCATAGTCAGGATGACCTTGCTGAAACTCAGATTCCATTACAGCAATCTCTGCTTAAAATCCTTCAATGGTTCTCTGGTTTTTAACCAAAGACACAGGTCCCTTCATGCGGTCTAAAAGGAGCTTCAAGATCTGAATCCTGTCAAATTTACCTCTTTGGTTTCAAATGTCCATTTTCCATTTGCCTTTGAGGACACCAATCTTTTGACCAAGGGCCCATGCTCTCTCTTGCTTCAGGTTTTTTTTTTTTTTTTAAAGCCTTTCTCTTGTCTTGCTCTTCCTCAGCCCCCTATAGTCCAGTCTCATTTTATGCATCACCAATAGGAAGGCTTCCTCTGCCCCTGCTCACCTGTGTTACATGCCCTTTGTTTACCCCCACAGCTCCCTCGCTGTACTTCAAGCTGGGACGTTCCATTCTGTTTTTTACTTACTCATTGATGGTTGCCTTCCCAATTAGAGTGTGTCCTGCGCACCTAACCCAGTGTGTGATTCCTGGGAGGGTCCCATTAGATATTTATTGAATGACCAAGTGAATGTCAAGTCCTTAGAAACTTCAAATAATACTAAAAAAGGGACTCCTACATTCATGTTAGTTTGCTTTATAATGTTTCTGAGCCTCCCTTTCTTCATTTATGAAATGGGGGTAGCATAGGTATCATAGTTCAAATATGCTTTTATGATGAAGGCACATAACTTAAGTAGCACACATTTTATTTATCAAAATCAACAGAGAATTTTTGTTGTTAACAAGGAAAAGCAGAATTAAATGTTTTATGGACATTTATGTAATCTATATTCTTACTTTATTTTTTAATCTCATTTTTTTGAGAAATAAGTTGGTTTAGGATGAAAGATTAATTTGTTGCCAGTGTGTTTATATTGTCTATATAATAAAAGCATGAGCCTTTAGCTTTTCAATTGCTGGTTCACAGGGAAAAATGACAGTGTTATCAGAATAATGGAATGGTGCATTTTATGTATAGGACAATGTACCAAAAGCAAGGAAATTATTTACAAGTGCTTATGAAAAGAAATTATTCTATGAATTATTTTTACTTTGCTTGAAGAACTGTAGCAAACACAAAGAAACTTTTATTTATGAGGATTATGCTTGTAGCTCTTGATTCACTGCTTCCCTCCAATTATTTTTTTCCCTGAAATATACTTGTTCAAGTCTGCTTTGCTGTACATTTTACATTGTTCACTTCTAACCATTCTAGGATATTTATGGCCTTTGTGTCTTTTTATGACTTTTATGATTTATATCTGATTTCTTGAAAGACCATTAAAAGCTTTATCATTAGGCCAAATCCACTTGGAAGTCACATATGTCTCAGTCAGAATATTGGGTTATGCTGAGGTAACAAACAACTCCAAATATCTGTGGTTTCAAATAACCCAAATTTATTTCTCATTCAATAATGTGTATTGTGGGTCTAGAGTGGGTTGGATTCATCATCTCTTTAGGATCTCAGACTGAGAGAGTGGCTGCCCACCTTGGATGCAGCTAGCCACCATGCCAGATGGAAAAAAGAAAGCTTGAGTGTCTCCCGCTGGCTATTAAATGCTCTGATTTGGAAACGACATACTTCATTTGAGCTTATGACTCATTGACCAAAATAGTCATATGACTCCGCCCATAGGGACACCTGGAGATTCCTGGAACATGGAAAACTGGACATACTTGGCGAACTATGCTGACTACCTCGGTATGTCTCTGATACCTTCATTTCCCCAATAACTTGACTTCCAAGAATTCTTTTTAACTGCCTTCTCAGCATTTTCAAGAGCAATCATTAATATCATGCTAGATTCCAATACAACCTATTTATCATATGCTCTTCGTCTAATGCTCCTATACAAAGGCACAGGGTCATTGTGCTGTTCATTAGCATGTTCCTACCACTGCCTGGCTCCTGCAGTATCACTGCTACACCACCCTGCAGCTCTGGCCTGGGACTTGGTTTTCTGTTTCTGAGCATCAAGACATCACTTATGCATCAGACATACTTCCTTCTTTCCTTTGAGAACACCAGTATCTGAAAGAAATGGGAAATGTCCTATTCCAGAGTCAATGGATTTAAACTCTTATAAAAGAACTTTTGGATCACATAGACTCCTACCTTGCTTACACTGTAACAGAGAAGAACAAACCTGACTCCATCGTGGATCTGTTCCTTTAGCTCTAACCTTTGTGCTCTGTTGCCCATGCTTAGTCATGCTGGCTCTGCACCTTTGTAAAGGATTGTTGCCTGTAGCCTGAAATATACGTAATAGCCCTTTCTCAAGGCTCTGCCTCCCAGTCCTGGCCTTTAAAGGTATAGCACTTTTCATTCATATAGAGGTAAAAAGTTACAGAACAGAGAATAGCATTTGTCTTGGAGGTTTACAGGAACATTGTGACCAGACCTACACGGACAGGTGCAAGTACAAAGGACTATCACATCCCTTCTGGGGTCTGGCCGGAATCAAGAAGTTTGCAACAGCCAGCACCCCCAAACACACACACACACACACACACACACACACACACACACACACACACATTTTTATTATAAAAGAAGCCTGAATGCTAACTCAGGTAAAATGGTGCTTTGGGACACTAGTCCACCATCTTCTCGGTCTGCTGGTTTTCTGAATAAAGTCGCTATTCCTTGCCCCAACACCTCGCCTCTCAATTTATGGGCCTGTTGTGCGGTGAGCAGTATGAGCTTGGAGTTAGTAACAACTCTACTTAAAAAAGAAATGTCTCTTAAACCTGGCTCCCCGTATCCTAAAATTCTAACTAGAAAACAGCAAATGCTGGGACTTCCCTTGTGGTCCAGTGGGTAAGACTCCCCACTTCCAATGCAGGAGGCCTGGCTTCAATCCCTGGTCAGGGAACTAGATCCCGCATGCATGCCGCAACTAAGAATCTGCATGCTGCAACTAAAAGATCCCACGTACCACAACTAAGAGCCGGTGCAGCCTAAATAAATAAATAAATAAATATTTAAAGAAAAAGAAAACAGCAAATGTCAGAGGAGCACAAAAGGTATGGTACTGTAATTAGAATAGGAGAATAGCACCTCACTCTAGAGGTTCACCACAGATAGGACCACCCGTGCATATCGTATTGTCACAGTGCACTGTATTTGTCTGTTTTCTTGTTTGTGTGTTTATTCATGAATATATGGCTGTATCCGCTGTGATAAATTTTCATTACAGGAATTTTAAGATGTTTTCTGTTGTGGTTATCTCACCTTTTTTTTTTTGGCATCCAACACTGACAGTGGAAAAATGGACTTATTATAGTTGGTAATTTGGTTACTTACATTCCAAATGTGAGTATCAATTAAATTATTACATATGTTTTTCCAAACTAATTCTTAATTAATAGGCCCTAGATAAATCATGGCTTTAGACAATTTTGGACACACATTTGATTACAGGCACAATGCTAAAATTGAAAAGGAAAAAGCCAGATTTTCTTATTTTTCCATGATACTTTAGGAATCTTTCTTAAAATACAATAGTCTTTTCAAAATCCAGCCCTGCTTTTAAATAATCATAACATGAGTTTTTGAAATGTTTAATATGTCCCTGAGCTACCCACAATTTCTTTGTTTTCATTAAAAAATTAATTACATCACCTATGAATACAGGGATCCTATGAAAGAAAAAAAAAAAAGACTCCAAGAGGCTGCTTTAGGTAAAATCTTCACAAGAGTTCTTTTTCTTTTTTTCCAAACAGAACCTTAAAATAAATTTGGAGTGTGGAGCAGAGTATAATGGTGACAGCAGTGTGCCTGCTGCCTTCCAAAAGTTGAATTCTGTGTCAGGAATGATAATTACCAGCTCTGAAGCATAAAAACTATCTAACTCTATCCTGATTACTAATTAATCAGGAACTAAAGGCATTAAACCCATGACCCTGTTTCAGCAATGGAAATTACAAAGTCATGCTTAAGATTTAAAGGGACACTGGGTCCTTCTTCCTATTCCCCACACCTCTAAAAGGTTAAAGGCAGTATTAAAATAATTCCCTGTTAGGGGTGTGTGTGTGTGTGTGTGTGTGTGTGTGTGTGTGTGATCATTTCTCTTATTCTCAATGAAGCAGAATTTAACAGAGAGAGTGTGGTTTTCTGAAGGCTCAGTTTTAAACTGTACATTAAAAGGATCATATACCATGATCAAGTGGGATTTATCCCAGGGATGCAAGGATGGCTCAGCATCTGCAAATCAATCAACATGATACACCACATTAACAAAATGAAAGATAAAAATCATATGATCATCTCAATAGAGGCAAAAACTGCATTTGACAAGATTCAACCCTTATTTACAGTAAAAAGTGAGTATAGAAGAAACATAATAAAGGCCATATATGACAAACCCAGAGGTAACATAATACTTAATGGTGAAAAGCTGAAAGCTGTCCCTTTAAAATCAGGAAAAAGATAGTATGCCCACTCTCACCACTCTTACTCAACATAGTATTGGAAGCCCTAGCCAGAGCAATTAGGCAAGAAAAAGAAATAAAAGTCATCCAAATTGAAAAAGAAGAAGTGAAATTGTCACTATCTGTGGATGGCATGATTTTGCAAATAAAAACCTCTAAAGACGCCGCCAAAAAACTATTAGAAATAACAAATACAGTAAATTGCAAGGTACAAAATCAATATACAAAGATCTGTTGCATTGCTATACATTAAAGCGAGCTAACAGAGAGAGAAATTAAGAAAACAATTCCATTTATAATCTCAACAAAAATAAAAAAATACTTAGAAATAAATTTAACCAAGGAGGTGAAAGACCTGTACACTGCAAACTATAAGACATTGTTGAAAGAAATTGAAGAAGACTCAAAGAAATGGAAAGATATCCCATGCTCATGGATTGGAAGAGTTAACATTGTTAAAATGTCCATATTACCTAAAACAATCTAGAGATTCAGTGCAAATCCCTGTCAAAATCCCAACAACATTTTTCACAGAAATAGAACAAAAAAATTCTAAAATTTATATGGCACCACAAAAGACTCTGAATAGCCAAAGCCATCCTGATCGAAAAGAACAAAGCTAGAGGTATCACAATCCCTGATTTCAAACTATATTACAAAGCTATAGTAATCAAAACAGCATAGTGTTGGCACAAAAACAGATATGTAGATCAATGGAATAAAATTGAGAGCCCAGAAATAAACACACATATATGGACAATTAATTTATGATAAAGGACCAGAGAAAATACAATGGAGAAAAGAGTCTTGGGGACTTCCCCAGAAGTCCAGTAGTTAAGACTCCATGATTCCACTGCAGGGGGCATGGGTGCGAACCGTGGTTGGGAAAGTAAGATCCCATAGGCCACAAAGTGCAGCCAAAAAAAAAAAAAAGTTTTTTCGATAAATAGTGTTGGAAAAACTGGACAGCCACAGGCAAAAAAATGAAACTAGACCACTATCCCACACCATGCACAAACATCAACCCAAAATGGATTAAGGACTTGAATGTAAGACCTGCCTGAAACCATAAAACTCCTAGAAGAAAACTTTAGCAGTATGCTCTTTGACATTGGTCTTAGCAATATCTTTCTGGATAAGTTTCATCAGGTAAGGGAAACAAAAATTAAAAAATGGACTACATCAAACTCAAAAGCTTCTGCACAGCAAAGGAAGCCATCAACAAAATGAAAGCCCTTCTACTGAATGGAAGAAGATATTTGCAAATCATATTTTCAATAGGAGTTAATATTCAAAATATATAAATATATAACTCAACAGCAACAAAAACCAAACAACCTGATTAAAAAATGAGCAGAGTTGTTGAATAGAAAATTTTCCAAGAAGGACATGCAGATGGCCAGCAGCTACATGCAAAGGTGTTCAACATTGCTAATTATTAGGAAAATACAAATCAAACTGTGAGATATCACCTCACACCTGAATTAACAAGCGTTGGCAAGGATGTGGAGAAAAGGGAATGCTCACTGTTGGTAGGAATGTAAATTGGTGCAGTCAGCATGGGAAACAGTATGGGGATTCCTTGAAAAATTAAGAATAGAACTACCATATGTTCCAGCTATTCAGCTTCTGGGTATTTATCCAAAGAATACAAAAACACTAATTGGAAAAGATATGTTCATTGCAGCATTATTTCCAGTAGCCAGGATATGGAAAAAATCTAAGTGCCTATCGATGGATGAATGGATAAAGATGTGGTACACACACACACACACACACACGCACACACACTGGAATACTACTCAGCCATAAAAACGATGAAATCTTGCCATGTGTGAAAACATGGATGGACCTTGAGGGTATCATGCTAAACGAAATAAGTCAGATGGAGAAATATAAATATCATATGATTTCATGCATATGTTGAATATGCATGAAACAAACAACAAACAAAAACAAACAAAAAAATGAACAAACCAAACCAAACAAAAATAAACACAGAAACTGATTCACTTTATTATAAAGCAGAAACTAACACACCATTGTAATGCAATTATACTCCAATAAAGAGGTAAAAAAACAAACAAACACATAGATACAGAGAATAGAGTAGTGGTTACCAGAGGGTAAGGAGGGGGAGAGTGAAATGGGTAAAGGGAGTCTACTGTATGGTGATGATGGAAACTAAATTTTTGATTTTGAATATGCTGTAGTATATACAGAAGTAAAAAATAACATTGGGCACATGAAACTAATATAATGTAATATTACTTCAATTAAAAAAAAAGATTTAAAGGAACACTTGGTCCTCTTCCCACTCTCCATACTTCCAAAAGGCTAAATGCAGTATTAAAATATTCCTTGTTAGGTTTTTTTGGTGTATGTGAGCATTTGTCTTACTCATTGAAGCAGAATTCAACAGAGTGTGTTTTTCTGAAGGCTCCAATTTGAACTATAAATGATATCCTTGGACGGGTTCCTAGAGATTATAAAATTCTACCTTCATGTTGATAAAGAAGTGAGATTTGTCTTTGTAGATAAGGTTTTATTTTTTGGTAATGCATGTTCATTGGTAAAGATTTGAACAAATATCAAAAAGAAATAAAGAAGAAAAAATCACTCATGAAGAAAGAAATAAAGAAGAAAAAATCACTCATGATGATAGTGCTTTACATTTTGGTGACTATTTTCCATACATTTAATTTTTATTGGTAGACCAGTTTATTAAATCACACTGTACTTTTCTTCTATAACCTGATATTTTTATAAACATTTTTATGACGCTAAATGTACTTTGTTATATAACATGGTTACTGGGTAGTAGTCAATTGAAAATATACAAAAATGTATTTGCTCAATCCCTATTGCTGGACTTCTTTTAAATTTTTTATTTTATATTGGAGTATAGTTGATTTACAATGTTGTGTTAGTTTCAGGTGTACAGCAAAGTGATTCAGTTATATATATATATATATACATATATATATATATATATTCTTTTTCAGATTCTTTTCCCATATAGGTTATTATAAAATATAGAGTGGAGTTCCTGTGCTATACAGTAGGTCCTTGTTGATTATTTTATATACAGTAGTGTGTATATGTTAATCCCAGCCTCCTAATTTATCCCTCCCCTGCCTTTCCCCTCTGGTAACCATAAGTTTGTTTTCTAAGTCTGTGAGTCTGTTTCTGGTTTGTAAATAAGTTCATTTGTATCATTTTTTTTTTACGATTCCACATATAAGTGATACCATATTATATTTGTTTTTCTCTTTCTGACTTACTTCACTCTGTAGGACAGTCTCTAGGTCTATCCACACCTTTGCAAATGGAACAATTGCTTTCCTTTTATGGCTGAGTAATATTCTATTGTA
Source organism: Neophocaena asiaeorientalis asiaeorientalis (assembly GCF_003031525.2). Taxonomy (NCBI): domain Eukaryota; kingdom Metazoa; phylum Chordata; class Mammalia; order Artiodactyla; family Phocoenidae; genus Neophocaena; species Neophocaena asiaeorientalis. The sequence continues at coordinate 4,561,579 of NW_020175528.1, forward strand.
TATATGTACCACATCCTCTTTATCCATTCACCTGTTGATGGACATTTAGGTTGCTTCCATGTCTTGGCTATTGTAAATAGTGCTGCAGTGAACATTGGGGTGCATGTATCTTTTCAAATTACGTATTTCTCCATATATATGCTCAGGAGTGGGATTGCTGGATCATATGGTAGCTCTGTTTTTAGTTTTTTAAGGAACCTCCGTACTATTCTCCATAGTGGCTGTACCAATTTACATTTCCACCAACAGTGTAGGAGGGTTCCCTTTTCTCCACACCCTCTCCATCATTTATCATTTGTAGACATTTTGATGATGGCCATTCTGACCGGTATGAGGTGATACCTCATTGTAGTTTTGATTTGCATTTCTCTAATAATTTCTGCTGTTGAGCACCTTTTATGTACTTTTTGGCCATCTGTATGGCTTCTTTGGAGAAATGTCTATTTAGATCTTTTGCCCACTTTTTGATTGGGTTTTTTTTTTGATATTGAGCTGCATGAGCTGTTTGTATATTTTGGAGATTAATCCTTTGTCAGTTTCATCGTTTCCAAATATTTTCTCCCATTCCGTGGGTTGTTTTTCATTTTGTTTATGGTTTCCTTTGCTGTGCAAAAGCTTTTAAGTTTCATTAGGTCCCATTTGTTTATTTTTGTTTTTATTTTCATTACTCTAGGAGGTAGATACAGAAAGATATTGCTGCAGTTTATGTCAAAGTGTGTTCTGCCTATGTTTTCCTCTAAGAGTTTTATAGTATCCGGTCTTATTACATTTAGGTGTTTAATCCATTTTGAGTTTATTTTTATGTATGGTGTTAGAGAATGTTCTAATTTCATTCTTTTACATGTGGCTGTCCAGTTTTCCCAGTACCACTTATTGAAGAGACTGTCTTTTCCCTATTACTGGATTTTAGATTGATTTTTAGATTCCAACTCTTCACTGCTATGACACTGCAATAAACATCCTTTTACATAATTATTGGTGTACATCTCTAAGTAATTCCTTAAGATAAGTGGTTAGAAATTGAGTTAATAGGTCAAAGGACAGAAATATTTTTAAGGATTTTGACATATTGCTGTTCAGAAAGTATGTACCGTTTTCATGACTATCAGCAGCATATAAAGGGACTCCTTTCATTAACCCTCAGGAATACTGAATATTAACCTTAAAAAAAATCTTTATCAGTAGATAGTTGAACATGCGATTTTATTGTCTCAAACTGCATTTTTTTTACATTCTATTAAGATTGAACATTTATCAAGAATTCCTATGAATTCTTCATTAAGTTGTCTATTAACGTCCTTTATTTTCCCTTAAGCTGCTTAACTTTTTTTATTGATTGGTAGAGAATTCTTTACATATTAAGGGTATTAGCATCTTTATCTTATATAATACAATTTTTTTTGTTCTAGATTGTCATTTACACTAGAATTTCTTTTGCCTTTTCCTGTATTTTGAATTGGGAATGTGGACTTTCAGTTTTAGTAAATATGTAACCTAGAGAAAGAAATTTAATTTTTCTGGTACTCGGTTGCCTCATCTGTAAAATGTGTGTGGGGAGAAAGGGATGCGGGTGGTTGGGAGGGAGAAACTCGACAGATTAGATGAAATGACCTGTTCCAACTCTTCCAGGTCTAAAATTCTATGATTTCATTCCTTCCCAATTCTATCCTAATTACTGCCTATAATCAAGCCATATGGTACCTTTTTGATCTTGTATATTTTGGGCAAGCCTTACCATTGCTCATTAAATCACAGTGCTCCAAATTCAGGGTTAATTTTCTTTTAATGAAGAAACTTCTGCATGCCTCCAGGGCTTTTTTCTTCTGTTAAACTCTTATGAACCATTTCCATTTAAAAAACACCAATAGCTTTAATGAGTTAGGCCTGCCGCTTTCATAAAATTGCAGTTAATGAATGACCTTGCAGACAGAAATGGGCAACACAATTAGAGTTACCAAAGTTTTGTTTCCAACTCTGAGCCAGTTTAACCTTTTCATCATGTGCGTGGACACACACATAAGGCCTCTGAAAATGAAATGATGTGCTTATGGCTTCAGTGTTAATAGAAGAGACAAAACAGTTTATACCTGAAGCAATCAGCAGTCGTCTGATTACTAGGAGACACTGCAGCTTGTTGACAAGTGGTTCTCATGGTGATTTACAGTTATTAAGTTTGGAGATGTCTGTATTTCTAGATTTATATATTCTATGGCATATTCTCTGTTTTTATACTTTAGTAGGAGTAGCCTGGGGAAGTCCCAAAGCACTTCCCTTGTAGTAGAACAGCATGCTTTGCTTCTTGGTATTGGCAGAGCGTTGAATAGGCAGATCCTGAACCTCTGTGTGTGTGTCTTACCTCTTCACAGGAGACCTCTGCAAAGAGCCAACTGATTCTCCTTTTTCAGGACTTTTTTTGGCATTACATTTAAAAAAAAAAAAAAGCTTACTCATCAAGAACTCTAGAAATTGGCATTTCCTGCTGACAGTGTCTGTAAAGAACACTGAGGGACTTCCCTGGCTGCCCAGTGGTTAGGACCCCAGTGGTTAGGACTCTGTGCTTCCACTGCAGAGGACGTGGGTTTGATCCCTGGTCGGGGAACTGAGATCCCTCAAGCTTCGCCGTGCCACAGGGCATGGCCAAAAAAATTTTTTTAAAAAGAAAAGAACCCTGACTTCAGGTTGTTTTTCATTAAGGTACTGTGTCTCCTGTTTTGTTCACTGTAGTTTTGAAAGATCCATCTTATGGTCAATTTTCCCAGAAAAATCTTAGTTTATAATTACCTGGAAACACACTTTATTTCGACTTAAAAGGTTTCCTCCACCTCCAAATATCATTGAAGGAGAGGCTGGGAGGCTTCTCTTCAGGAAATCACTTCCATGAGCTGAAATATAGTAAATTTCCGCTACTTCTCTGAATGCTACTCTCAATCCAATATGGCTGTTTTTACTTTTCTTCTTCCATCACTGAGTATTGGAAGACAATTCTTGCTGTTTTTTAGGTTATAAGCTAGTGTAAGATATGTATGATATTTTTGAAAGCTTCCTGATGTGCGTCTCTTCGTTGGTAAGTTCTCCTCCACTCTGTCCACCACTGTGTCATGTCCAAAAAAGCTAGAGTCTGGAAGAGGAAGGTGTGGTTCAAGGGAAGGAAGACAGGAAAGAAAAGTAACAGAAAAGCTCCTAAGAGAGTTTCATTCAGAAAGATAGTTGGAGGAGGAAGAGGGCGAGAGATGAGAGAGACAAGTGAGACTGAGCCCAGCTCCTTTCTTTGGCTTTGGCCTGGGCACGGGGATTAGACAAACCAAAGGGAATGACGTGGGCGGAGTTTTCCCTTGATTCATTCTGGGATTCTAAGAGAAGGCTGCCTCACAGCTTGCTCTCGTGCTGACCTGGATCTCCTCACAACTGAGAATGCCCCATAGCATAGCATGGGAAGACCACCGAGGTTAGCCCTTTGAGCTGCCTTTGGCTGGTGTGTGATCTGAATAGAATCTGGAGGTCCTCACAAGCTCCCGCGGGAGGTGGAAGTAAGCGATCTGGCTGCACACCTTCCTAGCACAGCAGTGACAGTAATGGTAAGAACTACTTATATAGCACTTGTAGGTGCTAGACACTGCTCAAAGTATTTCGCCTTTATTAATTCATCCTTTGAGAAACCCTGAGAGGTAGATACTATTATCCCCCTCCCACTTTATAGATGTGGAAACCCAGGCACAAAGATATTCAGTTTCTTGCCTAAGGTCACAGATAGTAAGCAGTGATCTGAAAACAGACAATCTGGTGTCATATCCTGGGTGATGGTCATTGTTCAGAGTGGAGTGGTCCTATAACCAGGTTCTATAGGACAGACTGCCTGGGCCAGGCCTCAGGATGCCCCGAACACCAGCAAGAATCAACTAGAGAAACCCGTGTAATCCTGATCAAATGAAGAGGCAGTTAAGTGATGGACTAATCTTTACTATTCAATAGGAGATGCTAGAAGGCTCGGTGATAAGGAGAGTTGCACAAGGAGTACAAATATGTATATGACATGCCTGCTGCTCCAAGAGCATGTCATTCTTTGTTATATACCCACTGCCAACTTGAGGAAGGAAGGGAGAAGGGTAAAGAACAGCCTTTATCAAAACATGATTGTGTGACCTAAGCTGATCAGTGATGGGCTTGGCCTGGGGTTACTCTGTCGCACTAAAATCTAGTTATTTTCTTTGCCATCATGTGGGTGGGGCTCAGGAGGGAAGCTGAATCTGTTATAGAGGAGGTAAGGTAGAAAAATTTTCCTGCACATGTGAATGTAATGTAAGTACCCAAAAGACTGAAGTAATTTTCTTTTTCTGTACATTAAAGGTACTGGAGTATAGTTTTGTCATCATACATGGGGGGAAAAATAAACCCTAGATGTATTATTATCATTTTCCACTAACCAGAGTGAAGTATGACTCAACCAAAATTATCTAACTGCTTTTGTTTTGTTTTCTATGTGGAAATTACTGTAATTACATGACTCAAATTATTTAAGGTTACTGAACTGCATTTTTCTTTTAAAGTGACCATTAGAACACAATGGTGTTCTACGCCACCCAGTTTATTCTGATGGCTAATGTGAGAGCCAATTACCTTTCTATTTTTGGAAGGATAGAGAATAGTAAGATCATATAAGACAGTTGCTTAACTTAAGAATTGTATAGATATGTCCTCGACAAAGACTCTCTTGACTGTTAAGGAGATGGTTCAGGGAGTGGGTGGACAGTGCAGTTCAGATGAGCCAGAGCCTGACTCAGCAGGCTGTTTTATGAATGCCCAGGGTGCTTCCCAGGTGAAAAGAGGCACTCAATCACACTTTGGGGTTCTCAGGCAGAATCTACTGGAACTCCTTGAGAGCAGTTTGGAGCTTAGACAGACCTGGGGTTAAGGTTTGATATTAATTGACTTATTATGGTCTGGGAAACTTTGGGGTTGGGTGCAGTCCTTCATGGACTTTATAGAAGTTTCTATCTTTATAGGGTGGTATGTCCCAAACTTTAAGCATTGGAGGACAATTTTCACAATGACCACCTGTAGTGTTATTTATTGAATACTTTTGTTTAGGTTGATTCACTATGTTTACTTAACTACATTTGTTTAAGAAGGAACATTTCTATGATCATCATAAATGGTTAAAAAAGAGAAATCTTTGCCGTAAAATAGGAGTTCATAATCAATATAAATAGCATTAGACTTCCTCCTTGATGTGAATTGGATTGAAAGAGAGTTGAAAAGGCAATGAGACTAACTCTGTGTCCATGAACCACTGAAGACCATCTGCTATATTACTTAATACCATCTCAACAAATTTTTTTGATGACTATGGAAATATCAATTTAGGAGAAAATATACATTCTTCTCCCCAGGACAAGCTGGTCCTGTCTCACCCAACCAGAGGCTCTGGAGTACTGTTGGAGATACCCTAATGATGAAGGGCTTGGGGGCAAACAAATGGTGGGCTTTCACAGTTGGAATCCAGTTGTGTAGCATGCATAAATGCCTCCTAACCAGCACAACCTATGGTGTCGTATATCACAAACTACCCAGGGTTTTCTTTTTTACTTTGAGGTGAAAAATATGCAATTAAAGGGAAAACAGACATTTTTTATTTGGGTGTGCCAACCAAAGTGCGCTTCATTTCATGACATAAACAAGATGGTTGTCTTTGTGGACAGTGAAGAGAATTGCTGGTGTCCTTGAAAGGAGGGTGAACACTATTTGGTACCATAGTGTGTGACATTGAAGAAGTTAGGGATGGTATTAGTTTCCAATAGCTTCTGTGACAAATCACCACAAACTTAGTGGTTTAAACCAGCAGAAATTTATTCTCTCACAGTTCTGGAGACCACAATCTGAAATCAGTTTCACTAGCCAAAATCTAGATGTCAGCGGGACTGGGTCCCTCCAGGAGATCTAGGGAAGAATCCCTCCTTGTCTCTTCCTGCTTTTGGTGGCTGCCAGCTTTCCCTGGCTTGTGGCTGCATCACTCCCATCTCTACTTCTGTGGCCATTGCTGCCTTCTCTTCTGTGTATATAGTCTCCTTCTGCCTCTCTCTTACAAGGATACTTGTGATTGGATTTAAGACCCACGCAGATAATCTAGGAAAATCTCCTCATCTCAAAATCCTTAATCATATTTCTCTTTTTAGCAAATACTTTACATATACAGGTTCCCGGCATTAGGATATGGATAGCTTTTGGAGGGTTTGTTTTTCAGACTACTACAGGGAGGGAGTGTTCTCTGATTCAGTGGAAAGGTAAGGTTTGTAAAGCACCCTCTGTGAACCAGACAGCACATTGTGTACCAGCTTATTTATTCCTGACAACAAGCTTACAAGGTATCGTTGTCCACATTTCACAGATGAGGAAACTAGCAGTTTCCTCACTTAGGACGCGTCCGAGATTACAGAACCAGCAACTGGCAGATGATTTAACAATCCTAATTCTCAGCAGCCACCTCCCATCATATTTACAACCTCACTGATCTGTTAACCAGTGAACATAATCTGCTCTCCTAGATGCACTGGACCCATCTGGTGTCTGCTTAGGTTCCTCGTTCTCTGTTGAAGGCACCTTTACTGTAAGCTGTGGTGACAGGCAAGGGTGAGGACAGACATGTTTCTAGACCATGACCTGTAGTCCTGACTATCCTGAATTCATGGGTGCATGTAGACTTCCTTAATTAAAAAGGGGGGGGGAACCCTCACCCTGGTAGCTAAAGCACAACACATATCTCCTAACTTAATATCTAAGCTGCTTCCGAGTTCATCATGTTTTCAGTAGTTTCACGGAATTAATCAATCATAATGATAAGTTGTTTATCTTGCCTGCAGGAGGCGGAATCATCGGAATTATTCACCTTCACGTGCACTTTGTGTGGGTCTGAATTATCTTTAGTAGGTGCTGGAATTGCTGCTAAGAGCGGAGTTTACCAAGGCTCTTAAACACAAACCTGTCCAACAGCTTTATTTGGACAGAAACAAGCAAGGGCTACGAAACAAACATTCAGGCAGGAGCAAACTTGCCTGGGACGCTTCATTCAAGGTCTAGGTTTGGGGAAAATTTTCACAGTGATTTCCATGTGTCCTCCTTCAATCCAGTTGAGATTAGAAAGCAAATTATGATGAAATCTTTTACCACAATCTGGTTAAATGGGGTTTCCTAATTGCCTGGGTTATGAGCTAAGCTTATAGAGGCAGAGTGCAAGGAACTAATCCCCTATAGACTGAAGAAGTGTTGACACTGTTTAAAACACCTGCCAGGGCCTGGTTTCTAACTCCCAAATATAAGGCTGCTCTGTGTGGGGAGAGGAAAAGAAGTGAGCTAAGGCATCCATGTGGAAGCCTTCTGTTGATACATAACAGAGAAACAGATATTGGGTGGATTCATCTAAGAGAGCATTCAGTATTTTGCTCCAAATATAAAAGTTTAACAACCACGTGTTTCTTTTTGCAGAGGTGAGTCTGAAACACAAATAAACAGATTTAGGGCATCATGCACATGGGAAAAAAAACACATTACACTTAAGACTCAGAGCTGTTTGCTTTGGAAGGCTGTGTTTTCCCTTTGCAAACTGGGTGAAATAAAGGTGCTGTCTCTCCAACTCCCCTCCCTCCTACCTCCCGAACTTCAACTCCAGGAAGTTTCCCGTGATCTCCAACAGCTGCTCCTTTCCAATTCCTAAAGGTTTATGTCGTCGCTCGGTATTTATCTTGGACGCTCGTCTGGGTTGAGCTTATTATCATATTGCTTTGCCACTGCAGAATTTATTGAATAAAAGGGAGCCGCTGCTGGCCGTGAGCTATGAGTGGTAAGTCCAGAGTTTCAGAGTCTCATGAATTAGGGCACCAGATGCATCAGTAAGATAACCCTCTAGCTCTTGGGATGAGATTTCTCTCTTTGGAATGCAGCTTCCGCAGAGGTAACAATTCAGATTAAATTAGTTCAGAGCACAAGAAGGCAATTTTCATTTGTAAAGGGATTGAGGGTTTGTTTGGTTTTTTTCCTGCTTTTTCTTTTTAAGCTAGACCACCAATCTAAACACAAAGATAAATTGAAATGGGATTTCGTTTTTAAATGGCTTTAAGTAATACAAATAATAATATGAAAGGAAAGCTGTTGGGATGTTGCTGAGTAACATCTGACAATGGCATTTTAATAAGTGTAGGTAATAAATTTAAGGTTTTAATTTGCAATGCTGGTATTTTAACTGCTTTAACGAAATATACCAGTGTGAACTGCTGAGGCCTATTAGGACCCTTCCTCCAGGAAGATTCAGGGAGATATTGATGTATCAGGCCCTAGGGTGATAATCTAGGGCTGCACAGAAGTGAACCACAAAGGAAAGAGTCTTTGGTTTAGAATAATTTACATTCCTAATGTATGTTAATCTGCGAAATGTTTGGCTGAATGCTTCGTACTGGGGAAACTCCTATTCATGCTACAAAATATAATCACATGCCTTTCCTGGCAATGAACTACTCAGATTTAATGAATTTTTCTTTAAATGTGGAGTTAATGTCCTATTTTAGAATTACGTTTGAACAGTGAGTCTTTGAGTGAGGGATTATTCACTTAAATATTCTATGGAGCCCTTCATAGACATCAGGAAAACGGTGATAAAATGTCAGTTCCTCATTTCCATTTGCTTAAAAAGTACAATTATTAAAAATAAGCAGTATGGAGAGTCTAACGCGTTGATACAATTCATACTTTTCTGTGGCTCGGGTGACTTGTGAAGGAAATCATGCGGTCTCCGGTTGCCACCTGCTTCTTTGGTCATAGATTAATAACATTTGACCAAGCATGAAGGCATGCTGAGGCCATCTGCCGTCACACATAGCAGGATGGGTTTCCGCTTCTTCTGACTACATGGCTCCACTCTCAGACGATAGTCGTCCTATTGGGCTGCATGACCCAGTTATTTTGACAACAAGAATTCAGTATTCATCTCAATCAAACCAGGACTACTTAATCTGCTTGGTAGTGGTTAACGTATTAGGCCACCTGTATAATTTCAATGATAATTATGAGCTCTCTTCTCTGTTTATGTAGTAATGGATGTCAAATAAGACCTTTGCGTTCGTCTCTGTGCTTTGATGTAGTGCACAAAGCTAAGGAAAATAGACACTAAGAACCTTTCCATGTTAAAATGAATTGGATCCTCGTTCCTCCTCGTTCCTCATCTCCCACTCCCTTCACCATATAATCTCCACCACCTTCACCACCATGGTCATCATAATTGTGATCACTGCTCTCTTCAAGCTCTCCTTATGCTCTGTCTTTTGATGCCAAGGAGCCAAGAGCTGATTCTTTGGATGATAGAGAAGGATGGGGTTATAGAGAAGGATGCTCTGCTGGTCTGGTAGCCATATGGTAAAAGTTCTCATAAGTCAGTGACCCAGCCTTCTCCTTACCTTTCTCCTTCAGGATGTAGTGTGGTCTCCAGTGCCATCATTATTTAGCATTCCAAAGGAAGCCTACCCAATAGCCAGAAAGTTGGGGGGGTGGGGAGCGGGTACAATAGAAATGACATTAGCCCAAGGACTAAACGGACTTATTCTAAGTATAACTAGCTGGGCCACCTAGGGAAAGCCATTTGATCTCACAAAGCATTTGAGTTTTTTTTTTTTTTTTCACTAGAAAAAATTAGGGAACTAGAATTGATGGTCTTAAAATTATGTTATAAAATTTCACAGTGGTGTTCCTAGGACTACTGGTCAGACCTCACACCTCCCTTCCTTCTTCATCCTACCTGGAATGAGACTGATTACCTGGCAGCCAAAACTGCTACCTTGTGACCATGAGGATGAAGGCCTGTACATTAAGATTTGGGGATCTGGGCCCCTGATGACGTCACTCAGGTGCCATTCCAGCCCTAGACTGCTTTTTCTCAACTTCTGGTTGTGTGAAACAGTACACTCTTATATAGTGAGGCTACTTTTAGTTGGTTTTCTGTTGCAAAGAGCTAAATGCAGTTTTAATGAATGCAGCCTTATACTAGTACCGCTCATCAGGCAGTTCTGAGGTCAATAATCTAATCATACTTGGCATTCAGTCAGTATTTTGTAACCATCTCCAGTATAAACTGTTCCTATCAGACACTTGAAGGTTTTTTATTTCTTTAATGGCAGAGTTTTTAGCACCGCTGCAGATAAAATTGCTTTAGTGTTCTTTTATAATATAAATGTCTTGTTTTTAGATGACAAATCTGAGCACAATATTTATAATCCACCCCTTCCTTATATATTCATAACAGAGAAAAGGTGATTCCATAAATCAAAATGGGAAATACTAAACCAGAGAAACTACTCCATCATTGACAACTAGTATAGTTAATATGGTGAGTTTTTAGACTAAAAGAGGAGGTTGTTCTCTTATGCCCTAAAGTAATTAACCTAGCCTCTTTGCTAATGTTTATTTTTTTAATGTCATATATGGCCTTTATTATGTTGAGGAAAGTTCCCTCTATGCCTACTTTCTGGAGGGTTTTTATCATAAATGGGTGTTTGCTAATGTTTAGATAAACAGACATTCATTTCTTTTTGCCTTTAATAAATCAAATACAGTTATTTCCTGCAAAACTGAGTGACTAGCAATTTTAACTGAAATAAAACTTGGATTTGAATTAAATTTCAAAAGTGAAATTGATTTAATAAGTAAGTAAATGTGTATCTTTAAAAATTTTGATTGAATATTCTAGTCTTCTATATATTCACATTTTGATAAATGTCAGTGGATTGCTAAAATAAATTGAAATGCAACTGTAGTCTTCAAACAAACAGAAATCCTTTGGAATAAGATTCTGGCTGAAATTTGAAAATGTTGAAGACATATTTGGTTGAAAGATGTAGTGGAAACATGTTACCTAGGTTACATGAATTTATGATCAAAAATATAAAATGGATCTTTTAAAAGCATAGAATCCATCCTCCTCCAATTTAAATTTATCTGAAGTCAGTTGTCAATTTGATGACTCCTGCTTTATAACATCACTTATATTTTTGATATCAAAAGGAAAACATATTTTCAAGAAAGTTAGTATCTCTATTCTGTAAAGGTACAATGGTTTATTTATAACATGCCATTTTTATCATAGGTCACCAGAGAGAGAAATCAGGCTTTTTTTTGAAAGAGTTCAGAATGGAAATAGAAACAGTTTGGATTTTTTTTACTAACATGTCAAATTCCTATAAAATAGTTTACATTCATGTAACAAGATGTAGTATACACTAGTGACAGGGATGTAGCCTTTGAAACCTAACAGGCTTGCATGGAATCCTTGTTCTCCCAATCCACCTGTGGCAGACACGTGTTTGGCTCACCCAACTGCCTTTCCCAGCTTCCTTTCCTCTCCCCACCTTCCCACAGAGCAGCTGAGAAAGTAAGGTTCCAGCTTCCCCAGACTCTCTTCCAAAGAAGTTGTATGTCCCAGTTCTGTCCACTAAGCTGTAAGGGGAAGGCTCCAGGGCATTTCTAGGAAATGTTTTCCTAAAAAAGACAGAACAACATGAGGAGAAAGTCATTTTCTTTTTTGCCACCAGCCCAACTTCTTCCTGTATTGCATCTGTAAATGGATAAAATGGTTGTAGTTATCTTCTGACCAAGAAGCAGAGAACAAGAAGATGCCAGGACTCCGACCTGCACCCCTATCTGGTTGAATCACTGACCCAATCCTGGGGTTATCAGCTTTCTGATTCCTTATAATGTGATAAAAAAAAAAAAACTTTCATTGCTTGTAGCCAAAAGCATTCCTTACTGATGTACAACATTTATTATGATGGGCAAACATGTTAACTTTTCTGAGCTTCAATTTCCTTTTATGTAAAATGGGACTAATAGTACTTAACTCAGTTTATGATTGTTGTTCTGTAACGATTCATCGAATAATGTATTTTAACAGACTAACACACGAGAGCAGCTCACTAATAAATACCTCTTTAGTTATACTATTGGAGCTAGCGTTGGTTTAACCAACTTGTAGAAAGACCTTCTAGTTTGCCAAAACTATACGTTCAAAGTTTTAACTTCTTCCTTCTCATTATTTAATTCTTCCAGCAAATCTACAGGGAAGCTGTGATTTTCCATTTACAGATGAGGAAACTGAGGCTTAGAAATACTCTTCCAAGGTCACCCAGTTTGAATGTGTCAGAGCTGGTGTTTGTGCCCTAAAGATCACCCTACATGCCTTGGAGGATAAGAGAACCCTGAACTGGGACCGTGAGAAGGCATCAAATTAGAGAAACAGTGGATTTAAAAACTCAGCCAGAGAGGCCCAAGGTGAGTGCCAAAGAGATGCTGAGAGTCCTGGAATGTATACATACATTATCTAAGGCTACCAGTGGGAGGTGAAGGGGAGGACTTGGGCAGCTATTGGGATGGAGTGCAAGAGCTATAGCTGAGAAATAGGAGCTAAGAATCAAGGTCCAGAAAAGCAGATAAGGCTGGTGGCTGACTCACATGCCTTCATGAGCCCAGATGGTTACATGAATGTGTGAGTCTGGTAGAAGCTAGACAAAAATGGATGGTGGGGACTAGATACTGGAGAGGGGGTACATGACTCAACTCAAATCACTTAAATTGTTTTAAAATACTGTGCTGACCCAATAAGACACATCCTTGGAAAATATTTTCTTGCTGGCCACTGGTTTGCCACCTGGAAAGTAATATAGCAGAAAATAGAAATCCAGGTTGTAAATGACTTCAAGGCCCAAGCTATTTTCCTTACCACATATTGTTTGATATTCATTTATTCCTTCCTTCATTCATTGGTTTTACCAATCAACAATATCATTTAGTGTCTTTGGACCATGTACTGTGGTCCGAAGGTGCTGGAGAGGAACAAGACATCGTCCCTGTACTTAATAGAAAGAGCATCATATTTATACACTGTAACGGTCCAGGAGAGGCCTCAGAGTAGCTCTTTTAGAGAGTGCATTGGAGCTAAAAGGACACAGCAACTGAATCTGCTGCGAGTGATCATGGGAGGCTGCTCAGAGGAAGGGAGACTTTACTGAGTCTATATGAATAAGTAGAATTTTGCTTTGCTGTACATTGTGCCTAAGATGAGGGCAGTAGTTGGAGTGAGGAAGATTAAGAAGAAACTCTGCATTAGTAAATAGATGAGAATAATATTATTTTATATATCCAAGTTTCCGGTTTAAGTAATTCATATCAAGCATAGGGAACAATATATGCAAGGGTCAAGAGACACGAGAATGGGGAAAGGAGTGTTGCTTTTCAAGGTACACGGCCTTGAAGGCGGGCCAGATAATAAAGGGCTTTTATGACAGCAAGTTAAGGCGTTTGGATTTTATTCTGCAGGCATTTGAAGAACTTTAGTTAGGAAAATTCATGTGCAAATTAGCATTTGGAAGGCTAGCTCTTGACTCTGAGTGAAGGCTGGATGCAGAAGGAGCAAAGATTAAAGACAGGGAAACCATACAGAGGCTTCTTCCATAGCATGGGTGAAATATGATAAGGGATTGGACTGGGATATGGGAAAGAATGGGACTGATGTGAAAAATAGGGAAGTACAGTGATGGGCTACGCTTACTGTTCAGGAAAAGCAGAAAAGAGAGAGAAGTCTAGGGTGGGGCTGTCAGACTCTCCTGAGCCACAGAACCACCTGAAAAGACCCCTAGTAGTTTGGGCTGGGGCTTAATTTGCATTTCCAACACATTTCCAGGTGATGCTGCCGCTGCTGTTGCTGCTTGAGGTACCACACTTTGAGAAAGCCTGGTCGAGGTAACTTGTAGGACCCTGCCTTGGGTGAGTGATGGCTTAAATCTACTCTACCACGAACTTTAGAAGTTGAGACAAGTACCGAATCAGCAGCATATCTTATTAATGAGTTATAGATAAGTTGTACCAAAATAAGTGGTTAGATAGGAAGCTTATGATTTTTCAAGTCTCTGGTTCTAATATGGACTAATATCATATTATCATGGTTCTAATATCAAAAGGTCTTAAACATCACACAGTTTTATTTTCCATGAATGATTTGGTCATTGAGGCAGAGAGAGGTGGAGGGAACCTCATAATTAAGCTTCTATAATTAGGAATGTAGAACAATTTGGGGAGATGATTGAATGACATTTCTTTGTAGTTTTGATCATAAGAAGAACTGTAAACAAGCAAATTATAAAAGTATTGAAATAATAATTCATACTCTGTCGAAAATACTTCTTATAAGAAAATATAGGAAATGTTATTTTCTCACAAGAGCATCTTAGAAGTAAAGTTTGGCTGGGAGATAATAAATGATCCTATTATTTCCAGCCATTGAAAGTATATTTGGGTGTTTGATGTTGCAGCTGTGGTGGCGGCCTTCCACCAAAGACTGACTGAAATCAGAATCCTAGGGGATGGAAGTTCTGAATCTATATTAACAAATTTCCCAGGCGATTCACACTCACACTGAAGTTTGAGAACCGATAGCGTAAATATTCAGCTCACAGGGAAAGAGGTTTTCTTCTCTCAAGAGATATCCTGACACTAATGTTGTTGATCTTGCTTGTGTGCCTCCACCATTGTCTCTTTTCTCCCCTCCAGTTTTACTGAGATTTAATTGACATACAACGTGTAAATTTAAGGTGTACAATATATATATGCTACACATATATATTGTAAAATTATTACAGTATGGATAACAGCTCCATCACCTCATGTAATTACCTTTGTGTGTGTGGTGAAAATATTTAAGATCTACTCTCTTGGCAACTTTCAAGTATATAATACAGTATTGTTAACATTGTCTCTAAACAAGCAGTTGTGGTAGGTATTCATCTCAGTCTACAGACTCTGGAGCTTAAGAAAGTAACTCTTTTTTTCTCTCTGCATCCCTCCTCCCTCACTCCCCTCCTTCCTTCCTTCCTTTCCACATCTTTGCTTCATTTTCCCTTGGTTGAAGCTTGGTTACTCTCAGTGTGGGGGGAGGGGGAGGGAAGTATAGATTGCATTTTAAGCAAATAGCACAAGTGTTACCCACCTCACTTTCACTCATGTCCAGTTGGCGAGAACTCAGCCATGTGGTGCCTCCTGAATGCAAGGGAGCTTGGGTAATTTTGTCCTGGCTGGGCAAACGCAAGCCCTACTAAACTCTCATAATTTGGAAGAAGGGCAGAATGAATTTTGGACGAATAACTAGCAAGATGCCACACTCCCTTTACATTTTTCTTTCCTCTTAAGTTTGTCCAGCTGCCTCTCTAGAGGTTTACCTGAAGATTTGACTTATATCAAGTATTCTTCTCAAAGCTTGAGCAATATCATTTCAAGGCTATTTCTTGAGGATTGAGGAGATGCTTGGTAAAGGACTTAACCTGTGTTCACTGCCAAGTTTAAGAAACACCTAGGCATGTGGGGGAACTGGTGAATGTCCTGACAGAGGTCTGTGTGCAGAGGGAAGGGTCTTCCCAGGGAGGTCTCATCCTAAAGCGAGAAGCCTGTCAAGGCCAGCTGGGCCTGCTGGGAGGGCTTTCCCGTTGGAAGGGTACACCCAGCTAGTGCAGGGTGGTGATTATCCCCGAATCACTGACAGCATGTTTGGGTCCTTGAGAGGAAGAGCAATGTGTAACTAACACCCAAAAGAACTCTGTAACTATTTTGGACCCAAGACACATTCCTTTTGGGGACCATTCTAATAGTTTTTCACATGAGTGAGAGCACTGATTCCCTCCCATTGTGCTACAATGAACACAAACTTTGATACCTGGCAGACCAGGAGCGCACCCGTGTGGGACTGTGGCGTCTGAGGGACCTCCAGGGAGGGGTCCTCCAGGTGGAGGCAACACAAGGCAGCCTGGGTGTTTGGTGAAACTGTTATTAGCATCGCAGTGAACATTATGCCTTGAAGATGCTGGTCCCAGCTGAGTACGGGGAGACAGCTATATCCCGATAAGCACAGCAGATGGTCTAAAGAGCAAAGCTGAACAGATTAACAGCGGTGTCTGGGGGAGCAGCCTGGACAGTGGTGGGTAGGCTGGAGGTCGAGCGCATGTGAGACCCTGCCTGAGGATGCCCCACACAGGGAGTTTACCGTGGGCCAGAGCTCTTGCATAAGTTGGCGAGAGCCAGAGTCAAAGCAATGTAGACTCCCTAAGGTAGAGACCTGTATGGCTTAGGCCAGGTGCAAAACGTTCCCTGTCACTGTTAAGAAAAGAACTTCTGCTCCATAAACTCTATAACTGAAAGCTCTGGAATTAAAAGTTGAAAATACCTCATGATTTAAATTGTACTGGTTTGTACTAAAGAATACTTCCCAGACCTAATCACCATGCCTTAAACAATTTGAATTAGTACAGAAGGACCAACAATTTAAGGCGAGACAGTCTGTGTAATATGATAACTAAACCTGGAGAAACATTAACAAATAATCTTCCGTCCTGTGGGCCCTCATAATACTTTGTATTTCTCCTGTAGTTTATTGCTTTCAGCCTTTTAAGTTATTTGGTTTATAAATTGTTAAAGCTGGAAGATACCTCTGAGAGTAATTATAGACAGGGACATGCATAACCAAGCTCAGAGAGAGAGGTTAAGTGACTTGATTAAGATCATATAATTTCTTATTCCTCCTAGTAGGTTATAATGTCCTTGAGGGCGGGCATCGTGGCTCACCTGCCATGCCACACTCTGCAAAGCCCAGTGCCTTGTTCATTGATGGCACTGTAGAAATCAGCTGAAATGAGCTACACTGGCTCTTATTTATGTGAGATGCATTTTATATTGGGAATTAAAAACAGGACTGAAATCTTATGAGAAGCCATACAAGAATTTAAAGGCCCATTTCTATGTAAGAAACTAGGACTCGGATGCATCTTCTAATGGGTGAAACAAACAAAAATGTATTTATTTATAAGTTATTTATTTAAATTGGAGTATAGTTGATTTACAATGTTGTGTTAGTTTCAGGTGTACAGCAAAGTGATTCAGTTTTATATATATATATATATATACACACACACACACACACACACACACACACACATATATATATATATATATTATTTTTCAGATTCTTTTCCCTTATAAGTTATTACAAAATATTGAGTATAGTTTCCTGTGCTATACAGTAGGTCCTTGTTGGTTATCTATTTTATATATAGTAGTGTGTATATGTTAGTCCCACACATTTATGTAATTCTTACCATGTGCTAGGCATTGTTCCAGCTGCTTTACAAATTTTCACTCCTTTGGTCTTCATAATAGACCTAAGAGTTAGGTCCTATGATCCTCACTTTACAGATCAGGAAAGGAAGGCATGGAGAGGCAAGTAACTTAAGTAACTTATTTAGGATCACACAGTGAATAATGACAGAGCTGGGATTCAAACCCAGTCAGCCCGGCTCCACGCTGCTTCTCCAAGGGTGTGGCCTGCTTAAGCAGTTCAGTGAAATTTTCTCTCCCTCTCTTTAAAATTATAACTGATGTGCAAGGCTTTCTTTGGCAATTTCTGCAGCCTGGTCACAAGCACCATGTGAGACTCCAAGAAGCCAACATTGCCACGGCTGACACATCTTCAAGTCTGTGTCAGCACAAGATGAACCGCAGCCAAACATGACACAACTGATGAGGCTCTGGGATGGCTGCCCTGTTAGAATCCTCAGGCAGAGTCAGCACAGGCAGAAACTTGTGAGACTTTGCTGACACAGCCTGCCAGCCTCAAGAGGCTTTTGTGGTGACCAGGGTGGCATGGAAGGAAGTTAAGACATTAGGGGTTTATAACTTTCTTTCTGCATCTTGCAGAGGTTGTAATTCATTCTGGGGAAAGTGCTGGAACTTCAAGCATTAGATCTATGTCCTTGAATAACTTTTCTTATCCAAGATTTGAACAAAGTACAAAAGCGGTTAAGCTGTCGTTTAGACTTGCCAGAGAACAGAGAAGTGACTGGAACAATTTGCCATAAAAGGAAAAGTACTCATTTCCAAAGCCTTTACTGAAATGATTGCTTTACTTAAATTTCAGATTTTCCCCATAAGATATAAAACTAGGCAGAGACTCTTGGTTCAAACTGAGCTTGTTTTATCTTAATGGCATATGTGGATTCAACAGTAGAAAACTGGGGAGATTTTTAAGCCTCATACGTAACCTGGAGTTGATATTTAGTGGGATAGTGGGAAATAGATTGAGAATAAGATGTGGGTGAATACCAAAACTTGAAACTTTCAAATGTTCTTTGTGATTATTATGAGATATCAACTTTCAATGTTCTTGTTTAAGCGCTTTTGAATTCCTAGGCTATTGTGATTTGGCCAGTGTAGAGAAAAGGGTCACTCATTAATGTGTGGTAGTTTCCCAGCCAAAGCCCTACCTTGGAACAGACTGGTTGTCATCTGCTCAGTTGTTGCACAGAGATTCAATAAAGGGAACATCTTTTCCATTATAAAAAGGAAATTCCATTTTGAAAAGCTGGATAATTGTATACAGTTTAAATCAACCCTGAAATAATATTGGAACCAGACCAGATTCTGAGGTTAAAATAGATATCTTGGGACATATTCAACACTTTGATGACAAAAGCCCGCCTCCTGGGATTTATAGCCTGAGAGACTTTCATTCAATTTGGAAACAAATTAAATGGAAAAATTTGGGCCAAAGCATGCAGCTCCCAACAATACATGGGGCTCAGATATTTACCATATGTTTTTCAAGTTCAAAATACACACTGAATTTCAATGAGGTGCCAGGTATAGTGTTGTACGGTATACTACAACAAGAGATAGTTCCGACCTCAAGAAATTATACCTCTGTGTTAGCACTGAAATTCATGGAGATCTTTCCCATTCTTTGATCTCGCATACTGAGTTTATGATGAAGCCACGTAACAATGCCTTTGGCCATTTGTAATGAATAGCTTAAGAAAGGAGCAGGACAGCATCACTGTAAGATAACAAAATGGAGGAGAAGCTTCAACAACTGAGCCATCTGTGGCTGAAACGTCATCTCTACCATCACCTACTAACCTGAGAGGGGCTAATGTCAGTCAACAGTTAGAGTCTTGGACACTCCCCATTATCCGAGAGAGAGTTTAGTGGTAACAATTGCTGTATCAGGCCAAAGAGTGATATGCCAATGTTCTGTGTCCAGTTCAGGAAGGAAGACTGTAGATTCTACATGAAGAATGTTGACAAAATTGTTGATTACTTAAAATGATCAAAATGGGCTTCCCTGGTGGCGCAGTGGTTGAGAGTCCGCCTACTGATGCAGGGGACACGGGTTCGTGCCCCGGTCCAGGAAGATCCCACATGCCACAGAGCGGCTGGGCCCGTGAGCCATGGCCGCCGAGCCCGCGCGTCCGGAGCCTGTGCTCCACGATGGGAGAGGCCACAACAGTGAGAGGCCCGCGTACTGCAAAAAAAAAAAAAAAATGATCAAAATGGATCTCAGTTAGTCTTGTAGAACTTCAGCTCACCTCTTGTCATGAGTTCTTGATTATTCACATAACTTAAAGCCTAGGAGTTATATCATACTTAGGAAGTTATCAGCAAGTTGCTGCATAACTTATCCGTAAATGATGAGTTTGCTCAGTGCCAGGAAGGCCTCCACCATGACAATATGTTAACCATCTAGTGAAAATGTGAATTTGAGATATCCAGTGTCATTTTTCCTTTCTTTCTTTCTGGACAACAAGTGTTGAGAGCTGATACAATTATACTCTTCAATTCATGGCAAACTAACTCATTGTACTATTTAAAACTTTAGCCTTAATTTAATTTTATTTTCCCCTTATTATTTTCAGTCCCCGACATAGGCACTCACTCTTGTATGTTTCCTATATGTCCTCCAATAGGTCTGTATCTTTGTAAAATCTGTATGTTTTTCTGTGTGTATCTGTATTTTAAATTTCTATGCAAATTGCTCTCTAGATCTCCCTTAATTTTTAAAGTTATACTCATGTTGCTGTATATCCATCCAGTTCTTTGCTTCTAACTGCTGCCTAGGATTCCAGAGCATGCATCCACACCACTTTATTGACCCCCTCCCTAGTGATAGATCTCTTAGGTCACCCCCAACTCCTCGATGCCACCATTGGTGCTTCTGAGAGTCACATCTGCTGAGATAAGATACATGAAATGTAAGCAGTGACTCTGCCTTTAAGGCACTCTCAGAGTTGGAACTACAAAAACTGTTAGAACAATAAAAAATCTTCTAGCACAGTGATACCCAGCAGGGGGTGATTTGGCTCTCCTCAGGTCAGGAGACATTAGGCAATGTCTGGAAACATTTTTGATTGTCATGACTGTCATCTGGTGGGTGGAGGCTAAGAATGCTGCAATGCAGGATAGTTCCCTACAGCAAAGAATTATTCAACCTAAAATGTCAATAGCACTGAGATTGAGAAACTGTTATAGCACAATTACTTTTACCTCTGCAAATCTATTCCCTTTATACATTCTTTGAGTTTTGATCTGGTTTGGTTTTCTTGCTTCTGCTTCCTTAATGTACTGTGACACTGACATTCCTTTCCTTGTTCGTCCTGCTTTATTTATTGGCTTTGACTTCTGCTCTGTCTTGTTCCTCTAACTGTGGTCACTTGTTTTGACTGGGATCAATTCATGGTAATTTCCATTTATATATCTGCAGGAAGCTCCTACTTAATGGCTTGACTTTTCATCCCAGTTCTTCCCATTCCTTAATATAACACAGTAATATTTCTTGCTGTAAATCAATAACTTGATATTCTGATTTATATATCTGTGGAAGAGATATTAGTTATGAAATAATCTCCATTCTCCACTTCTACCTTACTAACTGGACCCCAATTTTATTCCAGGTGGAATTAGTAAAATATGAAATACCCAGGCCTCATTTTCAGTTATTCGTGACACGTAAGCAATCATTGTTGATGGGTCTTCCAAAATGTTCCTTAAAAAGAAGACCGACAACTCCCATGCTCGTTCTTTGCTCTCTACCTCTTCTTCTGTATATCTTCCTGGAATGTGGACATCCTGGGCATCTTGAATAATGAGGCAGCCCTGATAATGGAAGGAAATGATAGGAATAGTGGAGTAGAGAGATAGAGTTTGGGTCCATGGTGGTAAGTGTAACCACTACACCAGCCGTGGTTCACAACTTTGGACTTATTTTACGTAGGAGAGAAATAATACTCTATCTATTTTTTTTTAAACATCTTTATTGGAGTATAATTGCTTTACAGTGGAATGTTAGTTTCTACCTTATGACAAAGTGAGTCAGCTATACATATACATATACCCCCATATCTCTTCCCTCTTGCGTCTCCCTCCCACCCTCCCTATCCCACCCCTCTAGATGGTCACAAAGCACTGAGCTGATCTCCCTGTGCTATGCAGCTGCTTCCCACTAGCTATCTATTTTACATTTGATGGTGTATACATAATGCTACTCTCTCACTTTGTCCCAGCTTACCCTTCCCCCTCCCCGTGTCCTCTACGTCTGCGTCATTATTCACTCTTATTTAATGATGATGTGAGCTTAGCTCATATGAATCCCCCACGTGCCCCGCCCCATGATGGAAGGAGGAGCTTTCAGTGTGCTGGCAAAATGGAGTCTGAGCCTGGAAAGCTAAAGATAACTAATTTTAGATGATGCTGGACTCATGAAAGTAAATTCTCCTCTATGAAGCCTCCCACCTGTCCGCCACCTTTTCCAAGTGATTGATAGACTTTGTCATCACCTGCCTGAAAGCCTCAAGATTTACATCATTGCCAACCTTCAACATGAACTATCCACCTATGAAAGTTCAACATGAACTATCCACCTATGAAACCATCTTTTCTATTTTTAGCGAAATGTTATTTTAGAAGATGTTAAGTATATATGTATATACACACACACACACACACACACACACACACACACACACACACACACACATATATATACATAAAATTATGTATCGTTTGCCTGACAATATTAGCAAGAAGCAACATGTCATGATCTGGAAAAGGTAACTGACCTTCAAACCTGGAGGAGGTGCCAAGTTTCCAAACTGACCAAGAAAATGGTCAAGAATCATTATTGATTTTAAAAGACCATTTCAGGGGAAAAACTTCTTTTTTTCTTAGATGCCATCTCAAAATGTTTTGCATTTTTGTGGAGCTTAAGGAACATGTGAACTTCATTCAAGGAAGCCGGAAAGCCCATATCCATAGGACTTGAGCAATGGATGTGCTAAGTCTTTCATCGAAGGCCTGCCTTCTTTAACTGTCTCCATTCTGCCCTAGAAAAAGACATATCATGTAGCAAAGGAGGTATTGTGGTGTTGTTGGATCTATAGCTGTTCTTTACACATTGAACAGAGGTTGTGCATAATAGTTTAGGTCACGGATAGTGAATATAAAGGTGTCACTGACCTCCTCGTCAATTATGATATGACTTTTGTGAGGCTGGATGAACAATCGTATTATCAGTATCCCTCTAATCCAGAGACATCAAAGGTTCATATTTTAACTACATGACTCACCCCTTAAGGACGTTTCAGAAACTATAAGATGAAAGTGACAGTAATCCTTCGTAGGGCACTACAACTGCTGAAGTGGAATCAGCTTAATGGATTTGGAAATATCAGTGTAACGACCTCAGAATATGATATCTGCTTATCATATAAAGATGATGCTAGATCAAGGTATAGAGGTATTATAGGAGCTGAAGAGGCTGAGATTCACTGTTTCTAGTCCTGGGGTATATCTAGGCCAGTCTATAGCCTGAGGAATGACCTCTTTCTTCTGTCTGCCTAAAGTGCAGGGGCAGACCCAGTGCTTGGGCTGTACTCTAAAGAGATTGCTGTCTGGCTGAATTAGTGATGAGTCACTTGCATCTACCCAGGGGAGTTTTAGGAAACTTCATGAAAGCCTGACCAGTGTCTTTATTTATTTTGTTTAAACCGCTACTGACTTACTCTGACAGAAGGCATGAGAAAAGTTAGAGTTAATTCCTGGGGCAAAGCTGAAGAATGGAGAACATCAGGATATAACCAATAGCGTCATATTAGGGAACACAGGTGTGCATGGCTATTGCTTGGATAGATAACCTTAAATCTTTCAGTCTCTTGGGACAAGCTGATTCTTCAAGATTTAATCAGATAGCCTTGAACTCCAACCCTTGTGGTCTTCCCCAATATCTCCAGGGATCTCAGAGGCTTCGTTTTCCTGATTCACTTTAGTTTTGAGTCCTGACTTCTGATTTATTCCCTTCTCTGTTGTGAATTTCATATACAGCCTCTTTTTGGCATCACCAGGCTGGACATTTGCTACATCCCTTTATTTTCTGAAGTGCAAGGATATATGACATAAGTAGCCGCCTTTCTGCAGGAAAAAGGAGGTACAAAGTGGTTAAGTAATTTGCCCAAAGTCACCCAACTAGTAAGTTAGAAGAAAAACAACATGGGACCTGACAGTCTTGGGACAAGGCAAACAATGACTGTACAAAATGATAAGAAGTACTCGAATGGAGGGGTGGAGGGTGGTGGTCAGTTGCTCTGCCTGGTAGAGAAAGAATACCCTCAGACAGGGAAGACTGCATTACACTAGAGTCAAGTCTTGAAAGACAAATAGACACTCAAAAGTTAGAGGGAAGGGCTTCCCTGGTGGCACAGTGGTTGAGAGTCCGCCTGCCGATGCAGGGGACACGGGTTCGTGCCCCGGTCTGGGAAGATCCCACATGCCGCGGAGCGGCTGGGCCCGTGAGCCATGGCCGCTGAGCCTGCGCGTCCGGAGCCTGTGATCCGCAACGGGAGAGGCCACAGCAGTGAGAGGCCCGCGTACCGCAAAAAAAAAAAAAGTTAGAGGGAAGGTAGGGAATATGAGAACAAAGACCCAGAGGCAGGAGAGTATGGCAGTTATCCTGAATCACCAAATAGGGGAAGGGGCGACAGCGGCTAGAAAGCTGCTTAGATAGAAGTGTGCCATGCTGAAGTTTTATACTGTGGGTACTAGGAGGCCACTGAAGGATTTTGAGCAGGGGCATGGCATGACTGAATTTGTAGGTTTTGCTATTTTAATGATTCTTCTGCTTACTGGCAGTCCCCTTCTTCCCTACTGAAGCCTGTCACTGATGTGCTATTAAACCTGGGTCTAGGGGCTTTACCTGGTGGCGCAGTGGTTGAGAATCTGCCTGCCAATGCAGGGGACACGGGTTCGATCCCTGGTCTGGGAGGATCCCACATGCCGCGGAGCAACTGGGCCCGTGAGCCACAATTACTGAGCCTGCACATCTGGAGCCTGTGCTCCACAACAAGAGAGGCCGCGATAATGAGAGGCCCGTGCACCGCGATGAAGAGTGGCCCCTGCTTGCCACAACTAGAGAAAGCCCTCGCACAGAAACAAAGACCCAACACAGCCATAAATAAATAAATAAACAAAACAAAAACAAACAAAAAAACCTGGGTCTATGTTCTCAGGAACTGTCCAGCATGAGCTGACTCACCGTTAAGAGTGAGCACCGTCCCAGGCATGCCATCATCTCCTCCCCAGTTACGAGAAAGCCACCTCCTCTCCATCATATCTCTGGGTGTTTCGCTGTCCCAAGTCAGAAGAAGACAGCTTGAGAGATTTGAGCCAACCGCCTTCTAACTGCATGTCCGCCTTCCCTTTGGAAACAAAATTACAGCCCATGGAAGAGAAAGATCACCCCACTGACGCACAGGCCCTATAATACCTATGATGCTGGCCTCAGCCAAGCCTCTATGACCCACACAATCACATTCGCTACTCCTCTCCCTTAAAGGCTCTGGGACTCGAACCAGCAGCCACTTCCCTGCATTGCAGGTGTCTAAGAAATGAGGTTCCTTGCTCACTCTACAGCTGTTAGAGGCGTAAAGTGCTCTTGAGAGAGACTCTCACTGGTTCTAAAAAATAATGCTCTTTTAAGTACGGCGAGAGTGCTCTCTTATAATTTATTTAAGAGGTCATAAAGTTTCTGCCAGCTCTGCCTTTTCAAACCCCAGCCTCAAATTCTAAACCGGAGCACTGAGCAGCCATTATCTTAAAATTCTCCTTATCATTCTGTGTAACCTTTCCCCAAACAGTCTAATAGCATGAAGAGTTTTCCTTCAAAGCAAAGGTTCCAAACTTCATGTCTAATATTTTTCCCAAGGAGGTTGAAACTACCTGAAATGTACATAAGACTTATACAATGGAAATAAAATTACCTTAGTAAGACTTTAAACTCCGGTTGAGTTTCTGGAGCTATAATTCTTCTCCACGACAGGCCTGCGGCAAAATGATACCATAGGAAACATTTGCACATACCTTGTTGGCAAAATTTCTCTCAAGGGTGTCTGCTTTCAGATTTTATACCTTAGTGTGGCTGTACAGTCATGGAGTACCTCTCCCAGAGTAATTTTCATTTTGAGACTACTTGCGACATCACAGGATCCAGATTTACCCTAGCTGAGGCTTGGATGAGTCAAGCAGTGGGGTGAGGTGACTCCTGCCCCTCTTTAACGA
This sequence comes from Neophocaena asiaeorientalis asiaeorientalis, assembly GCF_003031525.2. Taxonomy (NCBI): domain Eukaryota; kingdom Metazoa; phylum Chordata; class Mammalia; order Artiodactyla; family Phocoenidae; genus Neophocaena; species Neophocaena asiaeorientalis. The sequence continues at coordinate 4,587,025 of NW_020175528.1, forward strand.
ATACCAATATATATTTATTAATTAACCCAGGAGTGTGAGATCTCTAGGAGAAATAAATCTTGAATTGTGTTCATAAATTGCCTTTGGACTTATATAGACATGCCTGATGGACTTGGGAGCCAGGGAGCTCAATATCAGTAATCATATGATTATATATGTGTATGACGATTTAATTCCTGTTTACCTCTTCCACTAGACTGTTAAGCTCCATGAGGGTGGGCGCTAGGACTGTTTTTTCTCATCATTATATTCCCCATACACAGCACAGGGTACATAAGTATAAATCTTACTTGTGGGTAGAATAAAATGGCCTGGAAGCTACTTGAGAGAGACACATGAGATAGACAGAGGAAAAGGAATGGGTGTCTTAGTCATCTCAAGCTGTACTAACAGTCTTGGCGGCTTAAACAACAGAAATTTATATCTTACATTTCTGGAGGCTGGAAAATCCAAGGTCATGGTGCTGGTCAATTTGGTTCCTGGTAAGATCTCTCTTCTTGGCTTCCAGATGGTTGCCTTCTCCCTGTGTATGGTGGCATGGTGGTAGTGGTAATGTGAGAAAGGAGGGGAGGGGGAAAGAATCGCTTCCTGTTCTTATAAGGCCACAGTCCTATTGAATTAGGACCCCACCCTTATGAACTTATTTAACCTTAATTACCTCCTAAAGACCCTATCTCCAGATACAGTCACATTGGGAATTAGGGCTTCAGCATATGAATTTTGGGAGGACATAAACCTCTAGCAATGGGTTTCAGAGACAGAAGGACCTGAGGTAAAATTTACTTATGTTCTGTACAGTCTCAAGTAGTTTAAGGTTTCTGAGTCTCAGTTTCCTTATTTGAAAATGAAGATAATTATAGCTACCTGCAGGTTTATGAGAAGGATAAGTAATATAAACAACACTTGACTCAGGACTTAGGGCAGGAACCCAATAAATATTGGCCCTCTTGTTTATCTTTATGGGGCTTTCTTAGGACTGGCTTCAGATGGGACTGAGACATGCCTGG
>NW_020175528.1:4588378-4628353 GCF_003031525.2 Neophocaena asiaeorientalis asiaeorientalis
CCGCAAAAAAAAAAAAAGTTAGAGGGAAGGTAGGGAATATGAGAACAAAGACCCAGAGGCAGGAGAGTATGGCAGTTATCCTGAATCACCAAATAGGGGAAGGGGCGACAGCGGCTAGAAAGCTGCTTAGATAGAAGTGTGCCATGCTGAAGTTTTATACTGTGGGTACTAGGAGGCCACTGAAGGATTTTGAGCAGGGGCATGGCATGACTGAATTTGTAGGTTTTGCTATTTTAATGATTCTTCTGCTTACTGGCAGTCCCCTTCTTCCCTACTGAAGCCTGTCACTGATGTGCTATTAAACCTGGGTCTAGGGGCTTTACCTGGTGGCGCAGTGGTTGAGAATCTGCCTGCCAATGCAGGGGACACGGGTTCGATCCCTGGTCTGGGAGGATCCCACATGCCGCGGAGCAACTGGGCCCGTGAGCCACAATTACTGAGCCTGCACATCTGGAGCCTGTGCTCCACAACAAGAGAGGCCGCGATAATGAGAGGCCCGTGCACCGCGATGAAGAGTGGCCCCTGCTTGCCACAACTAGAGAAAGCCCTCGCACAGAAACAAAGACCCAACACAGCCATAAATAAATAAATAAACAAAACAAAAACAAACAAAAAAACCTGGGTCTATGTTCTCAGGAACTGTCCAGCATGAGCTGACTCACCGTTAAGAGTGAGCACCGTCCCAGGCATGCCATCATCTCCTCCCCAGTTACGAGAAAGCCACCTCCTCTCCATCATATCTCTGGGTGTTTCGCTGTCCCAAGTCAGAAGAAGACAGCTTGAGAGATTTGAGCCAACCGCCTTCTAACTGCATGTCCGCCTTCCCTTTGGAAACAAAATTACAGCCCATGGAAGAGAAAGATCACCCCACTGACGCACAGGCCCTATAATACCTATGATGCTGGCCTCAGCCAAGCCTCTATGACCCACACAATCACATTCGCTACTCCTCTCCCTTAAAGGCTCTGGGACTCGAACCAGCAGCCACTTCCCTGCATTGCAGGTGTCTAAGAAATGAGGTTCCTTGCTCACTCTACAGCTGTTAGAGGCGTAAAGTGCTCTTGAGAGAGACTCTCACTGGTTCTAAAAAATAATGCTCTTTTAAGTACGGCGAGAGTGCTCTCTTATAATTTATTTAAGAGGTCATAAAGTTTCTGCCAGCTCTGCCTTTTCAAACCCCAGCCTCAAATTCTAAACCGGAGCACTGAGCAGCCATTATCTTAAAATTCTCCTTATCATTCTGTGTAACCTTTCCCCAAACAGTCTAATAGCATGAAGAGTTTTCCTTCAAAGCAAAGGTTCCAAACTTCATGTCTAATATTTTTCCCAAGGAGGTTGAAACTACCTGAAATGTACATAAGACTTATACAATGGAAATAAAATTACCTTAGTAAGACTTTAAACTCCGGTTGAGTTTCTGGAGCTATAATTCTTCTCCACGACAGGCCTGCGGCAAAATGATACCATAGGAAACATTTGCACATACCTTGTTGGCAAAATTTCTCTCAAGGGTGTCTGCTTTCAGATTTTATACCTTAGTGTGGCTGTACAGTCATGGAGTACCTCTCCCAGAGTAATTTTCATTTTGAGACTACTTGCGACATCACAGGATCCAGATTTACCCTAGCTGAGGCTTGGATGAGTCAAGCAGTGGGGTGAGGTGACTCCTGCCCCTCTTTAACGAATACCAATATATATTTATTAATTAACCCAGGAGTGTGAGATCTCTAGGAGAAATAAATCTTGAATTGTGTTCATAAATTGCCTTTGGACTTATATAGACATGCCTGATGGACTTGGGAGCCAGGGAGCTCAATATCAGTAATCATATGATTATATATGTGTATGACGATTTAATTCCTGTTTACCTCTTCCACTAGACTGTTAAGCTCCATGAGGGTGGGCGCTAGGACTGTTTTTTCTCATCATTATATTCCCCATACACAGCACAGGGTACATAAGTATAAATCTTACTTGTGGGTAGAATAAAATGGCCTGGAAGCTACTTGAGAGAGACACATGAGATAGACAGAGGAAAAGGAATGGGTGTCTTAGTCATCTCAAGCTGTACTAACAGTCTTGGCGGCTTAAACAACAGAAATTTATATCTTACATTTCTGGAGGCTGGAAAATCCAAGGTCATGGTGCTGGTCAATTTGGTTCCTGGTAAGATCTCTCTTCTTGGCTTCCAGATGGTTGCCTTCTCCCTGTGTATGGTGGCGTGGTGGTAGTGGTAATGTGAGAAAGGAGGGGAGGGGGAAAGAATCGCTTCCTGTTCTTATAAGGCCACAGTCCTATTGAATTAGGACCCCACCCTTATGAACTTATTTAACCTTAATTACCTCCTAAAGACCCTATCTCCAGATACAGTCACATTGGGAATTAGGGCTTCAGCATATGAATTTTGGGAGGACATAAACCTCTAGCAATGGGTTTCAGAGACAGAAGGACCTGAGGTAAAATTTACTTATGTTCTGTACAGTCTCAAGTAGTTTAAGGTTTCTGAGTCTCAGTTTCCTTATTTGAAAATGAAGATAATTATAGCTACCTGCAGGTTTATGAGAAGGATAAGTAATATAAACAACACTTGACTCAGGACTTAGGGCAGGAACCCAATAAATATTGGCCCTCTTGTTTATCTTTATGGGGCTTTCTTAGGACTGGCTTCAGATGGGACTGAGACATGCCTGGGAAACACTGGGGGTAGGATGTCCAGAAGCCTCTTTACATGGGGAACCTTGATGAGGAAGAATCTGTGTTCAAGAAGCCTGACTGGGGCTTCCCTGGTGGCGCAGTGGTTGAGAGTCCGCCTGCCGCTGCAGGGGACATGGGTTCGTGCCCCGGTCTGGGAAGATCCCACATGCCGTGGAGCGGCTGGGCCCGTGAGCCATGGCCGCTGAGCCTGCGCGTCCGGAGCCTGTGCTCCACGACGGGAGAGGCCACGACAGTGAGAGGCCCGCGTACTGCAGGAAAAAAATAAAAAATAAAATGCAAGGACTAGCTTCTTTATATGTATCGTGATGATCATTATATTACCCTACAGGATGATTTTTTAGATTGAATGAAATAAAGTATGAAGCACTTTGCACCTAGTGGGTAGTGAACACATTTATTGAATTGAGTTGCCTGGGCAGCAAGACTCGTGGGATTTTTCCACCTCTACAATCCACTAGCTGTGTCCACTTTAACAAGTCTTTAATAATTGCTGACTTATTACTAGATTCTACCTCCAAGCAATCTGTCAATCCTACCAATTTCTCTGATCTGTTTCTGCCTTGCCAAGTTCTATTTTTTAAATTTGTTTTGTAATACATTGGTAATAGGGACTGGTTGTGAGACTGCAGCTTCATTGCAGAGGTAGCATTTTTGAGTGAACCCCCATGGTGGTCCCAAGAATGGTGACTGGACTGCTGCATGGAATTTGTGAGACCATTTCATAAGTGATGTTTTCGAGAGGAACTCTGGTTTCATCAATTTCAGAGCAAACCTTGGTCAAGGTTTTGTAAACATTTGTACTCTCTGGGGCCAAATTCTTAATTTGTGAAAGAGAAGGTGTTGAGGTGGAGGAAATGAGTTTAAAAAAATGCAGTGACTTGGGCTTCCCTGGTGGCGCAGTGGTTGAGAGTCCACCTGCCGATGCAGGGGACACAGGTCTGTGCCCCGGCCCGGGAGGATCCCACAGGCCGCGGAGAGGCTGGGCCCGTGAGCCATGGCCGCTGAGCCTGCGTGTCCGGAGCCTGCGCTCCGCGACGGGAGAGGCCACAACAGTGAGAGGCCCAAGTACCGCAAAAAAAAAAAAAAAATGCAGTGACTCAGTGCTAAGGACAGTCAGTCCTAAAGAGAAATGGTTGGTTTACCCTGAATTAGATCCTTTAACTTTGGCAAATGTGAAGCTTATAATAGATTGTTATGAGAAATTAATTGGCATCTTGTATTATTTTTCTGTGATGTATGTTCTTTCTTTAGAAACAAGAGGACTTAAATTGGGCTTCTTCCCAAGGTTTGGGCTCTCCTTGTTCCCAAGAGAGGATTAACAGAAAGAGTTTTAGGCATACCAGAGCTGACCCGAAAAAGCAGGAGAGAACTCTGATGGTATTTTGTGTTCTCACTGAGTAATTGCTCTACCCAAGAAGTTCATGCCTCAAACACTGAGAAGGAACACGAAAGGCTTGCAGGTGGCCCAATGAGGGCACTTGGAGGTGGCAAGACCTGGAAGTGAATGCCTGCCTGTGAGTACGGGGGCATGGCCACTGGACTCAGTGAAGTGTCCCTGGTGAGGCTTGGTGCAGAGCGAGCAGAGCCACAGACTTTTGAAAGGGTTTCGTAGGCCTGGTCTGGGAGCATCCTCACCATCCACCTGACGGAATGATAACCAGACGCCTCATTCTTGTCTTAATAGGTTAAAGTTCTAGTAAAAGGATGTGAGAGTGAGGAAACCATGAAAATTTATGATTTTGGACATCTTGTTGGCCTTGGTCAACAGATGCAGGATTTTAGTCAGTTTAGTACAAGTAAGGAAATATGACATGTCTTACACATTGAGGGCTGTTGAGCAAATTATACAAGTTACTAGTCCACCTAACCCTGGAATAAAGAACTAATCCTTCAGTAAATTACTTACATGCCTAAATGGGAGCTGGTTATGAAGCCTTTACTGTTCTGTTGATGGGAAAGCTTTCTTAAAAACATAAAAGAAGCAAAATATCAAATCAGCATATTAAAAGTTTAGAAACAGTCTAAATATCCATTAGCAGAGAATAGATAAAGTGTGAAGTTTTAATACAAAGGAAATCGATGGCAATATATCTCAGACTTCAGTGTGCATCTATCATGCAGGGACCTTGTTAAAATGCAGATTCTGGTCCTGTAGGTCTGGAGTGGGTCTCAAGATCCCACATTTCTAATAGATTCCCAGGTGATGTGATGCTGCCAATCCACAGACACTACCTGGAGGAAGGTTCTATCCAACACTTAAAGCGCACCAGAGCTACACCTGCCAAGATAAAGAAATCTCAAAAATATATCTTTGAGGTAAAGAAGCATGTTGTAAAAGGATGTGTAGGATATAATACAATTTAAATAAAATAGAAACAATGCAAAACAATGTTGCATATTTTTTATTGAGGCTTGACATGTATATAGTGAAAGTGTAAAAACAAGAGTAAGATTGATAAACGTTAAATTCATAATAGTGGCTATCTTTGGGGCAATTGGAGAGGAAAGAGATTGAGATTATACGTGGGGCTTTGATATGATCTGCAGTGTTTGTTTTTTAAGCTTGGTGGTGTGTACAAAGGTGTAACATTTTCTTTATTTTTGTATGTCAGTATTAGGACTGTGGGGTGTGTGTGTGTGTGTGTGTGTGTGTGTGTGTGTGTGTGTGTGTGAATTCAGTTGTCCAATAGAGATTCTGTATAAAAATTTGAGCTTTTTCCTTGTGATCTTTTGTTTTGAAGATAGAGTTAAAGAATAATCTCGACTGATTTTATTCCTTGGAGGCGTGGAAATGGGTAAAAGACAACAGTACTATACTGAGAAAAAGGGGAAAGAATTATTTAAGAAGAGATACGATATTTTCTTAAGTATCTTCAACAGAGGTTTTTTTTTTCCATGATAGGTAATTCCACTTATTTCATTGTTAACATTTAAAATTTGCCAATGAGGGACTTCCCTGGTGGTGCAGTGGTTAAGAATCCACCTGCCAATGCAGGGGACAGGGGTTCAAGCCCTGGCCTGGGAAGATCCCACATGCTGCAGAGCAACTAAATCCATGAGCCACAACTATTGACCCTGCACTCTAGAGCCCACGAGCCACAACTACTGAGCTGGCGTGCCACAACTACTGAAGCCCCTGCACCTAGAGCCAGTGCTCCTCAACAAGAGAAGCCACTGCAATGAGAAGCCTGCTGACCGCACCTAGAGAAAGCCCACGCACAGCAACGAAGATCCAATGCAGCCAAAAATAAAATAAACAAATAAATTTATAATTAATTAAATTTGCCAATGAATAAACGTTGACATTCTGGTAAAAGAGGAGCTTGTGTTAACACTGGAAGGGTGTTAATTAAAAACAGCCCATATTTTATCATTAACTACGTGTAGCATTGATGTACTTACAAGGAAACATTTTCTGTTTAGTTATTCTAGTTCTGTTTAAAATTAGGGTCTTTTTTTTTTTTGAAGGAAATTAAAGAACTAGGAATTTTAGTGAATAAAAATAAATGTCACAAAGAGAAAAAATGGTAAGATCAACAAGAGGTAAATGAGCAAAATACACAAATAGAATTCTCACAAAAGCAGAAATACAGTTTATATACAATTACCTAGAATTACGTTCAAGTTCACTAGGTTTGAAAAAAATGCATAACAAAACAGCTATGAATGATGCTTTTTGCCCTTCTAATGAGCAAAAAGCTTTTATTATTTCTTTAAACTATAATATTTAATTTTGCTGAGGATGTGTTACTCTGAGCACTTTCATTTAATCGGTATGAGAGTAAATTGTAACAATTCGGAACCCATTTGGCAGCATGTACCAAGAGTCCTGAAATGTTCATTACGTCTCCTGAAGAATCTCATTTAAGAATTTTATCTGAAATTCAGAAAATATATATAAATATTTCCATCACAATTTTATATGTAATAGTGAAAACCCTGAAGTAACCTAAATTGATTTGGACCCTACAGAAAGAGGATGTGAAGATGAGATTATATATATAAGAGATTTATCGGACAAATCTGTGAAAGATAAAGAAGGGGGAGAAGAAGTTGGAAGAGGCTTCAGGTTGCAGCGTAGTTCTCAGAAAGTCTCAGCTATACTGATGGGGAGTCCTTGAACAAAGGCTGTAGGGTTCCTGCTTTGGGTAGGAATATGCCGGCTCTAGTTCACACTGTGTGCTCAGTCACTGGCTGGGAGCAAGCAGTGCAAGAGGAGGCTGACCTTGGTGGGAACACCATGGCAGAGCCAAGGAACAGTGCCTGGAGCGGTCAGTGAACTGTGCTTCCTGCCACCGTTCCTTTTGTAGATCTGAGCAGTGCACTTCCATGACGCCACAGAACTGCTATGTCTAGAAGATAAAATTTTAGGCTAAGTTACGCTCTGATGAGGGTAAGCCTGATGATGTAACAAACAACCACCTTCATGACATAAAAAATAAAGTTCTAATTCTTGCTCATGTCACAGCCCGGTCAGGTATTTGGTAAATGGCCTTTTATGTGGTGATTCAACAGTGCAGATTCTTTCCAACTTCTTGGATTCCTGAGTCTTTAGCTTGTTCCTCTATAACCAGTTGAGAGAAGAAGGAAGGGAGGGCAGAGGGAAGATTTGGAAGACAGACTTAGGAGTGACATACATCACTCTCATCTATAGTCCGCTGACTAGAATACAGCTATTCTAACTGCAAGGGCACCTGGGAATGAAGAGAAGCACATGGGTGCTGGCACTAAGAGTACCAGTATTCTGCCACATCCATGATCCATCCCTTCAGCAGAATATTATGCAGATATTTACAAATGTCTTTAAAACTCATCCTTAATTTTATTGAAAACTACAGGTAAAGATAATAAGATTATAAGCTATATATACTAACTTTAAAAAATAATCTAAATCTACAAAAAGAAATAATTCAAGAAAGAAATTTTCTCAAATATCATCATAATTGTCTTAGGACATGCCATTGTGGAAGTTTTTCTTTGTAACTGTTTGTTATTTTTCAGTCATTTTCTATGCATTCCTGTAAATTGCTATTTTATATTTTACAAACATAATCTATAATAGAAGATATGAAGGAGTTAACTCCAGGCTGTTAATATTAATTACTGAAACACTGGGTTAGGAATGGGGAAGGGTGAGCTGAAAAAAAGTGAAACAAAATTATTACAGTAAGAGAAATAGTCTATAAAGGTAAAATACCCTCCAGACATTTAGTACAGAAATTTAGCAGGTTAGAGTTTAAATTTCAAGATGTAATATTATTTATTTTTGAAAAACAAATTTTTTATAACTCCTCAAATGTAAGGAACTTCTACATTGTTAACATGGGAAAGTTTTGAATATAGGCCTCGCTGATCCGCTGAAATGTCTGCACTCTGCCCTTCTCCTCTTCCCTGGCCGCCTCTGCTCTCAACGACGAAGCTGCTCTTGTCCACTACTAATGCTCTGCTCTGGTTTCTTCCAATGCCACGTTCTCTCCCAGTAGGTTAGTGCTATTTAACTAAATGACAGCTTTAATGTCAGCCACTACTGCAGCCGTTAACCCACTCCTGACTAAGCAGGTTCGTGCCACACATGTAGTGAAACCAGTATTTTAAAACAAAGCAAAACAGCGCACACACATAACCTAAAAAACACAGCACTGGACACATTTTAGAGTAACTTTTTATCCTAAACCTGCTGATATGAAGTGAACAAATGGTAAATTCAGTTCTCTTTTCAAAACCAATCAGCCATTACCAAAATAAATTAATCCAACTCTAGGGGTCTCCATTCTATAGCATGCTTACTTCTGTTCGTTGGCTTCAATCTCGGAGGCCAGATGGGACTAAGACCAGCTGACTATTCGGGGTCGTTTGTGTTTCCATACAAACTGTGAAATTTTTTGTTCTAGTTCTGTGAAAACTGCCAGTGGTAGTTTGATAGGGATTGCATTGAATCTGTAGATAATAATATTGTCTCATCTCCAGGTGAGTTTCTTTGACCTACTGCTGACTCAGCACTTCTTTTTCAGCATAGTTGAGGAACAGGTGGCATTGGCTGTGTAGAAGTCTAACTGACAAGGAAACAAGGATTTGCACTCCCACTTCTTCATACTCAAATTGGTTCTTCTTTAGCAATTCTTTAACCTGTTTCTATAGTTAGTTTTAAAGTTAAGTCCTACCTCGCAGTAAGGCTCTTTTTTTCGTGGTGTTTATCCCTCGTATTTACCCACACGTTGGAATAATTACCTTCCTGATCAGTGGGTCTCCCCAGCACCTATAGGGGAGGTGCTCCATTGACCAGCTGTCTCCCTCCCCAGGTCTGAAACCAACTGAACTCAGTGCAAAAGGAAGACCAATGTGTTATTTCCACCCTATACTGCCTTTGCAAATAGTCAGGTGCACAAAGATTTATTTTGTTTTGGGGATGGTTTTCCCCACGAGGCATAGCTCTTCCGTGACCATCTTCTTCTTCACTCTGGAGTTCACTTATCAGCCACCTGAGAGAATAGCTGCAGAGGTGTGAGAAAATTAATAGGCTGGATGCTAGTAAAGATGAGAAGTACTTTACAACAGCTAATTATAATTTATTTAACTAGTAAAACTTTTTTATTATGTGAAACTGCATCTATAGAATTTCTGTTGACAAGAAAAATATGCTGAAACATCTTTTTTTTTTTTTTTTTAGAATAATTTTTTATTTATTTATTTTTGGCTTGTGTTGGGTCTTCGTTTCTGTGCGAGGGCTTTCTCCAGTTGCGGTAAGCGGGGGCCATTCTAAATCACGGTGCGCGGGCCTCTCACTATAGCGCCTTCTCTTGTTGCGGAGCACAGGTTCCAGACGTGCAGGCTCAGTAGTTGTGGCTCACGGGCCTAGCGGCATGTGGGATCTTCCCAGACCAGGGCTCGAACCCGTGTCCCCTGCATTGGCAGGCAGATTCTCAACCACTGTGCCACCAGGGAATCCCTGAAATATCTTTGCGGCAAAACAAATAAAGTAGTTTAAGCCAAAATGATGATTCCCCAAATTTTCTTTTGGCACACTTGGCTTAAAATCAAACTAAGTCCAACCAAATCAAACAAACCAAGCCAAACCATCCAAACAATAATGTCCTTAACGATGGCCAATGTATCTTACTATGTCACCATATTATGGGACAATGTTACGTGCTTAATATTATGAGTTTTTAAGTTGCAGAAACTAGATACAAATTCACACTTTGCCAGTTTCTAGCTGTAAAATATTGGGTAGTTATTTAACCTTTCTTGAACTCAGTTTTCTCATCTGTAAAATGGGATATTGGGAGGACTAAGTACCATAATGTGTTTGAAAAATAGTGACTGATTCAAAATAAGTGCTTGATTAGTCTGTTTGGGCTGTTACAACAAAAATGCCATAGACTGGGTGGCTTAAAGAATAAAAATTAATTTCTGGAGGCTGGGAAGTCCAAGGTTAAGGTGCCGGGAGATTTGGTCTGGTAAGAGCCCACTTCCTTGTTCATAATTGGCCATCTTCTTGGTGTGTCCTCATGGCAGAAGGGACGAGAGCTCTCTGGGGTCTCTTTTATAAGGCACCAACCCCATTCATAAGCGCTCCACCTTCATAACCTAATTACCTCCCAAAGACCATACCTCCTAATATGAACACCTTGGGAATTAGGATGTCAATATATTATTTTTTTTTAGGGAGGCAGGGTCAACACAAAAAATTCAATCCATAACAGTGCTCAATAAAAACTAGGACTTAGGAGTTGTAAAACATTGCCCTTCAGCCAGTGTGCACCAGGGTCTCATTTCTCCAAACCCATGAACTATGGCCAGCATCTGGACTGATTGGTGATATTGGAGACTAATTAATTGCTGTCCTTGGTGCACCTGCGTTTTAACATTTGCTAATGTTACCCTTATGTAATAATATGTTGTGAGACTATTTCAAAGTGGAAAAAAAAAACAACAACAAAGTAGCCTCTTCATTCTCTAACTCCCCCACCTCACGTTTCACACTTCTTACGCTTTTAACAGACCTCACAGTAAAAACAAACTAATAAAACAAACAAATTCAATCCAAGCAACAAAACACTCCTTTTGGAGACTATTGTATTGATGTGTTGTGTAAAGACAAATGTAAAATGCAGATAAACAATAGCAAAAAACTTAAAATCCTCTGCTGGTTTTAGAAAATCTTTCCTAAGTTATTGAAGTTACTTTGAGTTACTTCATATGTTTGACTGAGAGCCAGCTTATCTCCCTTGTTATCTTTTGCTTGATCATCTGTCTAGAGCAAAGATTGTCTCTCTGTCTGTAGAGGAGATGGCATAGTCTTTGTTGAGTTCTAAATTAGGAAACATTTGTTCTAGTTCTGAATTGGCCCGTGACTTGCTGTGTGACTCTGGCTTCCTCATATAACTTCTCTGATCCTTAGTTTTCTCTACTCTATCGGTAGCATGGTATATATAAGTGGTAACTATTGGGTCTTAATAATGATGTTATTTTGGCAAAATATGTAGGAATTCTTAAATCTATTATTTTCTCAAGAATTCACCATTTGAGATAAACAAAAAGAAAAATAAGAATATAGTGGCAGCACAAATGTTAGCAATGGCTTTGGCCTTCGAATTTAGGCAGTTCTTCTGATAACTCAGCTGAACCTTGAGGATTTATTATTTTTTTTTAATTTAATGCTAAGTAGGCCAAGAGAACTTCAGACCAAAGCTGGCTTTGCTTGTTTTTTTGTTTTTCCCTAAGCACAAGCTACAGACCTTGTTCTTCTCACCCAAGAGACCTGAAGATAAGGCGTGAAAGAGGAAACCAGCAGTTAGGATTACTGCCTCAATGAGAGGGCAGGAGAGATGGAAGGAGAGAGGGAAGGAGGGGAAGTGAGAGAAAGACTGAGAGTCTGAACAAGAGCTACATGCTGGTCATTCAGAAATTATAGAGTGAAAGGAACACCCCTCATGACTAACATTTACTTGGGTCCCAGTAACGCCATTAGTGCACTGCCCAGTAATACGGGATACTCAACTTTTGTGGTGTTATTTGACAAAGTTGGGGTGCTATACCTTTTCAGTCAAAAACAAAAATCACCTTTGGCTGTTTTCCTGATTAAGAAATCAGGGGATTGAAACCAGGCTTTTATTGTAAACAACCTGACTTGAATCAGGCTTGGTTTAAAAGGGGTTGACGGCTTGGTTGGAAAGTAGCAGTAGCTGGAGGATGGACCACAGTTATTGGGACTTGTTCTGTATCTTTCTGTGAATCAAATACAGCACAGTTCAGTGCTTAAAAGCATAGGCTCTGAGTTTGAATTCCATCTCTGCTACTATTTATATGGCCATGGGTGAGTCATTTGACCGCGTATCTCAGTTTTTTCACCTTTAAACTGAGAGCTACTACTAATCTCTATCAATGTAGTAAAAAATTCAACTTTGCACGAAGAGTGGTCTGGCCTTTGCCCTACTTGAGGTTATCTGTAAGCCCTTGGAATGTCTTGCCTGATGAGGGTGTCTTTGTTTACCTGGGGGCTTTGAGCCATGCCAGGAAGTCTAATAATGTGATTTATGGTGGGGATGTTGAATTCTATGCTATCAGTTTGACCTGTGAAGGCACTGGGAACTGATGTTAGCTGTGTGGGCAGTCAATGATGGAGCCCCAGTAAAGATTCCAGAATTTAGGTGAGCTTTCCTGGTTGGCAAGGCTCTGTGTGTACAGTCACCCATCATCACCAGGAGGTATCAACACTGCCCACGACTACATGGGAGAGGACACGTGGAAGCTGATGTGGTACCCTCCTGGACTGGGCTCTATGAATCTCCTCACTTGGCTGATGTTTTAAAAAAATCTTATTTTATATTACAGCATAGTTGATTAACAATGTTGTGTTAGTTTCTACTGTACAGCAAAGTGAATCAGTTATACATATACATATATCCGCTGTTTTTTAGATTCTTTTCCCATATGTCATTAGAGTATTGAGAAGAGTTCCCTGTGCTATACAGTAGGTCCATATTGGTTATCTATTTTAAATATAGTAGTGTGTACGTGTCAATCCCTTGGCTGATTTTAATCTGTAGTTTTTTGGTTTCTTGGTTTTTGTTTTTTTTGGCTGTGCCACACAGCTTGCGGGATATTGGTTCCCCTACCATGGATCAAACCCGGGGCCCCGCAGTGAAAGTGCAGAGTCCTAACTACTGGACCGTCAGAGAATTCCCTGATCTGTAGATTTTAGCTTGTAATAAACTGTAACTGTGAGTCTAACAGCTTTCAGTGAGTTCTGTGAGTCCTTGCAGTGAATTATTGAAACTAAGGGTTGTCTTGAGGATTCTGAACTTTCCATTGGTGTCAGGAGTGAGACAGTCTTGTGGTCTGTGTTCCCTCTGACTTCACACATTCTTATAGGGCTTTGTAGAGGATTAAGTTGGATAATAGATGTTAAAGACAAATACGCCTGGCACAGAGCAAACTTTCAATAATTCAGCTATTGTCATTGTTTATATAATTTGAAGTTATACCAGGCAAGAGCTGAGAAGTGACTCAGTCAAGGTTGTCAAATTTAGCAAATAAAAATGCCGAACATACTTATTCTAAAAAAAAAAAATGTTCATCTGAAATTCAAATTTAACAGGCCTTCCTGTATTTTATCTGGCAACCCTAAACATAGCCCAATGTTTTCATTTTCTAGCTGAAGAGGCTATATCCACATGGGTTAAATATGCTGGTATCTGTAGTTAGAATGTGGTTGACGTGGGATAAGAATTCAGATCTTTTGATTCCCACGTACTTAGGAAAAACCCTAAAATACGCTACAGGTAAAGGAGAAATACCTTGAAAGGAAGACTAATAAGGGAATATAAATGCTGGTGATGTATAATGAGGGGTTGAAATTGCCCATTTATAGCCACTCAATCAGGGAACCCTAAGAGGTCTCCTGGGTTCTATCCAAGGAGTAATCACTTGACAGAGAAATTTAAATTTTGTGTGTTAGGACAGGCCATTTGAAATCTATTCTGAGCATTATATCTACTCAATGCCTTGCTACTGTAAATACTTTCCAAACCTGTTTGAAGGAAATTGGTATTTTCTGGGTAACTGTCACATGTACTTTGAATTTTACTGGTGGTCTTTCCTATGGTGGCTTAGTTCTTTACAATTTATAAAGCATTAGTACTTCATCTTCACAATAACTTGGAGGGGTAGGCTGAACAGATAGTAAAATCTCAGTTTTACAAATGAGTAAACTGGGGCTTAAAGAATGTTTGGCATGCCCACATTCACTGGCTGGTATGCTGAGGAGAAGGTATGGCAACTTCCAACTCCTGGTCCAGGGATTTCTTTACTATTCAGTGGTTTATGATTCCAGACACATATAGCAAGATTATAAATGAATTACAGAACCATTTCCTTCTGTATTAGTCTTCTCTTGCTGCCATAACAAAATATCATAGACTAGGCGGTTTTAATGACAGAAGTTGACTTTCTCAAAGTTCTGGAGGCTAGAAGTCCAAGATCAAGATGCCAACATGGTTGGTCTTTGGATAGGGCCCTCTTCCTGGCTTGTAGATGGCCACCTTCTCCCTGTGTCTTCAGATAGCTTCTTCTTTGTGCACTCACAGAGAGAGAGAAAGAGATCTCTGGTGTCTCCTTTTTTGGTTTGTTTGTTTGCATTTTAAAGAATTTTTTTAAATTTTAGTGAAATATAGTTGATTTACAATGTTGTGTTAATTTCTGCCAAACAGCAAAGTGATTCAGGTATATATATGTATTTTTTATATTCTTTTCCATTATGCTTTATCACAGGATATTGAATATAGTTCCCTGTGCTATACAGTAGGACCTTGTTGTTTATCCATTCTGTGTGTAATAGTTTGCATCTGCTAATCCCAAACTCACAAACCTTCACTCCCCGCGCCCCCCTTGACAACCACAAGTCTGTGACTCTGTTGTGTCTCTTCTTATGAGGACATCAGTCCCATCACATTAAGGCCCTACCTTTATGATGTCATTTAACCTTAATTACCTCCTTAAAGCCTTCATCTCCAAATACAGTCACATTAGCGGTTAGGGGCTTCAAAATGTGAATTTTGTGGGGACACAGTTCAGTCTATAACACCTACATTACATACCTTTGTGTGCTCAGTCCTTTGTTAATGTCAAGTGACGTAATGGGAAAGAGTGAGATTTCTAAATGAGACCGATGCTGTCCACTCCTACCTTCTTCCCCACATACCCACAGAGTAGTTAAACTATTAATACTTCAGGCCGTTTAACCTCCATGAGCCTCAATAACGACAACACCTCATAGGACTGTTGTGGGCAAGACAATGAAATGCTGTTGGTAAAGTGCCTAACATTTACAGAAGAAATTGTTCAAATACTAATGCCGTATCCCTTTTGATGCCACAAACAAGAAATAAAATGAAATAGTGATTAACTTGTCTTGATCATTATATTTTTAACTTGTCTTGATCATTATATTTTTAACTTGTCTTGATCATTATATTTTTAACTTGTCTTGATCACTATATTTTTAACTTGTCTTGATCATTATATTTTTAACTTGTCTTGATCATTATATTTTTAACGTGTCTTGATCATTATATTTTTACTTTCGGAGGAGAGAATTGTGTGATTGTTCACCAGTCAAGTTCTTAAATAATGTTTTTTCCTAAATTGTTTTCCCGTTTCTCATTTTCAAACTGCATTTGCTTTTTTTTTTTCCTTTTAATTAATTTGTTTATTTTTGGCTGCGTTGGGTCTTTGTTGTTAAGCGTGGGCTTTCTCTAGTTGTGACGAGCAAGGGCTACTCTTCATTGCGGTGCGTGGGCTTCTCATTGCGTGGCTTCTCTTGTTGCAGAGCACGGGCTCTAGGCGCTCGGGTTTCAGTAGCTGTGGCTCGCACTCTCTGGAGTGCAGGCTCAGTAGCTGTTGTGCATGGGCTTAGTTGCTCCGTGGCATGTGGGATCTTCCCGGACCAGGGCTTGAACCCGTGTCCCCTGCATTGGCAGGCGGATTCTTAACCACTGTGCCACCAGGGAAGTCCTGCATTTGCTTTTTTTTTTTTTTGCGGTACGCGGGCCTCTCACCGCTGCGGCCTCTCCCGCTGCAGAGCACAGGCTCCGGACACGCAGGCCCAGCGGCCATGGCTCACTGGCCCAGCCGCTCCGCGGCATGTGGGATCTTCCCGGACCAGGGCACGAACCCGTGTCCCCTGCATCGGCAGGCGGACTCCCAACCACTGCGCCACCAGGGAAGCCCCTGCATTTGCTTTTAAACCATATTTTTATGGTTTAAACATTCATATTTAACTTGAAGGATCCCTGTAAAATCTTTGTCTATGGGTGGCCTAAAAGTGGCTGTTTTAGATGAAACTGTTTATTTTGCAGATAATTCAGTAACAGTCCTGTTTTGACTTTCCTATCCTGGATAGTATCACGTTTTACAAACGTATGAAACATGCTGATGTAAAAAACAAAGACGCCTTCATTCAGAGCAAACATAACCTTCCCAAATCACAAGGATCAACTATAGACTTGTCTATACAACCCGTCTGACTAATGTCTGTGGCATATTTGGCTATAGAAATTTGAATCATCAACATTGAAATATACAATGCTTACTTTACAATGTGCCACAATGTAGTTGTGTTGGGGAAGAACGCAAGACCACTTTGACCACCTAGAGAGAAAACCAGTTGATTTGGACTTATGATTTTGAGGGTCTTCAACTTGATTTTAGACATTACAAACTTTGAAGCATGAGAAAGGGTAGATTCATCCTTTCAATTTTTCATGACGTTATTTCATCCCCTGCCCTACCTCCTTGAAATATTTAAAAAGAGACACCTTTAGTTTCTTGCTGCTCTTTTGCCTAGAACATTGGCTGTAGATTGCAATCACCTGGGGAGGTTTTAATATCCTGTTGCCAGAGTCTCAGGTAAGCCAACTAAATCAAGACCTTTTGGGGTGGGGATCAGGCCTCCACAGGTATTTGTTAAAGCTCTCCAGGTGCTTCCAATCAAGACTCAACCACTGTCTTAGAAGAAAACAGACAAATCTTTTGACCAGAACAGTAGTTTTCAACTGAGCTGAACATTACTACCACCTGGGAGAATATGGAGATGCTATCATTGCCTGGGGCCGCATAGTAAGGTGCTCTAATTTTATATGTTTGGGAATTTTCTCTATTTGACAGCAACTTGCCTGTAATACATATGTAGAGTTAAACTCACAGCTTTGAGCTGTGAGTTCAAAAGTAGTAAGCTCCTTTTCTCTCCTCTGCAAATCTCTGAATGGTGCTTAGATATACAATTCCCAGGTTCTATTGTATTTTATGAATGCTTAAACCTTCCATTTCCATACAAATTCATACATGGTTAAAACAAAAGAAAAAGATGAATATATAGAGCACTTCCAAAAAGACGAATTGTTCATATAAGAAGAGCAAAAAAAAAAAAAAAAAACCCAAAGAACAAAATTTAAGCCAAAAATGTCAGGAAAAACACAAAAAAAATAAAAATCAACCATAGTTAACTTACTTGTAAGCATTTACATTTCCAGGAACTATGCTAAATATTTCTTTGGTGTTATTTAAACATCTAACAATCGTAAAGACTATTGTTAACCTCATTTTTTAGATGCAGAAACCAAAGGTTCATTTCCAAGGTCACATGCCTATTAAGAGGCATTATTAAGGTCTGAGGTTTCACCCCACTCCTAAGCTAACAGGTTAGCCTCTTACAGTTTCACGGATGCCTGCAAAAGACACAACACTCCTGGATGAAAGACAAAGGACACAGCAGGTAGCATGAATTGCATGTTCCTGTCAGATACTCTTGCCCCTCAAGTCCCAGGGGAGCAACGTGGAGACAGACCCAGCTGGATGCTGTGGGTTCGCATCACAGCCGAGAAGCCCCAAGTTTAGGAGATCCCAAACTTTTTAATGGATTGCACACAAACTTGTCCAACAATTGCCCTGGATGGAGACATTATTATACTGGGCAACAAATAATATGCCTTCTGCTCCAGAGACACTTGGACCATCTCTGCTGTCTCAGGTTGTTCACTATACAAACAGCTTTGAAAAAATATCCCAGAATAAAATCTGTTAGTACCTCTGCTGAAAGGATGTGCAGAAATGTGAGATACCCGTGGATAATTGTCTTCCAACATGGAGTCATATTTTCAGCCCAGATGGTCTGACTCTAGCCTGTGCTTTTAACTTTCATACAGGCTCTCCTCGATAAACTGGAATAAGTAGTCAGAAGACAAGAGATGGGAAGATAAAGTTCAAAAGCAAAGTGGGAAGCTGTGGAATAAGTTTTGAAGTTGACAAAGGAACTAACTAGTTATGTACCACTTCCATTTGTCATGTAAAGTTACTAACTTAGGGATATGAATCACCTTTATCAGGAGCTAATCTCCATTCTGTTTCTCTTGAGCTTGATTTTCTGGGGATAATTAAGATGTTTTACTGTCTCTACTATTGCTGGCATCTCGAGAAGTCAACGAAGAAGGTACAGAGGTTGAGTGTTTTTTCTGCTAGAACATCATGCCAAGAGATGAGGTCTTAGAGCTTCCTCGAGGATAGAATGACTTTCTTCACAGCACCAATATTGTAGATAGGCGTTATTATTGATATACTACATTATTATTGATACAGTATAACCAGGTTGTGGGATCCATAATTGTATTGTTTGCATGTGAAATGGTATTTCAGGCAACCAGCCTTTGAATGAAATTTTGGAGTGGATGGAGAGTATTTCTGTAATATCAGTTGTTGTGTGCATATTTCTTTAAAAAGGTAAATTTTAAAGTCTAATTTCAATTGTTTCTTGAATGTCGCATGACCAGGTACCATTTATCCTCCAGTAACTCTTTAGTGGAAAAATAACAAAGCACTAAGAGAAAATATCTTATACTCACTGAGGCTGCCTGTGTGCTAATATCAACTGGACAATTCCCCAAATATAGTTTATAATTTAAGAGTGGAATAATAGGATATAAACCGAAATGGTGCATACATCAACATGACATGAATTATATTGTTTTAAGATATGGTGTCTGTTTCTCAATTTATAGATGAGTGTGGAGGTTCAGTGAGTGCTTTGCTGGCTTCCTCCCCTTATGAGAACAGCCAATAATTATCTTAATATCTCCTGAAATGATCTACAAGTAATTCAAATTGATGACAACTTGAGTGGTGCCAAACGGCTTGGCAGGAAGTCAGAGACTTCTTTGAACACAGCCATTTGTGCTGACCTGCTCTGTAACTCTGTATAATGGGGTTTGACTGATGCAGCATAACATTACCCATCTAGAACAAAATTGGTAAGCAGCACTCTCTCCAAGCCATCAACATGAGAAAAATATGGCTCTGAACTGGGTGTGTTGAAAGGGGTTCATTTTCTTCTTGCTATTTGCTAGTTTAACATGAGTCTAGGACCACTGGCCTATGTAAATGAGCTGGATATGCCCAGGGAGATCTGTGGTGCTTCACCGTTCAGAGGTAATAAACTGGCCAATAGATGACACATACTTGAAAGCAGAGACATCTTTTGTCCAGTGTTATTTCCATATGGAGCAATGGCTTAGAGAAATCTATTCCTGAATTCCAAATAACACTATTTTCAGGATCATTAATCCCAACTCTTTGCATTTCTAGTTTTTATTAGAGATGAGACGATAATCCACTTATTGACAGGAAATTATCCCTAGGACGTTCTTGGTCATTACATTACTTCCGTAAATGTATCAATGATTTTTTGTCAAAGAGTAAATTGACATGGTTGTGGGAGTTGGGGAGAGTGTGGCATCTCTTCCACTTATGATAATGGTGATATTTTGTGACCATTTCATTTCAATGTGTTTCATGTGGGTTAAACTCTTCTATTTGTTACAATCTTCTTTTCATTGACTGCCACATGTTGAAATTTTTTTTAAGGAAAAAAATGTTTTTTTAGCTGCTGAAAAAGATGAAGTCCATATTAGGCAGTAAAGTTTTTTTAATATATATATATTTTATTGAAGTATAGTTGATTTACAATGTTGTGTTAGTTTCCGGTGTACAGCACAGTGATTCAGTTATATATATATATATATATACACAAATATATGTGTGTGTGTGTATATATATATACATATATATACGTATGTTTATAGTTTTTCAGATTCTTTTCCCTTATAGGTTATTACTAAATACTGAGTATAGCTCCCTGTGCTCTACAGTAGGTCCTTGTTGGTTGAGATTAACATACACATACTACTATATATAAAACATCTTTTTTATATATAGTAGTGTGTATATGTTAATCTCAACCTCCTAATTTATCCCTCCCCCACCCTTTTCCCCTTTGGTAACCATAAATTTGTTTTCTATGTCTATGGGTCTATTTCTATTTTGTAAATAAGTTCATTTGTATCTTTTTTTTTTTTTAGATTCCTCTTATAAGCAGTATCATATGATATTTGTCTTTATCTGACTTACTTCACTTAGTATGGTAATCTCTAGGAATAGAAGCTAAGTTTTTAAATTTACAGATTTCACATAATTATTAAATATTAACTGTGGCTCAACTATGCACCAAGCAAAGGGCTATATCTTACAGACAAAGCGATGAATTATACCTAGTCTCTACAATTGAATCTCTACAACTAAGTGCATAGCCCTGCTTGTTTCAGAAATGTCAATTCTCCTTGCTTAGTAAATCACTTGGAATTTTTTCTAAAATTTAAAATTTGATTTG
Source organism: Neophocaena asiaeorientalis asiaeorientalis (assembly GCF_003031525.2). Lineage (NCBI taxonomy): Eukaryota > Metazoa > Chordata > Mammalia > Artiodactyla > Phocoenidae > Neophocaena > Neophocaena asiaeorientalis. The sequence continues at coordinate 4,608,810 of NW_020175528.1, forward strand.
TTCGTCCAGATGTTCAAATGGAAGTTTGCTAAAAGCCACATGCAGCAGACACTAAGCTGCATAGCCCAGATTCCCATTACCTGTGTTGGCAGGCCTCCTCTCTAAACTCCTTCCTGGAATTGCCCTCAGCTGCCTCGCGCAAGGATGTGTCCCCTCTCGGGGCATGCAGTCACTGGAGGACCATGTATAAAAGCTCAGTCCCCCTCACCCCAACTCAGGATGACTCTGCCAGGTCATCCCACCTCCAGAGCTCCCTATGGAATTTTTAAATAACTTGTGTACATATGAGTTTCCTAAAATTAGAAATATAACGAAATGAAACATGTTAGAGTAAACTCATTGATTTATGTCTGGTCCTTCCTGAAGTCCTACTAAAATGATCCCAAAGGAATGAAAAAGTTTAAAAAGCCCACAGGGCGGGGGGGAAAAACATGAAGAATAAAAGAGAAGACTACAATAGACTAAAAACGTAAACCAATTTTTTAATTGCTGGGAAACTGATGTGTGAGTGGGAATTGACTTATCCAACTACAGAAATCTCAAATCTAAGCTTGCTAGTGGAAGAGTAAAGAAGAACCAAGCCAGTTTGTCCTGTGGATACCTGGAAAGGCTAAAGAGTTGGTGGTTTCGGGTACCTCAGGACAAAGGATATAGGATTGGATGAAAAATGGGAAAATCAGATGAAAGCCTTGAAAGTATCAGACCATGGGATCACCTTCCTGATCGCAAATTGCTACCTTTCTCTAACCCATGAAGAAGCCTGAGTAAAATTTTCTTACTCTAGATGTTGAGTCAGACAAGTTCTGAGTTGGGGAATACTGAACACACCCAGGGTGGCTGTGGTGAGGCACACTGAAACTACAGGAATTAAGTCAAAGGCTACATACTGAATTGTGAGATCCTTACACCATACTTCCCTTCCTTGGTTCCCAGAATGCTCTTAGCTGGGTGATTTCTCCAGGCAAGAGACTGGAAAATTGCTTTCTTGGAAACTGATTAACCTAAGAAAAAATTCCTATGTGCTGAATCAAGGGGTCCTCAATGAAATTGCTGGGTTTTAAGTTGACCATGCTACAATAAAGCCCACCAGTTGCCAAGATTACTCAGGTCTATAGAACTTCCAGTCATCAGTTTAGTTCCTTGTTCTTAAATGTGAAGAGATAGCAAAAAATCACCTAACCTTCAAGGAAGCCTCTGTAAGAGAGAGATGGAGAAGAAGGGGAGAAGAGGGAATAAAGTCAAAGAAAAAGAGGCAATACAGATAACAGGCTAACACATGTGCATGTGTGTGCTCACATGCATGAGCGCACACTCACACACACACACACACACACACACACACACACACTGCTATAGACTGGATACTTATGCCCCTCCCCAAACACATATGTTGAAACTTAATCCCCTGTGTAATAGTATTTGGAAGTGAAGACTTTGGGAAATGATTAGGTGGATCTCTCATGACTGGGATTAGTGTCCTTATGAAAGAGGCCTCAGAGAGCTCTTCCACCATGTGAAGACGCACTGAGAAGACAGCCCCCTACAAACCAGAAGGAGGTCTCACCAGACCTCACATCTGTTGGTGCCTTGATCTTGAACTTCCCAGGCTCCAGAACTGTGAGAAATAAATTTCTGTTGTTTATAAGCCACACAGTCTATGGTATTTTGTTATAGCAGCCTGAACGAACTAAGACACACACACATCCCCAATTAACATCCTCATAGACATTGTACACATGAAGTAAGGACAAGGGGCCATAAAATAGAGTCAGATAATAAGAAATGGTAATATAATATTAAAAAATGGTAATATAAATAAAAAGTCAAAAAGAAGGATTGAAAGTTAACTTCTAAAATATCTTTCAGAAAGTATAAAAATAGTGGAGACAGGGCTTCCCTGGTGGCGCAGTGGTTGGGAGTCCTCCTGCCGATGCAGGGGACGTGGGTTCGTGCCCCGGTCAAAAAATAGTGGAGACAAGTTAAAAATGATACATCCAATAGGCCTGACATTCAACTAATATGAGTTGAATATATTCAACTCATATAATATATTGAATATATATATTATATTATATAACTAATAATATATAACTAATATATTCAACTAATATAAGCTCCCCCTTTCCGCTTTGGTAATCATGAGTTTGTTTCCTATGTCTGTGAGTCTGTTTCTGTTTTGTATATAGATTCATTTGTATTATTTTTTAGATTTCACATATAAGTGATATCATATGATATTTGTCTTTGTCTGACTTACTTCACTTAGTGTGATAATCTCTAGGTCCTAAAGTGTGAACCTCTATTACTTAAATAAAAATGAAAGTTAAATCTTAATTTAAAAAGAGATCTGGTCTAGCCTTTTACTAATTTGAGGCTATTTGAAATTCTTTAGTTATCAGTGTTCACATACAAAATCAGATGTTCACGGATGCTGAAATTTTTCAGGGTGAAATGTCACCATTCTGTAGATTAGAAATTTCCCCATTTTCATTGCACATAGCTATTTCAGAATGAAGGAGCAGCTCATAATCATTGAAAATTTGAAAATGGTTCTCCTTCCTCGAAACAGGTCAAATATTCAAGGGAAAAGTGGTGAAAATATCATTCCTTTCTAGCAGTTCCAGCAATCTATAATAAAGACAGATTTTTAGAATGTGAAACTAACTTTGAGGCAGATGGCTTAATGCCAGAAGACAATTAATAATCCATAATTATAAGAGAGGAAGATAAATATGAAAATGATAGATACAAAACTCTGCTCATTAAACTGAAAGATTAATCTGACCTACAATTTGGGAATTTCAACTCCATTCCTAGACAGAGGACTGAATGCACAGTAGCAATAATAACTGCTGCATCTTTTATGCAGGATTAATAATACTTCCACTGGTGATCATGATTTATAACACAATGCATATTTCATAGAGGTTCAATCACACATTTTCCAAAGAAATTATTGTCTCAAGTGCGGTCTTGAAACTAGAACCCAAAGTTCACTGATGTTCTTTCTCACTAAAACTCATGTTCTTAGAACAGTTAGAAATATAATTCATTTGAATGTCAAAAAAGAAGGAATTTTTTGCATAAATTTCTGGAAATATAAGAAAATTATGAGAAGTATTCCATTTCCAATACTTTCTATCTCCAAATCTTGGCAAAAGCAATTAACATAATAAAGAACAAAATTTATATATATGCAAAATTGTGGACAAGGTTAGTTAGAATCCACATCAAACTGTAGAGGGGCACTCATTTTGGAATTCGGTTGTTGAGATCCCTCAGATTTTAGAGTTACATTCTACTGATTTTGTCTAATTTAAGATTATTTTTGTAAAGTAGATGTGGTCCAACTGCCAATTACTATACTGAAGTTTCTTAGTAAACTACAGAAAATGATGGTCAAATACACTCTTTATTCCTGATTTTGTGTTTCTCCATCCAATTCCCATTTACTCTCCTACTATAACAAGCTACATGGGAAGATAGGAAATTGCAAGTCTACTGCCACATCTTTCTTGCTCTTTTGTTTTAAAATTTATTAAAAAGAATTATTCAAAATAATTCAATTGGGAATGGTTTCTCAAAGAGGTTTTTTTGGGTGATGTTAGAAAGGGGATTTGGATACTGAAAGAAAAAACGCTCAGCAAAATGCCTAGCACAACTACTCCACTCCTATGGCTGCGCGACAGCCCTCTTTTCCCAAAAGTAACCAGCCTAACATGCACAGTTATTCTACATGCCACCAGTGTCACAGTACTCCACTTTGCCTGGAAAAAATGATGGCATGAGGTAAAGATTTGTATACACTAATGAGCAATAGGTAACGGTTTGGCCACATGTTTGGAAAATTGGAAGGGGCATAATTGAAGAAGTAGTGACAAGATGTTGTGGAAGAAAAATGTAGATGAATCTCTCAAACTAAGTCCCCAAATGTTCATGTGTGTCTCCATTACAAAAGAAGATCTTAAAAATCAGGTGGATAGGATGTGCACTCTGATTTTCAGTCAGCCATTTACCACTGTTCTAATACTTGTTCACTATGCTCATAAAGTGGTCATATTGGTAGGATGGACGTGGAGTCCATCCTAGAACTCAAGAGCATTTACTTCTCACCGAGGGTGATCTGGCTAGTATCACCGAGAGTCCAATTTGCAAGAAAGCAGCTACTAAGCTGGGGCTTTAATTTGGCTTTATACCTCTGCGACCATCCAACCATATGGGAGAAAATTGATTGCCTTTGAAACTGCAGTTTATTCCCACTGGGACAGATGTCTGTTCTGAATTTGCATTTGTTTTCTATTCACATTATGACTCTGTTTACTGATGAAATTCCTTATACCTTATACCTTGTCATGATATCCCTTATTTTATTATTTTTGACCAAAGAATTTGATTTAAGGTAAAGAAGTTTCACTGAAATCATAAAATAGTGGAACTGACTTTTGGAGGTTCAGTTATGATTCCATTTGACACACATCATCTTATGAAAGTTAGAGTTTCCTTAACATCAGAAAATATGTATTAAGTCATCAAGGAAAATAAGTGGAGGGGGCTGATGTTCCTTTTCTGAGACTGTGTTGCCATTCAAGTTTTTAGTTTTGTTTCCGTTTGGGGAATGTCGAGGGAACATAGCAATGGGTTCACTGCTTTGGAAGCTTGGACTACCATCTAGTAATTTTGCCTTTGTCATGCAACTGGGAAAATTGTGAAAAACAATTATGGCATTAATTGAGGTTATTGGCCCTGTTTATCAAGGGGAAATAGGGTTTCTGCTGTACAATGAGGCAGAGAGACAAACGGTAGGAACCTGGGAAATTATTTGGGGGTACCAACTTGTTTTGGTATGACTAGAGGAAACAGTTAACGTAAGACTATTACAATCCAATATATACAAGATCACCAACCACTCAGGTCTCCATACTGCAAACTTGGATTATATCACAGAACAGGTAATCTCTTCCAGCTGGGGTACTGCTGCTACCAACTAAAAGCCATGATACTCTATAATAGGCAGTAGAGGAAGGAAGTAAAAAAACAGCCTCATGACCAGTAGCAGAAATGATGGTGTTAACCTTTACCATTATTTTCCTCCTTGGGTGTTATGCACACATCTTTATACTTTAAATCAATATGTATTCTCATTTTTCTTCCATTATCTCACTATTTTATAAAGGGGGTTATGTGGTAATTAGATGTTCCAGTTAGTTTCCACACTATAGAATATTGAGATGGTATCATGAAGGAACTAGATGAGGTAAAGAGCAATGCCAGAAATTGTGGACTTGCATCTGGATGAATTTTGGTTGTTTCTTTAAGGAAATAGATGAATTTTTGTTATACAGGGATATTGTTGAAAATGTACATATGGCAGTTTGGGCGTACGGATATCATATAGTCAGAGAAGTAGACTGTAGTGGAATTTGTTTTTCATTGTCAATATAGCATAATTTTCTCTTTAAAAAAAACACCAGCACTCCTATTCCTTCTTGAATTACCTCTTGTCTATTGAATATAGTCTCTATTGAATATAGTCTTGTACACCTCCTGTCTGTTGAATATAGTCTTGTACACCTCTTGTCTATTGAATATAGGTATGCTTTAGTTGTTCACATCCTCCCTTAGCCAAGGGGTAGCACATCACCCAAGATAAGTGAGTTGGATGCTTTCTTCAATTTTGATCAAGGAGACAAGACAACTGGCTGTGTTTAGAGGGAGATTTTACCCTGATGGTGGTGTATTGACTAGATTGTCCATGTTACGGCCAAGTTGCTTCCCTACACAATTTCCTCAGTAGGCCTCCTACCTTCAAACTATGTTGTGAGACTCCAATAACTTCTCTTTTGCTTAAGTTAGCCAGGGTATTTCTGTTGCTTGCAATTATATATTGGCACAGAGCCAAAAGGTGTGGCGAGTTCAGACAAGCATGCAAGATGCTGAGTGGTATGTAAGGTTTAAGGGTTATGGAAAAACAATGAAGTATAAATAGCAGGAGATGTATAGGAGACTGCAGGCAACACCTTTTCTTGTAATGGGCAATTATATTGGACATTAGAAGGTCCAGATTGCACTCAAGAAGGATATAAGGGGATTATGTAGTTGGAGGGACAGGTATCAATGCATGAATTGATAGATAGAAAATTCTGTGAAGAGTTCAAAGATAATTCCTACTGAGTGTGGGTGTAGGGAGAAATTAAGAAGGAGGCAATTTTGAGAGCATTTCATTAGGCTATTCAGATAGTTATATTAAAGTAGGTTTTTAAAAATTCCCAGGGACTTCCCTGGTGGCACAGTGGTAAAGAATCTGCCTGCCAATGCAGGGGACACAGGTTCGATCCCTGGTCCGGGAAGATGCCACATGCTGCAGAGCAACTAAGGCCCATGCGCCACAACTACTGAAGCTGCGCTCTAGAGGCCACGAGCCACAACTACTGAGCCCACATGCCACAACTACTGAAGCCCGAGCACCTAGAGCTTGTGCTCTGCAACATGAGAAGCCACCGCAATAAGACTGAGCACCACAACGAAGAGTAACCCCCACTTGCCACAGCTTGAGAAAGCCCGTGTGCAGCAATGAAGACCCAATGCAGCCAAAAATAAAATAAATTTATTTAAAAAAATTTTTTAAATAAAGATACCTAAAATGATTTTTTGAAAAGGCTCTTAATAATCTTACATTATAGTCTGTGTGCAAATCAAGTATCATAAAAGTACACTGGAAGTATATGATGTACCATACAAAAGCATACATGTTATTATGACTATGATTGTCATTGTTATTTAAATCCAGTCATGTTGATTCATGAAACATTCTCTTTGAATCATTACAAAAAAATTTCCAGATGAAAAATTATGCTCTAAGTCACTGGGTATAGTAATCTAAATACATCCTTCATTATTGAGAAGTTAAAAAACACAACACCAGGAAAAACTCTATTGACTTTATGGTTTCTATGTACATGAATGAATATGGAATGTGAATATGTGCCTTTAATAACTTTTCTTTTAAAAAATGCATTTTAAATTACTTTTGCTTATTGCCTCCTTAGGAAAAATCATAAATGCTATGGTATGATAGAAATATCGGTGAACTTGGAATCAGAAAACCTGGAATCAAAACTCAGCTTCACATCTGTGTGAGCCCTCTCAGTCACAATATTCTACACTTTTATAAAGAGAGTAATAATCTCTACTCCCAGGGTTGCAATGATCATTAAATGAGACATTTTAAATGAAATTATTTGCAAAACATAAAGCAGCATAAGTGAGCAATTATTATTAATAATTAATAGACTTTTTTAGTATATTTCAGCTTGTTTTTCAGAAAACCAACCAAAGTAAGACAACATGCATTCTTTCATCCAAAAAATAGTTACTAAGTTATTACTATGTGTTTGGCAGTATTCTAAGTACTAAAGATAAAACAGTAAACAAAACAGGCAAGGTTTCTGCTCTCATGCAGCTTATCCTAATGATCAGATAGAAAATAAACAAGAATCAAATAAATGGAAAAAAAAGATTATTTCAGATTTATTTGTGTGTGTGTGTGTGTTGGTCATATAGTAAAACAAAGTGATGTGAAATAGGGTTATTGGGAGAGTTAGCTTAGGTTACATCTACCTGGAATGGCTATCAGAATTAAGGGAATCAACAGCAGAAATCAAGAATTTGTCCATGGACATACTCAAGTGGGAATGTCAGGTAAGAACATGACGTTCAAAGTTGAGGTTTAGGCTCAGTTATAAATCTGAGCGTTTTCAGCATCTGAAAGTTGTCTAAAGCCATTGGAAAGCATGAAATTGTCTAATGAGGAAAATACATTACAAAAATTAGAAATGATTCCAGGTGGTGTGAGCCTTGGGGAACTCTTGTATTTAGAGATTTGGTAGAGGAGAAGAAATCACAAAAGAGAGTAAAATTGAATGGCCAGAGAGGTATAGGGAAAAAAAACTCAAAGAGTATGAAATCATGGAGCAAGAGAAGAGAGTGTTTCTGGAAGGTATAAGTGATCAGCTATGGAAAATACTGTTAAGATTGTGAGTAGTATGAGGAAAGAAACGTGTTGATTGACTTGACAACATGGAGGATATTGGCGACCTCGAGAAATGCGATTGTATGGAGTGTTAGCTGTCTGAGGAATGAATGGAAATTGAAGAAAATTGGATTACTGGTGTCATTTGAGAGCTTAGTTTCTCAAGATGCTTAAGAGATGGAGCCTGGAGCAAGTCATCCTGAGAAATAATTGAGGAAGTAGGGAACATGAATGGAAGGTAGTGTTGTTGAAAATCTGAGGAGCATTAAAAAGTGCATGTTTCCATGCAGGAGGAAAAGGGACTGTTGGGAGATATAGGGGACTAAAAATCAAGTTACTGCTATGTGCCAGGTATGTCTGGATGTTGCATTTAATTCTTATGATCCAGTGAGATATGTTGGAGTGTCATTAATTAGTTGATATGAAAAATGAAAGGAACATATGCACAAAATCTTACAGACCATCCCAATTCCCAATACTGTACAAAAATACATGCCCCTCACTCTTCCATTTGTGAAAAGAAAAAAAAAATCACAGGCACGTGAAAAGATTCAATAGATTCCAATGAGGACATCATTCCATGGCATCAATGAATATGTTTTCTCATAAAAGAATGATACAGCAAAACTTAGTAGAAAACTTTAGAAATGTCATTGTTGGATAGTGGTTAAGGGCACAAGCTTTTGTCCAGATTTAACGCTCTGTCATGTAATATATAAAGAACTTGCATGAGTGAATTTGATCTCCAAATTCATCCCTTTTGTTCTGTAACACAGAGATTCCTCCCACTAAAGGGTCAGGATATATTTCTTTGCTTCTTGACTTTAAGTTCAGCCATGTGACTTTAAGAATCATTGATGTGCCATTTACCATAAGCATAGGCCCTAAGAGTCCTTGCATATTTATGCTTGTCTCCTTACATTTTTTTCTATCATCATTAAATGACCGTGTGCAGACTGGCTCATTGGTCCCAGAAGGAGGAGTAGAGACACATGGAACAAAGTGGAACCAGCTGGATAAGCCCACCTAGATCAGCCAACCTCCACCCAAGCTCCAGACCCTTGAGCAAGCCCAACCAAGATGAACAGTGCCTTCCAAATGAGCCCAGTCAAGTCCAGCCTGGGGCTTTGTAATGTAACTAAAGCTTTATAAATCCCAGGTTTCTTGTCTGTTAAATATGAATAATCTAAGGATATAATGTATGCAAATCTATGAAACATAGTAAGCTTTTAATGAAATTATTTAATATTGTCTGAAACATATTTAATGAAATTATTATTATTACTACTATTATTTTTATTAAATTATTTAATAAGATAATATTCTCAATGAGATTGAGAGAGAATTGGCTGTTTTGGAGATGAGAAATGAATGGCAAATAAAATATACAATAAAAGTAGTGAATAAAACTTTGGATGTTTGAAAATAACCTAATTTAATTTTGTAATAGTTTTAAATGAAGCCTCAAAAACTCAATCAGAGAAAAAACATAAAGAGAAGAACATAATAAGAGAAAACACAAAAGCCTATAAGTATACATCCAATAGATCCAAAATGTATAAAACAGGAATTCCAAAAGTCAAGAACTAAGAAGGCAGAAGGAAACAAAAAATCAAACACGTAGTAAATTAGTTGAGCCCACATACAGGATTGTATCTTCTGAATTATAGGATTTATTAAGTAGTAGACACTTTTCAACTTTTTATTATGGAAAATTGCAAACCAATATAAAGGTAGACAGCATAGTTTAATGAACCCCCATATACCTATCACCCAGCTACAATTATTAGTCCTTGGCCAACTTGTTTCATCTACATGCAAATTAACTTCTTCCTCCTCAATTATTTGGAAGTAAATCCTAGATACCATATCAACCATATCATTTCTTCTGTAAATATTTCAGTTCTTATTTCTAAAACAAATACTTTTAAAGAGGCTAATCATTATCATTCTTAAAAAATTGAATTGATAATATCTCCTTAGTATCATCAGATATTGTCTTGTTTGAATTTCTAATTGTCTCCTAAATGTCATAAAATATATCTATATATTTTTTACAATTATTTCTTATTAAAGAAAGAGTGGGTTGTTTTTTTTTTTACTCCTGGAGTTTTCCAGTCTGAGTTTTACAAATTGCCTCCCTGGTGTGTTGAATAAAAAGATCTTTTAACTTCTGTATTTCCTAAAAGTTAGTATATGTATCTAGTGGCTTGACCAGAAAATATTGATTTTTTTTTTCCCCCCAGGTAAGGCTGCTTCATAAGTGCTTTCTATTAGGAAGCATGCAATGTCTGGGTTTTTATCTTTTTTTGATATTAGAAACAGTTGATGATAAGTGCCTAGACTCATTATGGTTTGCAAAATAGTAATACTCTAATTCTATCATTCATTCCTTAGTTAGCAAATAGAATATTTCTCTAAAAGAAGTTTCCTTTCATTACTGTCTGGTTACCCCATTGTACAGTATAGGAAAGGCAGAATAGGTGTATTATTCTTTCCCTTTGGTTTACTGGTTTTCAAAATTATGATTTTGTTCACTAACATTCTATGTGCTTAATTTTTTATATCATGGAGACATAGATTTAAGTATATATGATGAGTTTCAAACCACTTACTTAATTTCTTATTAATGCTGAAAATTTGTCTTTGACCAGTGTGAGCCTCTTTAGATTGACTTCTGAGTCCTTTTGGCATGACCAGTCTCAGAGTGTTTCCTTGCTGTGTGGTCTGACAGTATACTGAGCTCACTTTGTAAAATTTCTACTCTAGACCTGGAATCAGACATTTCTTCAAGGAGCCTCAGTCCCTCTTAATGAGAAATAGTATGTGGTGACCATAATCTAAGTGGTAAGTGCATTTGTTACAAATGGGTTTGTCATTCTCTCTTGGCTTTTTTAGCATGCAGTTAGGAAATACTTTTTTTAAAGGAAAATTAATCGCAAGTTTGCATTGGTACTTTCAATTCAAATTCAAGATTACAAAAGGTTTTACTTAACCATTTCAACATTACATTTGCATCTCCTCTACTGATGCTGAGAATCCTGGTTCTGAGTAACATGGGAGAATTATAGAATAAGAATATCACATTTATATTTTTTGTCCCAAAATAGACCCATAGCAGATTCAGACTAACAATATCAACACCTTGCTAACAGTATGATTACTAAAAAATGAGTTTTAAAATTTCTTTTACTTCTTGGGTTATATCCTTCTAGGAATGTACTGTCAAATTACTATTTTTAAAAGTCATTTGGAAGAATCTCTGTGCCATCAACTAAACACACATTAAGTTTACTCCCAAACTATTATTTTAATTTTTCAGAGGTTCCTTTAAAATAAATTTATTTATAAATATGTAAAATTTAAAAGCAAGACATATCCAAAGAAATGTAGATTTTTATGTTCTTGTTCTCCTTTTAAAGGAAACCACTTCTTTTATTTTGTGGTTTTTTCTATTGTTTACTTTTTAAGATTGGAAGGTAATGTATTTATGCTCATACCCTTCCTTTTTGAGCTGAATGGTAGCATTCTGTATGCAGTTTTCCCCACCTTGCTTTTTTCTTCTTTTTATAAACTTTACTATATTTTTTGGAGGTCACTCCATATTAGCACTTTCAGATATTCCTTATTCCATTTCAGAGTTACATAGCACTCTACTTTGTAGGTACTTTATCTAATTAGCTCTGTTGAAGGACATTTTGGTTTTTACAAGGTAATAATCTTGAAATGAATAACTCTGTACAAATTACTTCATTTTTTTGCCAGGATATCTTTTTTTTTTTTTTTACTGCGCCACCTGGGAAGCCCCCGCCAGGATATCTTTGAGAAAATTTTTAGAAGTAGAATTGCTGGTCAGAAATAATATTTTATTAGATGTTAGCAAATTACCTGCCATAGAAGTTATGCATTACATATTGAAATGAGCAATATATATATATATATATATATATGAGCAATATATATATATATATAAAATATGAGAGAGCCTGTTTCCCTATAGTTTCATTGACAGAGAATGTTGTCAAACTTCCAGATTTTAATTGCAGGCAAAATTAACAAAAATTACACATCTAGAATATATCTTGGTAAAAGTGGAATTTTCAGAACCAAAAGGAAATCTGCACACATATATTGCAGGTGGTAAATCGCTCTCCTTCTTAGCCTTACTAAGCTAAAGCAGGTTATCTAACAAGGAGTTAAGAAACACACACACACACACTCACACATACCGGGTGCCATTGAATTCCCCAAAACATTGAATGGAAGAAACATTGGAATAGTTTCTTCAAAGTTTTAAGGGGATAATTGTCACCAAGGCATTCTATAACCTGTGAATTTATGTTTCTTAAATAAATGCTTTAAGAAAGAAATTTTAGACAGGCAATGATTTAGAAAGTAGATAACCCAAATAGACTTCCTGGAAAAAGTTAGTAGAAAACTTTCTCTAGCTACTTAATAAATGAAACCAAATATCTAAATTTATGGAAAGTTTGAGTTTTGGGAAAAAATGTTAAAATAGTTATGAAATACTATGTGGCAAAATATTGTTATTATTATTATTTGGCTGTGCTGTGTGGCATGTGGGATCTTAGTTCCCCAACCAGGGATTGAATCGATGTCCCCTGCAGTGGAAGCATGGAGTCCTAACCACTGGACCTCTAGAGAATTACCAAAATATATATATTTTTATTATTATTATTATTTGCGGTACGTGGGCCTCTCACTGTTGTGGCCTCTCCCGTTACGGAGCACAGGCTCCGGATGCGCAGGCTCAGCGGCCGTGGCTCACGGGCCCAGCCTCTCCGCGGCACGCGGGATCTTCCCGGACCGGGGCACGAACCCGCATCCCCTGCATCGGCAGGCGGACTCCCAACCACTGCGCCACCAGGGAAGCCCAAAATATTATTTTTAAAGAAAGGATACAGTAAGAACAAATAAAATACTCGGGATGTAAAATTTCCAGATTATTTTAATGAAAACTATGAGTCGAGTGTGGGTTGAAACAAATAATAAAGGTTAAATTTCTTATCCTGCTGATGGGAGATTTTTTTTCTTTGATTGTAATAGAGAAATAGTAGTTCAGTTTTTCAAAGTTAATTTAATGGTAAATACTGAAAGCAAAAAATTTAAACCACTTGACAAAAAATGTAAAGAAAACTTGAGTAAAACAGCAATATTAGAAAGCAAGAAAGCAAAACAAAACATAAACACCAAAATTCCCACGATAAGACCAAAGAAAGAAGACTTTATGCAATTTCTATCCAACATACTTCAGACAAAAATTATTCACAGAGGAAGTTGGAAAATAAGAGTACACATCGGTAATAGTGAATATCTGTTATATTTTTTTATTATCTAGCATTTTTGAAAACTTTCCTGTGTTTGGAGAATTTCCTACTTATGTGTTTAGCATCCTCAAAGTAGAAACCAGAAAATTCATTTTGTTACTTTCTTGCACTTAAAGCACAAGTGTGTGACCTGGGTAAACCCAATTAAACTCGGTCCAGACTGTGGTTCAGAAGTGAGCAATGTCAGAAAGGAGGCTCTGTGAAGAATTCATTTTACTAGCTGTACTAGTCAGTACAGTGCTTCAGCATTTGCCTCTCAAGTGTGAATTGCCTCCAGGATCGAATTCCTGGCACGAAAGTTTCATCAGTATCAGATGCAAATAAAGTCTTTTCACTGGCAGCCATATAAACTCTAGTTTCAAGTGCTTAGTATTGGTGGCAGTGACTATTCTCACCTTGGGCCAGTTCTGTGATATGGTGGTGGGCGGTAACTCTGGAATCGTTAGCCTGTTCCTCCATCCCTCTCAGAATTTCATCAGCTGCCATATCTTTATAACAAACTCATTTTCTGCTTAAACTATTAAAATTAGCTTCTTTTGCTTACTACTTATAACCCTAAGTGATACAGACACTGACTCCAGAAGACATAAAATAGAACCTCAGGCAAATAGGAAGTATCTGGAATTGGTTATCTGATTCAGGCTGAGGGCTCTGAAATCTAGCCAATATGAAAGGCTCTTGGCAAGCAGTGTGAAATGGCCCTCTAATTTCATCTGTGGTCACCTGCAATGAAATAGTCAAAGAAGATGAGTCTTTTGAGGGAACCAAGGCCACAGCCAGAAAACCATACGCAGAGACATAAGGAATTCAAGGAACATAGAGTGTTTGATTCTAACAGCATTTGATGACTTAAAAAAGAATTACAAGTTCGAAATCTGAAGTTCGTATTTCAAGAGAGAGAAAGAAAGCCATAGAATTTCTTTGCTAAAAAAATATTTTACCAATTGTGGCATCGAGCTGAAATACATAAAAAACCCAAATTCAAATTTTGATCCTACAGTTGCCACTGTTTTGCAGTTAAATTCACAGCCTTGTCTGGTCTCTTATGTGACAGTTAGGGCTTTGGGAAGGACTCTAAAGACTTAGGGAGATATGAATTGAAATGGATTGCTTACATACAACACGTTCATTTTTGCCTGCCCCCTAACCCATGTTTCCCGAGAGGGCTCTGAAAAAGACTCTCCAAAGGGCATAATTATTGAAAAAAAAAATGCTCTGGTAACAGCAGTTCCATCATCTTTGAAAAGCACTCTTGAAATTATTCTTTGTTAACTTGGGATGCTGGTAAGAGACACTGACTTCGAAATGGGATGCTTAATTTCATATGCAAAGACAGCTCCAGGAGTGGTAGCTTCAAGCCCTTAAATGCCGGAGCATGGACGTGACAATAGTAATTGGTAAAGGGATAGGCATGTTCATTAAAGTGGCTTGACTCACAGTGATCCATGGTGGGTAATTGGTTATTGATCCCTAGGCCTGAAAAAGATGAGAAGTCCACCTAAGCAAGAAGGATCCCGATCTTCCCTGGTGGTGCAGTGGTTGACAGTCTGCCTGCTGATGCAGGGGACACGGGTTTGTGCCCCGGTCCGGGAAGATCCCACATGCCGCGGAGCGGCTGGGCCCGTGAGCCATGGCCGCTGAGCCTGCGCGTCCGGAGCCTGTGCTCCGCAACGGGAGAGGCCACAACAGTGAGAGGCCCGCGAACTCCCCCTCCCCGCTAAAAAAAAAGAAGGATCCTACTTGATTTTTATAACTTACAAAAAAATGTCTGGTGAACAGAAACCTAAGAGTCATAGCTTTTCCCAAATCTCGAACCTTAGTCTATTCACAAGCCTAGAGCTTCTTAAAAGAGGAAAGCCTTTCGCGAGGAAGAAGCAGGTGCAACTTTCACAAACATATACAGAAAACCTCCTAAGTCTCTATGCGGCCATTTACCTGAGTCACTGGACTGGGGAAAGACAAATGAGCAGACCTTTCAGGCATTGTTGGAAATGGACTCGAACAGACAGAAAAATCTTGGGTCCCAGAGCATCACTTTTGTCCATCAGTCAGAATGGAGGCTTGTGTGGATCAATGAAAGGGATTTTGACCCATTCAACTTCATGGATAACTTATTGGTATCTTCAAACCATTATCTGGCTATTCTCCAAATTCTGAGTGTATAATTTTATATAAATATACTTAGCAAATGATAGGATTTCCATAGTGACTTTCTGAATCTTTGAGCAATAGGTATTAGGATGCAATGAACCATGTAGAAGCCCATCAAGATTTCCCTTTCACCAAAGCTGAAAACCAAGAGCAAATTTCTTACTAAGACATTTTGGTAAGACAGATGCAAAATGCAAGCCGGAAGACAGGAGTTCAGTTCCATGAAAACAGAAGAGCTTGCTTTCTTATTGAAATTTCTGAGGTCCAGTAGTCTGGGACTTGCAGGAAAATCTCTGCCAAGGTAAAGGACAAGTTGCTGTAACTTGGATTTTGGAGGCAACATATATTACAATTGGGAGTGTTACTCCATTGCTATTGTTTATTTATGGTTAAATTACTAGAAAATTCTGTAGTGGGGGGGAGGAGGAGCTGACACCCAGCTCTAGACTTATACTTTTAGATTTGAGACTGGAGGAAAATTAACCAACTTTAGAGGCATATCTTAGAAGGGGGACAGTTTGACATCTGGGGCAGGTTCAAAATGTAGTACAGTCTTATGTGCGATCCAGGCAGTATTGTGAGGCCCTACGTGATTGTGAGAAGGAATTTACTTGGCATTGATATTCTAGAATGAAGTTTGTCAATAATTTTTCTTTCTGTCTTTTGTCATGCACAAAAAGAACAAAATTTTGCAAATAAAATCTTAGGAGCAGGGCCATGAGAGGACATCAGAGAGAGAGAGCTGTCAGATGACAGCTCTCCAAAAGCCTAAAATGCTCATTATGAATGATGAAAGGGGCAAAAATAGCAGGGTAGATTTCTAAATTATTTTAGTATATTATATAGAAATTGCTAATTTATGGTGTCTATAAAAGTACATTGAAAGATAATAAAACTTTTGAACCCACATTCTTAGATAAATTTTCTGCAGAAGTTCCATAAACTTTGAGTAGTACTTCAAATAAACACATCTAGCGTTATGAGACACAGTCAGATTTGATAATCCCTTTTCTTAGGACTATATTCTAATCACTTGTATTGTTATGTTCAATTTTATGTCCTATTCATGAATATGCCTATGATCTAGCTTCTTGTGTCAATCCCTACTTAAATTTGATTCCTTTAATTTCAGGGTTGTGATCATTTGGAAATGGAATAGAATGAAAATTAAATACCGTTAATGCATACCTATAATTATTTTTTAAAATGAAAAGAAAAACACTGAAAAATAATAAAACAAATACTCATAAACCTCCTTGAAGATTAAACAGAGGTTAATTTTTGCTAATTATTCCAGATTTTTAAAAAATTAAATATTACATGTAAATCTAATTCTCCTCCTTCATTCTTTCAGCCTGTTTCCACTCTTGAGGCAATCCTAATCTGAAATTTTGGGGTATTATTTTCTATAGCTATGTATCCATATACAATATAATATTATTATGTGTACTTGAAAATGGACATGCACATTTGCAGGTTTAAGTCTAGAGCTAGCTCCATCTTCCTCACTACCATGATTTTCCAGAAATTTGCACCATAGTTTTTCCCTATTTTTTTTTGTTTCTGAGATTTGTATATATATAGTTTAATAATCTGTAATATATCATATTAATATATGTATTTATTTCATTGACTTTTATCTAATGTATAGGATTCCGTTGCACATGTAAACCATGGTTACTTCTCTTTCTACCACTAAGAATCAGATTATTCCTCTTTTTCACTATTACTAACAGAGCTGCAATAAATAATTTTGAACTTGTCTTCTTGTACACATGTAATATCTTCTCGAGGATAGACACCAAGAAATGATATTGTCAAATTGTCTCCAAAGAGACTGTAAAGTTCTACATGTTCACCAGTAGAGTGTAAAAGTCCCCTTTACATTACATTTTCACCCATACTTGCTGTTAACAGACAAGTATTTACTTCCTAATCTGCTGTATAATAGATCTCATTGTTACTTTAATTTTTTATGTTACTCTTGTGGGAGGCAGACTAATGGTCCCCCCAAAATGTCCATGTCCTATTCCCAGGATTCGTAAATATATTCCCTTACATTGCAAAAGGGACTTTGTAGATGTGATTAAATTAAGGAGTTTAAAATAAGAATATTATCCTAGATTACCTGGGTGGCCCCAGCAAAATTACAAAGAAAGATGGAAGAGGGAGGCAGAAGAGTCAGGGAAGATGTGAAGACAGAAGCAAATGTTAGAGTGATGTGGTTGCTGTTCTTGAAGATAGAGCAGGGCCACAAACCAAGGAATGTGGGCAGCCTCTATAAGCTGGAAAAGTCAAGTTAGTTTTGACTGAATGCCAGACTGTGTATGTTAAATTGTAGAGATCCAGTTAATACTATATTTCTTCATCAAGCTTTACTGTTTGCAAGGCAGATAAAGTTGGGGCTGAACTCATTAATCCAGTCAGAAACTAAGCTGGTTCATAATTGGGTTGCAATTTTGGTAGAGCTCAGTCTACCTCTCATTCTTCTCTGTTCTAGGTCATAGCCCTCCAGAGCATTCAACTGGGAGGGTATTGTATGCCCTCAGACTCCTCCCCCTGGTTATTCCTGAACTTCTAGTCTTTGCTTCCTTGGCCTGATGGGTTTCCAGAAAATTCTGCTCTGCCTCTCTGAGCCTCCTAGCCTCAGCCTCCTCCCTTTTGCAGCATCATGATTTGGCAAATGTCTAGAGGAGAACACCATCAAGCGTCCAGTTAGAGATTTATTGAGTCTCCAATTTTCTCTCTCCATCTTTTTAGACTACTAAAATCTCTGATGGTTTTTCTACTCCTCGAAGAATTTTTCTGCCCAGGCAAAATCTAAATTCTTAGCCTTTCGCCCAGTTCCCCAAATCAACAACTGGGCCAGGGAAAAAGCAGCTGCAAAAAGTCAGCTCATTTCTTCGTGGTTCTGCTGTCTCCACAATCCAGACTCTCTTGGATTTCACTGATCTGTAGTCCTCCAATAATATTTCCAAGCTTAGCATTCTTGTTATTATCCAGCTTCTCCTACTGTTCTGATAAGGAATAAGACTTCAACTTACCTAGAAATTGAGGTATTGTTATATTACATAAAATTCTATGGGATCAAATCTTGTTTTTATGTCTTCTGACTCTTGCTTATATACATTTTTCCATGTGTTATGTTAACTTTGTTTGCCAACTAAGTTTTAGCAAGGTCTGCTTTATCCATTAGTCTTGTGTGGCTAATTAGTCTTTATGAGCAGAGCCCTCTATAGGCAATCGGGAATTTTTTCCCCATACTCTGAAGCCACCAATTCAGAGTGGGCAGCCATTCAAGTATTATGATTTTTTGCTGGGATCTCAAGTGCTATGGTTCCATTGCTACTTTTCAGTCCCTAGATTAATATTAAAATTCAAGTCCCTAGATTAATAGTACTGATGCTCTCTTCCTGGGTTCTTTCAGTGTTATTTCACAGACATACAACGGAGTTTTCAGAACTTTCTTGAGGTTAACACCTGATATTTCCCCTTACTGTTTTATCAAGTTATGCTATGTATTGAAAAACAAACTTGTTATATTTTACCCAGTTTTCCTAAAAGCTTGTATTAGAAAAATTTTTTTTATGTTATAGTCTACCAATTTGCTTTTTCTACTGATTATGAAACAAGGATTGGGAAGGATAATTTGTTATAAAAAAGTCTTTGTAATTCGGTGAACAAACCATATGTATACTAGAGAATATATTTGTTGTATTATTTAGAAATACTTTTCATTATTCGTATTCATTTGAACAGGTTGTTAGAAATATTTTTGGTCTGGTTTGAGTTACTGCATATACTTGAAAGAAAAATAAGATACAAGAAGCAAAGCAAGACAAAACAAATATTCCGTAATTCAGATTTATCATCCTCCAGAATTGGTGAAGATACACAAAATTATATGTATACCAGGAAATATATATATATATATATATATATATATATATATATATATATATATTTTTTTTTTTTTTTTTTTTTTTTTTTTTTTTTAGTCACACCCCCTTCCTCTT